>NC_091119.1:166804042-167157375 GCF_040183065.1 Periplaneta americana | reverse complement strand
TCTCAGCCCCAAATATTTTCCTAAGCACCTTGTTCTCAAACACCCTTAACCTATGTTCCTCTCTCAAAGTGAGAGTCCAAGCTTCACAACCATAAAGAACAACCGGTAATATAACTGTTTTATAAATTCTAACTTTCAGATTTTTGACAGCAGACTGGATGATAAAAGCTTCTCAACTGAATAATAACAGGCATTTCCCATATTTATTTTGTGTTTAATTTCCTCCCGAGTGTCATTTATATTTGTTACTGTTGCTCCCAGATATTTGAATTTTTACACCTCATCAAAAAAATTTCCAATTTTTATATTTCCATTTCGTACAATATTCTTGTCACGAGACATAATCATATACTTTGTCTTTTCGGGATTTACTTCCAAACCTATCTCTTTGCTTGCTCCAAGTAAAATTCCCGTGTTTTCCCTAATCGTTTGTGGATTTTCTCCTAACATAGTCACGTCATCCGCATCGACAAGCAGCTGATGTAACCAGTTCAATTCCAAGCCCTCTCTGTTATCCTGAACTTTCCTAATAGCATACTCTAGAGCAAAGTTAAAAAGTAAAGGTGATAATGCATCTCCTTTTACATCAACATTTATTTCTCTCCTTCGATTAAGTTATTGTTCACCTCTATCTCATTTTAAGCTCGCTGTATTTAGTATTATGCTACAATAGAAATGTTAACAGTGACAGGAAGCAATTTTAAATTGACAAGGTTTTTACTTTTGCTTCTCATGACAAAAATATTAAAAAAGAAAGGTTTGAGAAAGGGAGGAAAATGAACACAGAAACTGAAGGAAAAGATTTCGCCGGTTTCATTCAACGTTACAATATTGCGTTATATATCTTCTGCCTTTTCTGCTATGGGCTCCTTAAACGGCATTAAACTCCCTCCACTACACACACTCCCTTTCTCTCTGGGTAGTTGGGCTGAGTGGCTCTAAGTCTACATCGTTTATTTCGGAAAATGAGGTTCTGTCTGCCCCAACCAAACCAGCCAATCCCTCCCTCTTACTCACATAAATATAGTGGTCGGACACAGAACACAGTCTTCAACCCTCCGCTCCTCTCCCGGCCAACTGGACCACATAAATACAGCGCCGTAATGTTCAAAAGTCGAGCAGCGTGTCATGAAGTGAATTCGAAGGGGGGAGGAAAAAAGGAGAAACAGCCCCACCATGCTGAAATCCATATTCATTCAGTATTCGTAACCCTGTAATTTCTGAGGCCGAGCGCATGCGCGGAATTGGTCGGTGGTCAGTGTAACGTATGGAGATCAATGGAACCAAGAGCTTAGTCCCTTTTGCTCCGGGGACGATTGAAATTTTAATCCCACTTCTCAGCTACGAATTTTAATTTAGAAGAATATAAATGAGTGTACACGCAACGGCGATGATGCTGCGCAATTATCTTACATGGGAACAACGCTCGTGGGTTCTAATCACAATTTACAGCAGTCAATCCTTAGCACACAAGCGGGATGGAGGGGTAATGCATAATCTCCCTCTCACCCCTTAGCCATCACTTGTTCATTCAAAGGTTCCCAGTGTTCAAGTAAACAGACAGGATCAGCTGTAAAATCGAAAATAATTTCGCTTATGAGAGACGATCATCTCGTTGCTCAGTTAAAATTCGTTACATGTAGCTTGACTAATTTTAATTAAATGTTTAAATTGAGTATAAAATAACATAAGAAAGAAATACAGTAAAATCATACGAAAATTAAAAAGAAATGAGGGGCTCGGATGTAAAATATGGTAACTGACAGTTTGGTCAAAAAGAGATACGAGTATGTAGTGTATAATATGGTATCTTACATTCTGCGTCTAATACAATTGAACTGAACTGAAAAAAATGTGGTACATAGACAAATTACTAGACCACGGAATTTTATGCACTAAAAACACTGAAAGTATGCATCTCCCGCTCACCCCTTAGCCATCACTTGTTCATTCAAAGCTTCCCAGTGTTCAAATAAACAGACAAGATCAGCTGTAAAATCTGAAGTAATTTCGCTTATGAGAGCCGATCATCTCGTTGCTCAGTTAAAATTCGTTACATGTAGCTTGACTAATTTTAATTAAACGTTTAAATTGAGTATAAAATAACATAAGAAAGAAATAAACTCAAAATTAAAAATTTAAAAAGAATTGAGGGGCTCGGACGTAAAACATGGTAACTGACAGTTTGGTTAAAAAGAGATACGAGTATGCAGCGTATAATATGGTATCTTACATTCTGCGTGTAATACAATTGAACTGAACTGAAAAAAAAATGTGGTTCATAGACAAATTACTAGACCACGGAATTTTATGCACTAAAAAAACTGAAAGTATGCATCTCCCTCTCACCCCTTAGCCATCACTTGTTCATTCAAAGTTTCCCAGTGTTCAATTAAACAGACAGGATCAGCTGTAAAATCGAAAATAATTTCGCTTATGAGAGCCGATCATCTCGTTGCTCAGTTAAAATTCGTTACATGTAGCTTGACTAATTTTAATTGAATGTTTAAATTGAGTATAAAATAACATAAGAAAAAAATAAAATCATACGAAAATTAAAAAGAAATGAGGGGCTCGGGCGTAAAACATGGTAACTGGCAGTTTGGTCAAAAAGAGATACGAGTATGTAGCGTATAATATAGTATCTTACATTTTGCGTCTAATGCAATTGAACTGAACTGAAAAAATGTGGTTCATAGACAAATTACTAGACCACGGAATTTTATGCACTAAAATACTGAAAGTATGCATGAAACTAGCAGCAAAAGCTGTTGAAATATGCTTTAAAATTCAAATATATGCAGTAAAAAATATACTTTAGAGGTTTATTTGATTTAATAGTAGGATATAAATGAGAATAATAAATTAAAGTAAGAATTATCATCAAACCATCATCATTTTATTAAATCTATTGTTTCTATAAATGTATTAATCACTCATTTTACACACACATATTATTTGAATCGATATATTTTTAACTTTCTAACTTTCCAGTTTTTTTTTTTTTTTTAGCTTTCTTTCCCTTGCACGTAATATTATGGCAGTAAACAACCAACGATTTCTCTAGGTTCTCTACTCTCTACTATAAACTTCTCTTCTTATCTTTCAAAATTAGTTTAAATGCCCAGAACGACCTTTCGACATCACATGATGTGTCTAGTGCATATTTATAAGCTTGGTTGTGCAGTAAAGCTCGTTGACATGAAAATTTGCACTCCATGTGTCGCAGGAGTTCAGTTTCTATGAAATCATAGAGCACTAGCAGCATTGTCGTCGCAGCAATTGCATGACCTCAGCAATACATGACATTGTCACAGGTGTGTAAGCCTCATGTTAAAGAAGAAATCGACCTAACTTAGGCTATACGTACACTAAGGAGGAGTATCCATTGTCGTTACAGCAATTTCATTCCTCATCAGTAATTAATTGAGTATTTGTTTTATTTGTCACATATTTTTTTTATATTTCCTGGAAATAATTCTTATTTTTATCAGGGGGAAATTTTGAAATTAGATAATAAATCGGGGAGAGCACGGAAAGATGTCAATATATGCATTTTATTTATTTATTTATTTATTTATTTATTTATTTATTTATTTATTTATTTATTTTATTGCTAGTAAGTTTGAAATGAATATAATAATATATGCAATTTATATATATATATATATATATATATATATATATGCATTTTAAAGTGAAAATCGTAAAAATGTGCATTTATGCAAAATAAAGTTACCTTCATTCCAAAGTAAAAGCCATGATCGGCAAAGATCCACTTTTGCTTTTTCAATACGTCAAATTATTTTAAAAAATGCAATTGTATGAAGTCCGCGGTCTACAAATTGTATTCGAATAGTTGAAGAAAAAAATTCGTAGTTGATGTTTTCACATACATACATCTAAAGCAGTGATCGCCAAAAGCTGTGTCGCGACACATGCCCCTGCCTCCACTCAAGCGTAACCATGGCATCATTCCCCCACCCTCTGTTTACGGCCTTCACTTCGATATAAGTAAAGACATTTATCAGCAGCGGACGTACGCATGTAATGTTACAAGTGTGTAGGATAATATGTTTCGATGTCTTTTCGAAAACAGATAAATAAAAACTTAATTTTAAAGAGTATTTATTTTGTGCAGATGGCAAAAATATGAGATACTTAATTTGTTGTAAAATTTTAAATGGCGTATAAAAAACAATGTACGTTGTCATTATTCTTCTTGTTATGAAGACTACCACGCCCTTACCTGTAACTTGAATATTTCATTAATAAACTAACAATAAACAGTATCGGTTTCTGTGTATTAATCGGGTAAAATACTTCGACGTTTTTTCGACGTATGTAGTGTAATTTGAATATTCCATTAATAAATAAACAATACAAAGTATCGGCTTCTATGTCTTAATCGGAGTAAAATACTTCGACTTTTTTTTAAGTATGTAGTGTAATTTACAACTTCGTGACCAGCCTGGTACATTTTTCTAATTCCAAATATCTGTTGATGTAAAGTACACGTTCTTTTTATGGTAAATAAGAAAATAAATTTACTTTAGTTTATTAATAATACAAAAATAATAAACAGGATGATAAAAATTAACGTGGAAAAAGTGTGTACAGTTAATAAGCAGAAGAATATTATATTGCTTTTGTTTTTTGGTCACAGTCCGTCTCTGCACTGTTATTCACTGCATTACCTGAGGAGATACCCACTCCACTCTTCTCCCTGCGATAATAGTGTGCGGGTTGCATTTCTATTACGTCACAATTTCGTGGTGTTTGGCAATCACTGATCTAAAGCGACAATGCGAGTATAAAGTATATCCATCGCCTGTGGTGCACTCTAGATAGTCTATGACGAATTAAGAGGTCTACGCTTCTCGGAACTAGCGACATCTATGAGCTACGCTCGTAGATCCGAGGCAAATAATGGCAATTCAAGGCCCAGCCATTGCATAGAATGAAATTGCTCGTAAAAGAATGAAAGCACACATCTCAAAAACAAATGAAAGAAGTTTTATTTTATTCGTATTTATTATTAAGAGAATCTCTAAACTAGACTAGCCTACTGTAGTAGTATTTGTGATTAGTTTTATTGAAATAATTATTTCATTTGATTATTATGAACATTCACTAATTAAAATTCATAATTTATGTAATATACATAACGTTCTAACATCAATGTCATAATAATAGTCTAATTTTAATGTACATATACGGAATTAAAAAAATGGGCCGTGTGTTGGTAGCAGTCCTCCTCTATGTAGGCAACAAGCTTCGCAAAACTGCCCACAAGTAGCATACATTTAGGCGTCCTTGTTTACTGCACATGCGCAATGCGTTCTATCTGGAATTTAGTAAAATTAGGTGGCCCAAAATTTATTTCTGCATCTGTACATAGGCTATGAAGATCTATACAAAATTTCACATCTCTGACATAATTTGTTTTAATGTGAAACGATAAAGTGTGCACCCATTCCGGAAAAATGCCTATTACCATTTCTACAATACTGTACAGCATCGGGATCTTTAGGAAGGGAACGCCAATGAAACCCGGAAAATTTCAGTGCTCCTTAATGGCATCGGGTAAATGCAACCCGCAACATAGTGTAAAGGCTATAAATATAATCACTTTTAATAATTCAACACGCATATAAAGTAATTCGTGGATCTCAACCAATAAGGGGCTTTCAAGCCGTCAGTGGACGCAAGTCATTAAGATGAACTTAATACAATACCTGTACATACTCTTCCTGGTAGAACTCTTGACTTAACCCGTTGCAGAAGATGCGACGAGCAAGAAACGCTTTCTCACGTCTTGGGTTTCTGCCATCATGGAGAATTGCTCCGAATCAACAGACATAATACGGTTCGTTCTCTCATCGCAGCTTCAATCTGTCAGGTTTATGAGGAGGTTGGTTGCGTCTCTTTTGATGGCTCTACTAGACGTGCTGATATCATCATAATTGATCGGCAGAAGGATAAGAGTCTCATTCTTGATCCCACAATCCGTTTCGAGATGCATGAGCAACAGCCACAAGAGGTGTGTCGCGAAAAATAAGTCATATATGAGCCTTGTTGTCAGCATCTTGGAGCACAATACCACATCACACATTGGACAGTTTTTGGGCTCATCTTAGGTGCCGTGGCACGATCCCACGAGAAACTTTAAATCAACTTAATTTAAAATTTCTGATGCAACGATTGATGCCATAGGATCCCATGTATTAAAATGATCCTTAGCTATAATTAGTAATCATTTGTACCCAAAAAAAGCTTTTATTGTAAATGATTTCCTATGTTTTTTATCATTTATCTTATTTTTTTTTGTTTCAAATTGTCTCATAATTGTTTTTAATCATTGTTCATTGTGAATTGATTAGTAGGTCGATCTACTGAACCTCTATTTAGGGCGGCTTTTGTTAATATAAATATATAATTTATTTCATACACATAACCTGTAAAAATCCTAACCTAATCGCACATCCAAAAACCATTTAAACGTTCCACGCAATTACAGGGTTTCTACGAATTTTTCGTCATCGTTTTTAGATATGTACATTTTTACTCAGAGTTGTCAATTATAAATGAAAAGCTGAATATTTAATAATTTAAAATACATCCTTTCAATGCTGAGCAGAATGGCAGACATCCTCCCTGTGGGTAAATACTCGTAGCAAATGAGTGGGTAGATGAATAGGCACAAAGGTCAGTAGGTGAGAGACTGGAAGGTGGGTGGATGTATGGGTGGGTGAATGAGTGGGTGGATGAAAGATTGGATGGCTCAATTCAATTCATGATCGGTAGAATATATACACAATGTACTGTAAGTAATGTCATTAAATGCATGGGGATATTTTTTGAGATGTTGCAAACAAAAAAGATTAATACGATTTTGCTCGTTTTTGCTTCCTTTTCGAGAAAAAAAATTGTTTTATATGAAAAATTTTATAGCGTGTTTCGGGAAAACCATTGATTTAATTCCTTGTCTTTTGACATTTTCTGACAGCCAAATATTAATTTACAGTCACAGATAAATGTATCGCACTGCAAGATACCACTCCCCTCTATCTCTCCATAGATCTTCTCCTAATTGTCTTCTTTCCATAGCTTCCAGGATGCCCTTTTTCCATGTTGTCATAGGTCTTCATCTTCGTCTTCTTCTTGATGGGGTCCAATCATATGACAACCTTGGTAATCTTTCCGTATTCATTCGCATCATATGCCCATACCATATTAGTTGTTTTGTGAAAATATCCTCTATAATATCATACTTAACTTGCATTTTCTCTCTGATTGCATCGTTTCTGATTTTATCTCTTCTTGAAATGCCTGCTGATCGTCTCCAATAATCCATTTCTAAGGCCAAACATTTATTTTTGAATGCGTTTTGCAATTGCCAAGTTTCTGCCCCATATAAAGTTGTACTTCTCACAATTGAATTATAGATTTTATGTTTAGTTTCAGTTCTGATTTTATTATATCATAATACTTGATTAAGAGTTGATATTGCATATTTTCCTTTCTTCAAACGTTATTTCGTTTCTACATGGTTCCTTTCATCATCTGTGATTGTAACACCTAAATATTTGTATTTTTTTACTATATTTAATAACACCTTTATTTTCAAGTATCAGATTTTGTTTCTTTCCCCCAATAACCATATAATGAGATTTTTCAAAATTAAATTTTAATCCAGATTTGTCATATTCTTCAGTGCTTAGTAAATTTAAGAGAGCAGCGTATTATAATACTAAATCGACCTCACAGATAATTTTGTAACTGAATTCAATATATGTTAGTGTAGTATAGGCATGTCAATTGATGCCCAGAGGAGCAAGCGTGCGCTTTAGAGCCCAGGAGAGCCTGAGCGCTTTACAGCGGAAAGGAAAGAGACAGACGAAAAAGGTGGTATATGCCGCGTGGTCGAGCTATATTCAGGGATGGCCAGCACTGATTCAATAGATAAAACGGAAGGGAACTTATTAAAACTGTATCCATGTTAATTTTTAGATTTTCCTGAGAAGTGTAAGTGCATTATAAGAATGTAAGTTTTAATTTTAATGCTCATGTTTCACAAGTTTGATTTTTTTATTCAAAAGAAATATTTTCTCAACTTTTCGTATAGAAAAGTGGAATTTTCAGGTATAGGCCTATTTATTTAGTAACCTTACAGAATGTTTTTGTAAATCTAATATACCGTATACACGTATTACTGAAGATAGTGTATTGAAAATTTTGAAAATATTCGCATGGAAATTGTTTGTAAGGAAATGAATTAACAAAGCAACTGCTGTTACATCATAAGCAAAAGATACGTGGCCATGTGTTGTAAAAATGTCAGCTCTATAGCTTCAGCAGATTTCGAGAAAATAATTTAATATTCTGATGATAGGAAGTTCCTCACAAATATCACCTTAAAGCATAATGCGATAAGAGTTTTGTTATGTAATATTAGTTAAACTTAAAACAGATACAGTACCTAAGTAACTTTGCTTTGTACTGTAATATTGTTTTGATTAGCTTATTGTTTACTTTTGTAAGGCTAAAGATACCATCAATATAAATTCCAAACTTATCATGTTTTGTCAGCTACTTCAGGTACACATTTGAAGGTGCAATGCAGTGTATTTATGGTTATAATAGACCCAACATGAAGTGTCCAGAACTTTATTTGTATTTCAAATCTCCACTCAAATTTCTGGAGCAGATTAGTATGGAAGATGCAGTTTATGAATATGATGTGTTAGCATTAGTAATATGGATTGTAATATTACAAGTTTCAGTATTGTTAGCTTTAAAATGGAGAGTTCATACTTCGCAGTAATCACACTCTGCTTTCAAGGTCTGAACTATTGTAGTAGTCACTTTCTGTCCGAATTTAAGACATTCATTAGTAAAATAACTGTACTCAGGAAATACTCAACTTTTCTGTTTTTTTACTTTTACATACGAATAAAGAGGAGACTATTGTGGCGCTAAAAAAATAAAAAAAAAACACTGCCACCGGGTATATACCCATTTCAGTGTGAATAAATACATATATACTCAATCTCTTTCTTTGGAATATCACTTTCTTTATGAATGATGTGTTTCATCTACTTAATACAGTATAATATTATACTACTATAGAATTTAAGTGAATATTCCTTCTTAACTCTCTATTATGTTATTAAGATTTAAAACACAAGTGCAATGTTAAGAAATCAGTGTTAGTACTTTTGGTTTACAGACAATATAGATAATATTAAACAGAAGGAAGTCATATAAAAATAACGACATAAAATTTCACGTTCCGTTTGAAGTTTGTGCACCACTGTTTTCTCAATCCAATAAGTTACTTCTTCATATACATAACCCTTTCTCTTTCCATACTTAGCGCTTGCTGCCCGCGCACGACGTCAAGGTCAGAAAAATGCCCTTGCTTTGACATCACTGATGCAGTATATACTCGTAATAAATTGTAGACCTGCTTGTCATTCGTTTTTGTGCTTATGAAGCGTATGACGCCGCATTCCTGATACCACTCACTCACCAGGAGTTCGATCTCTGCCTCTCCAGGGCCCGCTGCTGAAACGGAAGCAATTCCCCTCTGAACCTCGTAGATGAATACCAAGCGGGGGCGTAGTCACAAACTTTTACAACTTCAAGTCCATTAGCGTATCTAAAATACACTTAGCATGTACCATTAATTGCATTACCTACATCTGCTACATTTTAGAGGCTATTATTGTACAGTATGCAAAAAATAAATATCTTTTCGTACAAAGTCACCTTCGAGTCTAGCCGTCGCTCAACCTCCAGACGAATTACCAGTAAGTGGACCGAAATCTTGTCACATTTGAACTGAGTAAGACGCAGGTGAACAGAGACGTTTTCTTTGCGTTTATCTCATTCGTTATTCGTTATCAGAACTAAGTCACTTTTTCGCCAAAAAATAAGTCCAATGTTCTTAAACACAATTGAGGATTTCCTAGGTACAGATTTTCAAGAATTAGAAGCATACTATAATTTGAAAATTAAATTTAGGAAGTGCCTTGTTATACAGGGTGATTCACGAAGATTTACCGCCCCTATGGAGCTTATTTCCGAACACATTTTGAGCACAAAATGTCATATAAACATGTGTCCTAATCTCAATATTTTCAGAGTTACACTAATTTGAAGTTTTTTGTAAAATACATTTTAAGGGAAAAAGAATATTACAGACAAAGAATGAACTATTCAGGAGTATCATTTCTTTAATTAGCTAGTATTCTGAAGCTAAAAATGTGTTCTTAATTCCATAGTTGCTTCGTACAGATATTTTTTCTTTTTCATTTTAACTACAAAATTACATTTTTCTCACGCATTTGTCACAACAATTGTTACAAATCAGGCCAATCTTGTAAATTCTCTAAGACTGTACATACGATTAAACATTTAACTGCAAAGAATGTAGTTCCTAATGGAATGGAATTTAACTGAGAGGGACACGGATGGCCCAGCACTGAGACCTATTGAGATCTATTGCGATAACCCTCGATATGGAATGAGTTGCGTGCCACAGATCCCCTACGCGCACCTCCCTAACCACATGACTCCCTTAACGACCGGTCCCTACAGCCGACAGAATCCATATACCATTCCTGCTTCGGCAAATTCCTCCAAGACCCTCCTGTCGGTCCGTGGCGAAACTCCTCTCCCGAGTAGCTCCGCCTCGAGTGCCATTGCAGAAACCATCCAACATCGCTGAACGGAGGCCGGTCGAGAGAGTCAGCAGCTTCGGGAGACCGCCGGTAGAGCGATATGAAGAACCAGAAAAGGGATAATGGAAGAAAGGAAGCTGCGAAGATGAGTGGTTCTAATCACCTGATAAAGTTACTTGATATTCATCCATAGGAGTGAGGGAAAAACCCCGAAAAAACCTCACCCAGGCAACTAGTTCTCACCGGGAATCAAATCCGAGACCGCTGGGTTCGGAGTTAGACTCGCTAACCCTCAGCCACAACGGTAGACTTTGTAGTTCCTAAAGTCGTATGATTTGTAACATTGTGATAATTGCGTAAGAATTATGTAATCTTTTGTTAAAAATTGAAAAACAAAATTTGTACAAAGCAATTAACAACATATTTTGGCTTCAGAACACTAGCAAATTAAAGAAATTATACTTCTGAATAGTTTATTCTCTATTTGTAATATTCTTTTACCCTTAAAACTAAAGAAAAAAGATATTTTACTAACAACTTCAAATTAGTGTAACTCTGAAAATATTTAAAATAGGGCACATGTTTATGTGACATATTTTTCTCAGAATGTCTTCGGAAATAAGCTCCGGAAGTGGCGGTAAATCCTCGTCAATCACCCTGTATGGAGTCCGGCGAAAAGATCTTACTTTTTTAAGTTGGCAGTAATTGTGGCTAAGACAGTCACACAGCGGTGAGACGATAGGGAATGAACGCTATTATTGATGCCATTTCAGTTGCAATGGATTCTTGGAACCCATCGCATTGAACGTATGGCGTGGAGATTTTTTTTTTCAAAACAAATGATTCAGTAGTTCTTACACAGCGTCGGTTCCGACAACATTTCAATGTGGGTCGACATGGGCGAGTTCCCAGCCGTAACAGAATTTTCTTCAGCATCAAAACATAAGTTAACAGGAAGGCCAAGGATCGCCCGTTCGCCAGAAACGTGGTAGGCAGGGCAGTGATGGACTTCAGAGTCAGGCTCCAGGAGTGCATTGAAATAATAGACGTCATTTGGGAGGTGTGATTTTGTTTTCTTGCATCAGTAAATGGCAATAATGCCTCTTTTAGATAAAATAATACAAATCAATTTACATTAAAATACAACTGTGTTATCTCATTTCAGAAAACGTCAGACATTTTTGTCGGACCGTGCATAACCCCTCTCAGCATATTGTCAGGTATCTCGTATACGTTGTTTTAGGGTTGGAATTTTTCTGGATAGATTGCCCCCAAACACCTTCGTTTTGAGGTGTCCTCATAGGAAGAAATCACATACCGTTAAATCAGGTGATCTAGGTGGCCAAGCGATATCCCCTTTCCGAGAAATGACGCGGCCCGGGAACAAAACATTCACAGCATCCATCGAAATTCTTGCGGTGTGGCTTGTTGCTCCGTCCTGTTGAAACAGTGTGTTTTCATTCACTGGAAAATGGGCTAGTTGTGGTGTAAAAAGTTCTGTATCATTTCAACATATCGCACTGAATTAAGTCACTACATTTCCGGCCTCATTCTCAAAAAAGAATAAGATAATATGCTTTAAGTGCGTAGCCGCGCTGTTGCCCGGTCCAATGCTCCATTGAAGTCAATTAATTGCAGTTTCCAGTAACGATGAGCACCATTTAAGAAAACATGGTAGAGACAAACAACTTGGTTACTAGGGAACGTGGAGATAGTGACGTCACCGCCTAAGGCAGGCATGTCAATTGATGCCCAGAGGAGCAAGCGCGCGCTTTAGAATCCAGGAGAGCCTGAGCGCTATAAAGCGGAAAGGAAAGAGACAGACGAAAGAGGTGGTATATGCCGCTTGGTCGAGCTATATTCAGGGATGACCAGCACTGATTCAATAGATAAAGGGAAGAGAACTTCTTAAAACTGTATCCATGTTAATTTTTAGATTTGCCTGAGAAGTATAAGTGCATTATAAGAATTTAAGTTTTAATTTTAATGCTCATTTGATTTTTTTATTCAAAAGAAATATTTTCGCAACTTTTCGTATAGAAAAGTGAAATTTTCAGGTATAGGCCTATTTATTTAGTAGCCTTACAGAATGTTTTCGTAAATCTAATATACCGTGTATACGTATTACTGAAGATAGTGTATTGATAATTTTGAAAATATTCGTATAGAAATTGTTTGCAAGGAAATGAATTAACAAAGCATCTACTGTTACATCATAACCAAAAGATATGTGCCCATGTGTTGTAAAAATGTCAGCTCTATAGATTCAGCAGATTTCGAGAAAATAATTTAATATTCTGATGATAGGAAGTTGCTTACCAATATCACCTTAAAAGCATAATGCGATAAGAGTTTTGTTATGTAATATTAGTTACACTTAAAACAGATACAGTACCTAGGTAACTTTGCTTTGTACTGTAATATTGTTTTGATTAGTTTATTGATTACTTTTATAAGGCTAAAGATACCATCAATATAAATTCCAACTTATCATGTCATACTCAATCTCTTTCTTTGGAATATCACTTTCTTTATGAATGATGTGTTTCATCCACTTAATACAGTATAATATTATACTACTATGGAATTCAAGTGAATATTCCTTCTTAAATGTCTATTATGTTATTAAGATTTAAAACACAAGTGCAATATTAAGAAATCAGTGTTAGTACTTTTGTTTTACAGACAATATAGATAATATTAAACAGAAAGAAGCCATATAAAAATAACGACATAAAATTTCACGTTCCGTTTGAAGTTTGTGCACCACTGTTTTCTTAATCCAACAGGTTGCTTATTCATATACACAACCCTTCCTCTTTCCATACTTAGCGCTTGCTGCCCGCGCACGACGTCAAGGTCAGAAAAATGCGCTTGCTTTGAGATCACTGGCCTAAGGAGTCATAAATTGTAAAGTAAGTAGGTAGAGAAGAGACGGTTTCAATTCATTCTCTCCCTCTCCATATTATGAACAGTATACTCCCATCAAATCTTTCCGTTTGACTAGCCTCCTTGTATCCGAAAAGTTCAGTTTCAATTACCAGATTCTAACTTGAAGACAGGTATGTTTCTATACAACAAAATTTTCATATTTTGTCTGTCGGAAGTTGTTCCATCAAACCCTACGCTCTAGCTGTCTGCCTAAAGGTGCACTCACACACATGGACGCACACACACACTGAAAGTGTATGTACATACGCAGAAAACGTTCACCCGTTTTCATTTTGGTAGGATGCAAATAACGGAAGCGATCGACGAAGAAACGGAACTGTTCGGCAATTCATTTCATCGGGGAGCGTTTTATTTACCAGGCCAAGCGGTTGAGAATATCTGCGGAGAATGAAGCCCTAGATAGAGTAAAAATGTATATGGAGAGCAATTTGGTCCTGATTCATACACAGAATTGGATGGACGAACTCACGTAAAATATTACACACTGGAGGAATGTATGCTTCGTAGAGCAGTGAAATGGTCCGAGTTTTCCGCGGATAGGTACAATGAAATATCGACTGATATGAAAAAAGAGAAAATGACAAACATGCGGCGATCGGGTCAAAAGAGGGACATAAAAGTCACTTAAATTGGCTTATTCGGAATGTTTTCCGACTGTTGTACTAACAAAAAAAAAAAAACTCCACTGAAGTTGAGTGAAAGCCACGAACATTAGTTCCGATCCAGCTTATGTCCTAAATATCCGTTGTAACTGTAATGTTCTGAATTTTCTTAAGAGTATAATCATCGGAGTGTTGACCCCATGTTATTACAGCTAAACTCTGACTTCGATTACAATAGACCAGCCTTGGCGAAAATGTGACTCGCGAGCACATTGTGGCTCGCAATGATAGCTGTGCATATTATTTTTCAGCAGATGTACGAATAATGCGATTAGCTCACAGATTGACAATGTGATGTTAAATGAAAGCTAGATGTAAGGACTTGACAAATGTTGAACTTACAAAACTTTGCCAAAAAATAAATATCCTAAGCTTCGTTCTTTCGCTTGCTCTGTTGAAGCCATGTTCGCTACAACTTACATTTGTGAAAAATTATTTTCAACAGTGAAAATTTAGATCACGACTGACAGACAAATACCTTCGTGATCAATTACGACTGGCACTATACTTGTTTTTTTATTTATTTATTTTGGTCGGACATTTACATTTTTGTAATATAATATATGACAAACCACTATTCAATTTGTTCACAAAAACGTGCTGCTATAAAGAGTTTTGTAATTTTATATGTAATATATTTAAGAACTTGTAAATAATTCAAATTATTGTAGTATATATAATTGTTAATTGTAAATAGCAAGACTGAGTTACCCACGTCAATGTAAGTCTATATGTGATATATTTAAGAACTTGTAAATAATTAAAATTATTGCAGTATATATAAGTGTTAATTTTAAGTAGCAAGACTGGGTTACCCACGTTAATGTAATTTTATATATAATTAATTTAAGAACCTGTAAATAATTCAAATTATTGTAGTAGATATGTGTTAATTTTAAGTAGCAAGATTGGGTTACCCACGTCAAATGAATTCTCATTATAATAATATAAACTCAGGCTATAACTATAACCCAAATGTACTTTCGGGTAAAATAGGGTTCAAGAAAATGTATATTCAAATAAATACTTGTTTTTTGAAAGATGGGACATGGCAGAAGCGTTGCGATCGAAAAACAACTGAATGTCACATAGCGTGGTAAGCCTGTTGCTATGGTAACAACGGTTGAGTTGCCAAACTTACCGTTCCCACATGGCGAGTGCTTAATAGCTCTCTTGGCGACATTTATTGTGCACACAATGTTAGCATTGGTACGTTTCGTCTTTGATTCTCTGTCGATTTTTGTATTGTTTTCTTACCTTTGCGTCAATTGTCAATGAATGTTTTAACGTCAGCCATCTTAACGTCAATTGATACCTTCCATCAGCTGGCAGCGTGGTAGTCCATATTGGCAACATAGCACTGTAGTTCCAAGTTCGGCCGCTTAACTGTCATGTCCCATCTTTCAAAAAAATAGTATAAGTGACATAATTCCTGATTTTGGAACTCTGTCGCAGAGACATTCTGAAGACAGTTAATAGGTTGTGATAATGTGTCCTATGTTTTCTTATTCATTTCTTTCTTCGTTACACGTACTAAACATTAGTTTGTAACCTTATACTGTATAAAATTATATTTAAGGGCTTGACGTAAGGAAAATGAAAATCCGTTAATAAGTCAGACAGTTGCTTCACTTCCTCTTCGGGTGTCCGCCTCGCTCCATAGGTGCTATGCACGTTGCAGGTTACACAGTGGCTCGGCGCACGATCACATTTTCGCCACGGCTACAATAGACCGATACCATGGGCCGTATTCAAGAATTTCACTTCCAACTTCACTTCAGGTCAGAAGTTATGTCATACTAAGCAAAGTCCCGGATCCGTATTTAGAGGCAATAGGCCTACATATCTTTCCCTTGACAAAGTCAAATGTAGGTAAAAAAAAAGTGAACTTGGTGTTCGACGTCATTATATAATGACTTAGTCCTTCCAGCCTACAGTTGTTTCATGCAGAAAGTGCGGAAATCGTTCTTTCTTGTTTGGCTACATCTGTTATTTTTTTAGAAATATTAGTTGAAATGCAAGGAACTAAGATGAGATTGTACTTCACCGAAAATGAGAAGATGTACATCAAAGATCTTGGTTATAGAATAAATATAGATATGTGGTGTAAAATAAGAAATTGGACGTCGTTTAGATTTCGGTAAAGAAGAAGAAACGACACGAAATTTAGTGGACAAAAAGTACAAGTAATGCTGATAATATTAAGTACATGAAAAGTGAATTAGAGTCTTAACCTTATTTTAAATAAAATATATTAATATAAGACTCATAAGTATACAAATTATAGTTTATTGTGTATATGTATCTGATGCCTACCCACTTCACTTGCGTGATTCGGATTCCGCATATTGGAAACACTTTTGATACTTAAATACTTAAATATATACAACTTAACCAAATAAAAAAAAATAAAATCTTCCTTCTTCGTTAATTTTCAGATAGAAGTAATGGTAATAATAATAATAATAATAATAATAATAATAATAATAATAATAATAATAATAATAATTCTGCTGTCAAAAAATCTGGAAGTTAGAATTTATAAAACAGTTATATTACCAATTGTTCTGTATGGTTGTAAAACTTGGACTCTCACTTCCAGAGAGGCACAGAGATTAAGGGTGTTTGAGAATAAGGTTCTTAGGAAAATGTTTGGAGCTAAAAGGGATGAAGTTACAGGGGAATGGTGAAAGTCACACAACACAGAACTGCACGCATTGTATTCTTCACCTGACATAATTAGGAACATTAAATCCAGACGTTTGAGATGGGCAGGGCATGTAGCACGTATGGGCGAATCCAGAAATGCGTATAGAGTGTTAGTTGGGAGGCCGGAGGGAAAAAGACCTTTGGGGAGGCCGAGACGTAGATGGGAGGATAATATTAAAATGGATTTGAGGGAGGAGGGATATGATGATAGAGACTGGTTTAATCTTGCACAGGATAGGGACCAATGGGTGGCTTATGTAAGGGCGGCAATGAACTGCGGGTTCCTTAAAAGCCATTTGTAAGAAAATAATAATAATAATAATAATAATAATAATAATAATAATAATAATAATAATAATAATAATAACAGAAATAGGCATGGATATAGCTTAGACGGTAGCTCGTTTGCCTGCTAATTCGGCATTGCGCTGGGCGTTGGCTCGATTCCTCTTTGGGCTTATTACCTGGTTGGGTTTTTCCGAGGTTTTCCCAAACAGGCAAATATCAGGTAATCTATGGCGAATCCTCGGCCTCATATCGCCAAATACCATCTCGCTATCACCAATCCCATCGACGCTATATTTAACGTAAGAACGCTGTAACGTGACAGTCTAGTATATACAGTCACGAAGCTTGAGTTGTGAGGGTGCTAGGAACAATAGACTGTGCAGGTACTCGACTTAGAGAACGTAGAACTTTACACTCTTTGTCTTTACTCTTTCGAATTCCGCACACTTCAACACCAAATTACTTTTCGTCTCGTTTCTCTTATCTATAGCCTACTCTAACCACGACGTAAATACCAGATCACTTATCTGTGACGCGTAAGTGTACCTCTTCGTAGATTATCTCGTTATTCATTATCTTTTACAATATCCACCTCGCGACAATGGAATTCCCTGTCACAAAGTATTAGGAGCTACAAGACAATAAACACTTTTAAAAACAGCTTAAAAGATAACCTTCTTAGCAATTCACTCAAATCATACTGACTTAATCTATCACTGACTTCACTGTTAGTCCTTCCTTTAGACATGCATCCTGATAGTGCTGTATTTTCAAAAATGTCTCATAATAATCTCTTATAATTATCTAACATTATTTGAAATATATTAACATTCTATGTATTTTAGCTTAATTCTGCTACACAGTTTGTATTTCAGGGTTTAATTAATAGTTCATATATTTTGTTGTTTAATTCGTAAATAACTCTTGTATACATGGTAACTCTTATCTAAATCAAATTGTTGAATTTTTTGTAAGTTCATGAAGAGTCCACTGCAAGAATGATGGATGTCACTTTCTTGTCGAAAATGAACCAAGACTGTCAATGCATAGCTTAAGACTTATAGAATGTTCATAGAGAGATATATGGCATTAACACTGATAGTCATTGTCCAGTAATGATCGGAAAATCACAGTTAAGCTTTGAGCGCTAAGCATTTAAAACTTTCAATTGCTTCTTCTGCAAAATATATTCCAAATGACATCCATCATTCTTGCAGTGGACGCTTCACATATGTATGTACGAATATACTTTTTGCTGGTTGAGTGGGAGAGACCTTACGGTCTTAACTCTGCCAGCTAAAATAAATCATTATTGTTATTATTATTATTATTATTATTATTATTATTATTATTATTATTATTATTAGAGTGGAAAGCGAGATTTTTGAAACTCCTAAATCAATGTTGGATCCAGAAGAAAATCCCAGAAGAATGGACAGTAGCAAATATTATTCCTATATTCAAAAAAGGAGATCGAAGTAAATGCACTAACTACAGAGGAATTAGCTTATTAAATGAAGCATATAAAATAATTATATGCAAAAATAATAACAAAACGATTACAAGTTATTACCGAAACCATCCTCTTGGAAGAACAGTCAGGATTCCGAAAAGGAAGATCATGTATTGATAACATATTCACAATAAAACAAATAATGGAAAAATCCAAAGAATTTAATAAAGAGCTCCATTTATTGTTTACAGACTATCAGAAGGCATTTGATAATGTAAAAAGAGATAAACTCTGGGAAATTATGGAATTAAGAGGTATTCCTAAACATTTAATAGACATAGTAAAAAGTATATATGAAAACTCCACCATATGCTACAAATCAAAAGTAGGAAAACTGTATCATGAGACAGTAAATTTAGGAGTAAGACAGGGCTGCAGTTTGTCGCCAACACTTTTTAATCTTTATATTGACGAAGCAATGAGGAAATTTAAGTTGCAAATGCAGAATTTCAACATATCAGAAAACGTTAAAAACAAAAAATTCTTAAAAAACCTCCTCTTTGCTGATAATCAAGTTATATTAGCTAGTGACGAGGATACGTTACAAAGGGGGCTATTTGAATTATATAAAATTACGAAAGATATGAATCTAACTATTTCGAAAGAAAAAACAAAAGTAATGGCATTTATGGGCAAAAGGGTGGTCAGATCAAAGGTAGTAGTGGAAGACTATATCATAGAACAAGTTAATACTTTTAACTTCCTTGGCTGCCATCTATCATATACTCATGAAAAAGATATTGATTATAAAATTGCCAAATTTAACAATATATGTGGGACCATTAGAAGAACACTCCGTAATACGGGCTTATATGCGAGTGAAACTTGGACGTTAAAAGAGAAAGATAGAAGTCGACTACAGGCAGCTGAAATGCGATTTCTTCGAAGTGTAGTAGGAGTAACTCGACTGGATCACATCAGGAATGAGGAAATAAGAAACAATCTAAAAGTTAACAGTCTGTTAGAAACTGTAGATGAGTATAAACAGAAATGGTGGGAACACGTACAACGGATGAGCCAAGATAGAACCCCGAAAATAATCGCTGACTATGTACCCACTGGAAAAAGAAGTATCGGCCGACCAGCAAAAAGATGGATACAAGAAATAAAGGAGCCGCAACGGGCTTAAAGCCTACAGCTTGAAGCAGAAGAAGAAGAAGATTATTATTATTATTATTATTATTATTATTATTATTATTATTATTATTATTATTATTATTATTATTATTTCGAATTGTCTGTAATGAGGCGATATTAGCGATCCTAGTGGTTAGCAACTATCTACGGATGCATATTTACTACGTATTGAGCTCCGTGACTGTATATACTAGACTGTGGTAAGGTATGTAGGCCTAAGTATCCAAAGGTTGTAGTTCGTAGTAGATTATTTTTATAGGAGAAAGCTGCTACGACTGCCACGCGAGCCTCAAATGTCTCCTAGAGGCCACTGATCTTGACAAGTGTGCGCTAAGTGAACCTCTCCCTCTAGGACTGCATTGTTGCAATCTATTTTGCATCTTTCAGTGACTTTAAAACAGTGGTTTTTAAATTAAATTTACATGAAAACCGTCCACTCTCTGGAAATTCGCCAGAGGAATAAATGATTCTTTATTAGATTTTCTATCGATCTGGACAAAAACCACGATCCTACTCGCAATAGTTAATGAATAAGAGAGTATTAAACATTTGGGGAAAAAATAACCTTTTTCAGAGAAAACTATGAACTTTCCACCAATATGGCACACGTTTTTGTTACATACAACATGAGTTATTCGCACTGAAAAGCTGCAAGGTGATTTTACTTCCACCCTGTATAGATTGAATTGTATCATATTAGCTGAGTCCACACCTGTGGAGTAACGGTTAGCGTGTCTAGCCGCGAAACCAGGTGGCCCGGGTTCGATTCCCGGTCGGGGCAAGTTACCTAGTTGAGGTTTCTTCCGGAGTTTTCCCTCAATCCAATATGAGCAAATGCTGGGTAACTTTGGGTGTTGGACCCCTGACTCATTTCACCGGGATTATCACCTCCATCTCATTCAAACGCTAAATAACCTAAGATATTGATAAAGCGTCATAAAATAACCTACTAAATAAAATATTAGCTAATAAATTATTATTTTTTCGCATAGGCTTTATCTCAAATTAAATAAATATGTTCTGGTCGTTAAAATTCAACTCAAGGATATTGCTGTAGAATCTTTAGTGTATTGTAAATATCCATAATTTAAATATGTAGGTAGGCCTATGTATCTATTGTATTGATTAAGGCTGATTGAGTGGAAGAGAAGGCCTTATGGTCTTAACTCTGTCAACGAAAATAAAACATTCTATTCTGTTCTATTCTATTCTATTTTCTTTTAAATTATTGGTCGTGGAAATAAATGATAAAGAGTGATATGATTCAATTTGTGAAAAAAGAATTTATTTCTTACGAAACGCGTAAAACGTAGAGAAAGTATGTCTTCTAGATACTCATCTAGTGTTTACTAACACACAATACAGCAGACATTATCGGCAATAAGGCTAATGTTATTTATTCAGTTGGAAATGTCAGTGAACTGTTCAAATGAAATGATGTTGTAGTAACAGATGATATTGGGATATGATAATACAATATCTGATAATGCATGTGTCTGTATATTAAAAAATTTCTGCATATACGACTTGCAATTAAATACAAGCTACTAACAAATGCTGAACCCCATTGCAGATGTATAACTGATGCTATACCACAGTCTAGTACATAGAGTCACGAAGCTCAATACTTACTAAATATGCAAACATAGACAGTTGAAATATGCATCCATAGATAGTTGCTAACCACCAGGATCGCTACTATCGCCTCATCACAGACCCTTTCCCCAGCAGACGATAAAATGTATTGTAATTTCGATATCGTATTCTTTTGAAAAAAATAACACCTTCCTTCCACTATTGAAATATGAAACACATAAGGTTTATATATTATTTTCATAAAGCATATATTATATTTTATAAACTCACCTTCCTGGATCTTTCGGAAGAAGGATAACTCTGACCTCTTTTTCTTACAATATTTATAGTACCACAAACGTCTCCTTGTCCCATATTATTATTCAAATTATTGTATTTTAGCCATTTACCAGTTATTACAACCGACGAACATTTCACAGTTTACACAACTTTTCACAACAGAAATAATTACAAAACTGTGTTATTTTAATGTGAAGAGAATTTTACATGTTAACATAATCTGTTCGCATCAACATTTTAAGTTCAGAATGGAAGCTATTTTGTGGTTCAATAAAAACGAATGTATATTGTGATTTTAATTTAGCACATCTACCTTCCTTTATTGTAGACAGAAAATTTACCATGCCACTCCTATGAAAGTAGTGTACGTACGATTGTGTTACCGTACTTCGCCTCTTAGGTAGTAGATAAATACAATAATGCAGTACTCAATCGTAGTATTAAAATACATACAAATAGAATGTGACGGGTTCATACATGACATTATGTTTAATTATAATGTATAATTGCGAATATAGGAATATAAGTTGAATATAGTAAACATAACCTATAATTTCCATATGACATAACATACATATGTAGTGACGGGGCATTGGAGACCACTAAAATTAGACAGAAAGGGACAACTGGTACAGTAAACATAACCTATAATTTCAACATATCTAAATATTCGTACGGTGCAACTGAAAATTATTGAATTGTGCATAAATTAATGTACAAGAATTTCGCAATATTTAATCGAAATAAAGGCAGGTATTACACATACGAACAACGTAATTTTCACACCAAAAATAATATTATACCTTAACCCGCAAGAAATTATGTCTGAAGTGTCTCCTAATCATTGTTTTAAATTTTATTAATGGAATTACACTACATTTTAGAGAAATATGTTACTCTTTATGCATTCCAATTAATTTATATGGTTGAAATGCCGCCCTTCGTGATCGGATTAAGCCAGTCACATGGTCTGCCTTACGGCCTGTATTAGATCACGATGGCAGTGACACAGTCCATTGTTCCTAGTACTCACAGCGCTCCAAGCGATTAGCAACTATCGCGAGAAATGCAAAAAATCATCCCAAGCTTCGTGACTGTATGTAGTAGACTGTGGCTATACTATAACTGTTCTTCTATATTATATCGAATCAACATAACTGTCAAGAACTATCAAATTTTCAGAGGACAGAAGATTTATGAATGGATAAGCAAAGTTAAAAAGTAAAGGTGATGGTACATCTCCTTGCTTCAGTCCGCAGTGAATTGGAAAAGCATCAGACAGAAACTGGCCTATACGGAATTTGCTGTATGTTTCACTGAGACACATTTTAATCTATACTAATAATAAATCTGTAGCCGAAATTTTTCTGGTAATTTTCGATTTTACAAAAATAATTGATCCTATTATATATAATTAACCGCCCTGAAACCGAAAATCGCTTTTTTGACATTTTTGTTTGTATCTGTCTGTATGTCTGGATGTTTGTTACCTTTTCACGCGATAATGGCTGAACCGATTTATATGAAAATTGGAATATAAATTAAGTTCGTTGTAACTTAAAATTTAGGCTATATGACATTCAAAATATTTTATTTAAAAGGGGGATTATAAGGAGGCTTGAATTAAATAAATCGAAATATCTCCCTTATTATTCATTCTCATGAAAAATATTGCATAACAAAAGTTTCTTTAAAAATAATTTCCGAAAAGTTTTAATCTATGCAAAATTTTGATAGGACCGATATTTAATGAGATAAATGAGTTTCAGAATTACAATAACAACGCCATCAAAGATGGTGTAATGAAATAAAAAACAAATGACTTCGTCTATAAGGGGCCTTGGACAACAACAATCGAAAGCTATGAAACATAGTCTACAGAGAAGGTTTCTGTGTTTGTATGAAGTAATATCGGAAGCTAAATTAACCGATTTGTATAATTAATTATTAATTCACCATTGGAAAGTGTAGTTTCTCTAGATGGACATAATGCTATGATGTTATTACAGTACAGTAACTTCTGAGTGAATCGAGGACAGGTAAGATTAAAATAGCTTCTTATGCACGGAAAACTTGATAGGCTATTCTGTACATTCGTTTCCTGTATTTCCTAAAATAATTTTTATGACCAAATGAGTGGTCTCTGGATCAAAATGATCGCATTTTAATTTTTAATACAATTGAATCGGTGAGTGGAAAAGGGGTAACATTCCAAAAAATTCGAAAATAAACTGAGATAGTAAAGTTGTTCATATATCACAGTCCTAACTATTAAGCAGAAAAAGAGTAATATTCCTATCATCCTAATGCCAATGGGATGACCCATGTTTTGCAGTTGAGTAGAAGAACGGTAACATTCCAGGAATGTTACTTTTATTCCACTCAATAGTGGAGCACTATCGTGTTAGTTTTCATACGCCAAGCTCGGAGCGCTGACAAGCACTGTAATAATCGTTTAGTTTCTGAACTGTTTTAGTGCTTTGTTATTACAGGTGTTCCAGGTTATGTTTGATCATTCTTTTTTTAGTAGGTTATTTAGGACACTTTATCAACATCTAGATTATTTAGCGTCTGAATGAGATGAAGGTGATAATGCCGGTGAAATGAGTCCGGGATCCAACACCGAAAGTTACCCAGCATTTGCTCCTATTGGGCTGAGGGAAAACTCCGGAAAAAACCTCAACTAGGTAACACGTCCCAACCGGGAATCGAACCCGGGCCACGTGGTTTTCCGGCCAGACGTGCTAGCCGTTTTTCCACAGGTGTGGACTGTTTGATCATCGGTATTCTGTCTGCAAGATTTGGAAAATAGTTTTTGAACTTAGTGTATTTGAGTAAAAAACAACAATGTTAGAAGAGGAAGCTAATGAGCCAAGAAGAAAGAAAGGAAAGGTGTGATTCCCTTATGAAGACGTTATTCATTTCTTAAGGCTTGATATATACATAATATAATCGCCCGCCATTTTGGCTCTTTCGTTGCCGTTCGCAGAAAGCACACGAAGACATTACTTGCCGCTCAATTATTTGCTGAATTACAGTGCGTTTGATTTATTATCATAGGAGCTACGACATGATAATGTTTAACGGTGTGGCAAATAGATTCCTCGTATGGTAGCTCGGGAACGAAACAACAAAAATAGCGAACGATAGTACCTACCTAGACTTTATAGAGCCTTCACTTCCTAAGACGTAAGCAAAGAGGAGGAGTCACGCCGGAAATAACAGCGTCGCGACTATAGAACAAAACAGGGATAATTACGAAGATTACTACACTTTTAATATGTCATACTACTTTTGACCAATAAAATGCTACGGACGACGTGTTTCAACCAATCATGGCTGAGCACGAGTATGTAACTTACTCTTTCTGTGGGTGCTAGAGATTTCTTATATAAAAAAATTCAATATGTATCTTTCTTCTGGCAATAAAGTATTATTATTATTATTATTATTATTATTATTATTATTATTATTATTATTATTATTATCTCTCTAGAATTTGATTCTTTGTCCTTTAAATAATTGTAGCTTTTAGAATGATTCATGTTTATTTCATCCTTAATTAAACATTTTGTCATTTATCTTGTTTATATTATTTAGGTTGTTACACCTGCTGTAAGAGATTATAGTTAGTCAAGTATCGGAGATTTTTATTACGAGTAGCCTCTGTATTTATGACTGAAGTGGAATGCAACTGTTAAAAAAAAAGAAGAAAATTAAACTGAATCAACAAAGCCTTCTTGACCAGTAATCGTCCATACAGTTCAATGAAGATTGTATAGTTGGTACAGCTGGTAACAAGGGAACAGCTTCTCATAACACACTACTGTCATCTAGCGGAATATTTGTAATGATGAGTGGTACAATAATACATTTGAAGACAGTTTAGTATTTTCGTTTGTGAATTAATATTTTATTGCATTAGAGTACTTTATTTATCCTAATATTTATATACTTTCTTCTAATCGTCTAATAGTCAATTAAGTCAATAACAGAATATAAGTTGAAATGAATAAGTATAGTGAAATTAAGAAAAAGGAAAAGAAAAAGGGAAATGAATACTAAACAATTTTCTTAAGTCATTTAATAAATTTATTAAAATCAAAATTATCTAGGTTAGGATTTATCATCGAAATGGAGTTGTACTCGTATAACCTCGACTCGTAACTCTGATTGTGATTTAATCCAGCGGTTGTGTAACATTTAGGTTCAACTAGAGGTCGTATCAGATTTCTTCTGTTAGAATGAACATGTCCGTCTTTATATTTCTAATCATTTTTATGATAATATCTTGATTATGTATATTTACATATTAATTTGTTGAATTTGGAAAACAACAAAATTGGAATAAATAAAATTTGTTGGATAATCAATTGACTTGGTTAAGCATGTTTAAATTATCCACTTTTGAGGCAACGTGAGAGGAAACAGTGTAAATTTTGTAGCTCCTCCCTGTTCAATTATAACTTACTGGATGAAAGATTGAACCAAACCCAAATAAACTAATTGCAGAATATTTGTAGGGATGTCAGAACGAAGAATTACAGAGTTAGACTATAAATTATTTAGGAAGTATGTTACATAAAGAAGAAATATATTTGTCACATCTTAATTGCTAGTCACTAATAATTCCTTAGAAGGTCTAATTAGCTTGAGTATATTCCTTCAGTATAGGACATTTGCCATCATAATCGAGTACTTAAATAAATTCAACGAAACAATACGTTTACAACATTACTTATTTTGTAGTAATTAAGTTAGATCTGCAGTAATATAGAATTGTAACAAATCTGTCTTACAGATATATGATAAATGAATAAATATATATCATATCATATCATATCATATATCAAATCATATCATATCATATCATATCATATCATATCATATCATATCATATCATATCATATCATATCATATCATATTATATATCAGTGAATAGTTCCGATCAGTGATAATTTATAGTGTCAATGAAATGTGTTCTATAGTGTCAGTAAAATGTGTCCTAAAGTGTCAGTGAAATGAGTCATAGTGCCACTACTGAGAGTGAGATGAGAGTAAAGTGAAAGATTATTATCAGTACCAATGTGAAACTTATGTAGGGCCTATACATATGTAAGTTGTACTGTAAAATTAGGTTCACTTATTAATTAGGTTATTTTATGTATTATTATTAATTGTAATTATTGTGTTAAATTGTATTGTGTATTCTTATTGTATTGTGTATTGTTTATATTGTGTATACCACTGCCTTCGGGTGCTTGCCTACTTGCAGTGTAAATAAATACATATATCATATCATATCATATCATATCATATCATATCATATCATATCATATCATATCATATCATATCATATCATATCATATCATATCATATCATATCATATCATATCTTATCATATCATATCATATCATATATAACTTATGGTCAGCTGGTTGGGAGTAATTTAAATCTCATACAAATTCAGAACAAACTTGTCATTCGTTATCATTTGACTCAGAGTAAAATATGAGATCGGTAATCGAATGTCTTTCCTCACTAACTCAAGACTAGGAAGGAACCGCGCATTGCTGAAATCTGATAGCTGCATGAGATAGGAATAAGGTGCCCCGAACGTGACCGTTAAGTAATGGGGCCAATATATTTAATCAACCTCGTGGCCTCAGAACTTTTCAGACATAGAAATTTACCGCGCCACACCCAGTTTAAACAAATTAACTAAAGAATGGAAGTTTTCGGTGAAGTGTTTGCTTGACTGAATGCCGTGACCTGCCAGAGGAGGACGCGCCATACTTGGGTTTGTGATCTTTCCTCCAGGGAATATGAATTTCAGAACTCAATCTCATATTGAAACCTTGCTACGTTGAATTTCAACTTCAGAACACTAAAGCAGACTGCCATCAATGATATCAATGTGCAACAGTGTTAACGGACGTGGATACAAACCCGAAGGTTCAAAGTTCGATTCTTGAAAGCAGAAGTGGAGAATTGAGTCCTTTCGAATAAAGTCTTAAAGCCGTATTAAGGAACGTCACTTGAATTTCACTTTACTTACATCCGACTTTATTAGCTAGAAAACGCAGAATTTCTATTCAGAGCAGCAACTTAACTTTAGTCATAACTTAGCTAAAAACTAATAAGAATTAAGATACGTGAAGACCAACCTTAAGGCTCATTCACAATGAAAATTAAACATAACGTATGCGTTAACTTAAGAATATAAACGTTACGGTAAAATCAAGAAATCATACCATCATTCACGATGGGAACATAAACACAACAGCAAACATACTTGGTAACCATGGAAACATAACAACGACGCCATTTCCTCATATTTTGTCGTATACTTCAGCGCTCCACGATTGTGTTCTGTTTGCAAATCACGTAAGCATAAGCACGGAAGTATGGAGTTTGCAAACTTTCATGTTAACGTCTTAAGGTAATGTTTATGTCAATGCTTATGTGAATCATTGTGAATGATCCCATTTGGTAGTCTGGACGCAAACGTCTGTGTTTATGTTACGGTTATGTTTAATTTTCATTGTGAATGGGCCTTTACACTTCACTTGACGCTATAGGCCTGTGAACAACAGCTAATGAGACATATGTTTACTTGGATAAAGTTAAGTTTAAGGGCTGAAATGGGTTTAGAATATGGAAATTTCCAAAAGATTATTCGTTCTGTTTCATATTATTTTTGCTTTTTTATTCTCAACTTGTGCCTATGTAATCATAACCTCAATCTTATCCCCAGTTTTATCAGTTTATTCTGAAGTTGTGTAGACTACCTATGAAAAGTATTTTAAATCTCTCATTACTGTTATGTTACTATATAGCCTATTTCAATTTATTGGTCTGACCAAATATTTTGGGTTTTCCCTGCGAAACAGAATAGCTCACAATAAAATTTAAAATGAAAAATTATATAAACAGGTTTCAGACAAAATTGATTAACACATAAGAAAAAAATAGAACCAAATATAATTTAAATTGAATGTACATCATAAAGATACTGACGAAATATCGCTACAAAAAATTTATTATGGTGGTGACGATGGCATCTTGAAGATCTCTCGTCAGCTTGTATTTTTCCCTCCACTTTACAAAGGCTTTCGGAATGGTGCCTCTCGCTCCGAAGAAGAGACCGGTAACTGTGATTTTTTCTATGTTGTATTTCGCCGATAGGTACTGAATCGTGGGTTCGTAGATTTTTTTTTCTCTTCGTTCACTTCAGGTGGTTGAGTGGCTGAGATTTCAAATCTCATTGTAGGATCAACGTATAATGTTGTGACGTTTTATTCTGAGTACTTATCCCTATGGGCAACTCCCAAGCACATGTGGTAAAGTTTCATACTCACTGCAGTGCCTACAGTGGGTTGTGCCTGTAGAGCGACCAGGGAGAGAACGTACAACAAATGACTTTCAAGGAACCCGGAGATACATTGCCGCTCTCAAATAAGCCCGTCATCGGTCCCTATCCTAAGCAGGATTAATCCAGTCTCTATCATCATATCTGACCTCCTCAAATCCATTTTAATATTATCCTCCCATCTGCGTCTCGGCCTCCCCAAAGGTCTTTTTCCCTCCGGTCTTCCAACTAATACTCTATATGCAACTATGGATTCGCCCATACGTGCTACATGTACTGTCCATCTCAAATGTCCGGATTTAATATTCCTAATTATGTCAGGTGAAGAATACAATTCGTGCAGTTCTGCGTTGTGTATATATGTTACCACATATTATTATTATTATTATTATTATTATTATTATTATTATTATTATTATTATTATTATTGCGATGTCTCGTGACCAGAATATTCTACGAAATGAAAATATAAAAATAGGAAATTTATCCTTCGAACATGTGAAAAAATTCCAATATCTTGGAGTAACAGTAACAAATACAGGGACATAATTTTATTTTTACTTCAATTTTTATTGTACCTGAGTTTTTGAATGTACTTCACTCCGACCCCTTCTACTAATGAAGTTCCAACTCCACACAGAGACAAGACAACAGATAGTAAGCAGTACTGAGTTACTGAGTATAGTACATTCCAGAAGTATGTTCGCGTTTTCCAGTGGCGAAAGAGCTTTCAATATTGAATCATATTTTCGCACAGGTACTGTCCGTTTGCCTACGTCGCATCCCGATTTCCCCCACCTGCTTCTGCTCGCCCCTCTGTAAAAGCTGGGCTGTCTTAGCTCTTTTCTGAAAACAATAATTTCTCTTAGGAATTGGGCGTTTACGTAATATTATACAGCTGTTTAATTTAACTTAAATAAAAGGGCCTCGTTAAGTAATTAACTGTCACGTGATTTCCTCCGTTTCTATAATCATGCGGCATAACCACTTGGACGGACAGTAGATAGGATGTCTGAGTAATTTCATATTTTCGGGTCGGGCAGAAGTGAAGATTGAATTAAGAGTACGTAGAGTAGGTATAGAATTATTTCAACATGAGTTACTAGTACGAAGGACGAAACTGGCAATTGGAATTAGATGCAATAGTCTATAGTGCGATAATATGCACAAAAGAACTGAAGCCTGTATCGAAATGAACGGCCACCATTTTCAAGATTGTGTTTAAATATTCATATTATGATTCTTTTTCAGTTTAACTTCTTTCTCTATATTGTACGCTAATGTGCTGTATACAGTATAATATACACCGCATAATGAATACGTTCGCATGGATAACTCACTTCGTAAGTAAAAACACTTATACTTAATACAGTACTCTACTTTCATTAAAGAAAAACCTAATGAAAATGATCAAACTCAAAATCGCGATATATCCTAGTTTACGTAAATGGATGAACTACTTTTCTTCCTTCCTATACCTAGTAGAGGGATTTGTGTTTTACGCCAGTATCATCGAACTCCAGTCTTGGAGGGGGGAGCAAGCGGTGTTTCCGGTTCTCTAAAGGTATAGACAGGTTAATATTAAAAAGTTAGTAAAAATAAAATGATGTCCCTGTATAAATGACACTCAAGGGGAAATTAAACGCAGAATGAATATAAGAAATGCCATTTATTATTCTGTTGAGAAGCTTTTATCATCCAATCTGCTCTCAAAAAATGTGAAAATTAGAGATTACAAAACAGTTATATTACCGGTTGTTCTTTATGATTGTGAAACTTGGACTCTCACTTTGAGAGAGGAAGAGAGGTTACGGGTGTTTGAGAATAAGTTGCTTAGGAAAATATCTGGGGCTAAGAGGGACGAAGTTGCAGGAGAATGGAGAAAGGTACACAACGCAGAACTTGTCGCATTGTATTCTTCACCTGACATTAAGAACATTAAATCCAGACGTTTGAGATAGGCAGGGCATGTAGCAAATATGGGCAAATCTAGAAATCCATATAGAGTGTTAGTTGGGAGGCCGGAGGAAAAATACCTTTTGGGAGACCAAGATGTAGATGGGAGGATAATATAAAAATGGATTTGAAGGAGGTGGGATATGATGATAGGGACTGCATTAATCTTGGTCAGTATAAGGACCGATGAATGGCGGCTTATGTGACCACGGCAATGAACCTCCTGGTTTCTTAAAAGCTATAAGTAAGTAATATTATCATTTTCATCAGAAAATCAATGAAGAAGAAATATTTGTATAACATAATAGATTTTGTAAGCTATTATGTACTATGGACTGTAATATTTTTCACAGAATAAAAGTGATTTAAAAGCTTGTATTAATATACTTTACTCAACATTAGTTTAAATTCTAATTCAATTCTCATGTAAATCTAAACGACGTCCGATAAATTTCCACCACGTCTTCATATTATGCAAGTTATTTGATGTAGGCCTACACCTTCATCTGCGGTTCTCTCCCTTTCAACGGTTGTTTCTAAGAATAAGAATGGTAACCCCATGTTTCGTTTTGAACAGCTACGTACTACGTCATTATATTATGACTTGAAACACCAAGCTCACTTTCTTTTTACTTACCTTTGGCTTTGTCAAGGAAAATTAAGCATTGTCTTTGAATACAGATCCATCACTTAGCTTTATATTGCCTAACTTCCGACTTGATGAAGTGAAGTTGAAGTGACATTCTTGGATAGTGTCCCTTATCCAGTTGTACTCTGCATTTTCTTACGCAATGCTTATACAGTGCGAGCGAGAAGTTTCTCCGCAGTGCTTCTATAGCCACGGTGCAGCCGACAATCCACTAGGCAGAGAATTTAAGTGGCAGTACTGGCAGCTAAGTATATGATTGACTTGGGATGTGAGATTGTCAAACCGGAATTAATGGGGAAGTGTCAACTTTCTACAAAATTACGTACCAGCTGTCTACAGGATTACTATAACTAATGGAGCTGCGGAGGGACTTTTGGAACGCACTGTATTTCATCCATATTTATTATTTTCTACAGAATATGTAGGATGGAAGTGAAGGTTGCATAAGAAAAATGAAAATAAATTTGAAACCTCTTCAGCGTTTTGAAATTAAGTAAAAGGTTTAATTAGATAATTAGGCCACATGTCTGCGTAGTTCAGCAAAGCGCGTAGTCGACTCGCGTACGAACACACAAACCAACTGAGGCTGAATAGCTGCATTCCGTTCCTTAGTAACTGCAGTAGAGTTGCTAGACTTCCTAATTACAGAAGATATCGATACATATTATTAATTTAATAAATTTCGAAGAAAACTGTGGCATTTATTTAAAATCTTAATATATATACATATATATATATATATATATATATATATATATATAATAGAAGTAAAAACTATTACAGTACGGATTGTAATTACATTTAAGTAAAGCACTGTTAAGATTTTTTTTCATAGAAAAGTATTAATTCGAGACTACATCTTATAATTTCTATTGTACTATACCCAGAGAATAAGACGTTATATTTGCACAGTTATTTATTTCCCTCTACATACTCGATTAAACAGACTAAGAAATTAAGGAATAATGCAAATGTAAAAAAAACTTCTTAATAATTTTTTTTCAACCACATTTGAATTTCGTAAACATAAATTCGTCTACATATTTCTGTTTTACTTCTCAATTGCTGTTCTTACAACCACATCTTAATTTAGAAGACAAAAATTCGATCACTATTCTTTATTGATTTCCATATATCTTCGTTAGTTTCTAGCTCGCCACTCGCCTCTATGCTCTGATTCGCTCGCTTTTCTTCCCTGGTTCGCTCGCATCTCTGCTGGTGCGCTGGTCTCCCTCTTGCGCTTATTTCAGTTTTCTAGCGCGCTCGTTGAACTTTTCTGGACCGCCCGTTTCTCTTACGGACTGCTCGCCTCTTGTGTTGACTGCTCGCCTCTCTTGTTGACTGCCCGCCTCGTTTGCTGACTAATCGCCTCTTTTGTTGACTACTCGCCGCTTTTGTTGACTGCTCGCCTCTTTTGTTGACTGCCCGCCTCTTTTGCTGACTAATCGCCTATTTTATTGACTGCTCGCCTCCTTTATATTGACTCCTCGCCTCATTTGTTGACAGCCCGCCTCTTTTGTTGACTGCTCGCCTCTTTTGCTGACTGCTGGCCTCTATTGTTGACTGATCGCTTGACTGCTCGCCTCTTTTGATGACTGCTCGCATCTTTTATTGACTGCTCGCCTCTTTTATTGACTGCTCGCCTCGTTTGTTGACAGCTCGCCTCCTTTGTTGACTGCTCGCCTCCTTTGTTGACTGTTCGCCTCTTTTATTGACTGCTCGCATCTTTTGTTGACTGCTAGCCTCTTTCGTTGACTGCTCGCCTTGTGTTCACTGCTCGCCTCTCTTGTTGACTACTCGCCTCTTTTGTTGACTACTCGACGCTTTTGTTGACTGCTCGCCTCTTTTGTTGACTGCCCGCCTCTTTTGCTGACTAATCGCCTACTTTATTGACTGCTCGCCTCCTTTATATTGACTGCTCGCCTCATTTGTTGACTGCCCGCCTCTTTTGTTGACTGATCGCCTCTTTTGTTGACTGCTCGCCTGCTTTATTGACTGATCGCATCTTTTATTGACTGCTCGCCACTTTTCTTCACTGCTCGCCTCTTTTGTTGACTGCACGCCTCTTTTTCTGACCGCTCGCCTCTTTTGTTAACTGCTCGCCTCCTTTGTTCACTGCTCGCCTGTTTAGCACACTGCTCTCCTGTTTAGTACACTGCTCTCCTGTTTAGTACACTGCTCTCCTGTTTAGTACACTGCTCGCCTGTTTAGTACACTGCTCTCCTGTTTAGTAGACTGCTCGCCTGTTTAGTAGACTGCTCTCCTGTTTAGTACACTGCTCTCCTGTTTAGTAGACTGCTCTCCTGTTTAGTAGACTGCTCGCCTGTTTAGTACACTGCTCTCCTGTTTAGTAGACTGCTCGCCTGTTTAGTAGACTGCTCGCCTGTTTAGTACACTGCTCGCCTGTTTAGTACACTGCTCGCCTGTTTAGTACACTGCTCTCCTGTTTAGTAGACTGCTCTCCTGTTTAGTAGACTGCTCGCCTGTTTAGTACACTGCTCTCCTGTTTAGTAGACTGCTCGCCTGTTTAGTACACTGCTCGCCTGTTTAGTACACTGCTCGCCTGTTTAGTACACTGCTCTCCTGTTTAGTAGACTGCTCTCCTGTTTAGTACACTGCTCGCCTGTTTAGTACACTGCTCGCCTGTTTAGTACACTGCTCTCCTGTTTAGTAGACTGCTCTCCTGTTTAGTAGACTGCTCGCCTGTTTAGTACACTGCTCTCCTGTTTAGTAGACTGCTCGCCTGTTTAGTACACTGCTCGCCTGTTTAGTACACTGCTCGCCTGTTTAGTACACTGCTCGCCTGTTTAGTACACTGCTCGCCTGTTTAGTAGACTGTTCGCCTGTTTAGTACACTGCTCGCCTGTTTAGTAGACTGCTCGCCTGTTTAGTACACTGCTCGCCTGTTTAGTACACTGCTCGCCTGTTTAGTAGACTGCTCGCCTGTTTAGTACACTGCTCGCCTGTTTAGTACACTGCTCGTCTGTTTAGTACACTGGTCGCCTGTTTAGTAGACTGCTCGCCTGTTTAGTACACTGCTCGCCTGTTTAGTAGACTGCTCGCCTGTTTAGTAGACTGTTCGCCTGGTTAGTGGACTGGTCGCTTGCTTAGTAGACTGCTCGCCTGTTTAGTAGACTGCTCGCCTCTTTAGTAGACTGCTCGCCTCTTTAGTAGACTGCTCGCCTGTTTAGTAGACTGCTCGCCTGTTTAGTAGACTGCTCGCCTGTTTAGTAGACTGCTCGCCTATTTAGTAGACTGCTCGCCTGTTTAGTACACTGCTCGCCTGTTTAGTAGACTGCTCGCCTGTTTAGTAGACTGTTCGCCTGGTTAGTGGACTGGTCGCTTGCTTAGTAGACTGCTCGCCTCTTTAGTAGACTGCTCGCCTCTTTAGTAGACTGCTCGCCTGTTTAGTAGACTGCTCGCCTGTTTAGTAGACTGCTCGCCTGTTTAGTAGACTGCTCGCCTCTTTTGTAGACTGCTCGCCTGTTTAGTAGACTGCTCGCCTGTTTAGTAGACTGTTCGCCTGGTTAGTGGACTGGTCGCCTGCTTAGTAGACTGCTCGCCTCTTTAGTAGACTGGTCGTCTGATTAGTACACTGCTCGCATGTTTAGTAGACTGCTCGCCTGTTTAGTAGACTGCTCGCCTGTTTAGTAGACTGGTCGTCTGTTTAGTACACTGCTCGCCTGTTTAGTAGACTGCTCGCCTGTTTAGTAGACTGCTCGCCTGTTTAGTAGACTGGTCGTCTGTTTAGTACACTGCTCGCCTGTTTAGTAGACTGCTCGCCTGTTTAGTAGACTGGTCGTCTGTTTAGTACACTGCTCGCCTGTTTAGTACACTGCTCGCCTGTTTAGTAGACTGCTCGCCTGTTTAGTAGACTGGTCGTCTGTTTAGTACACTGCTCGCCTGTTTAGTAGACTTGTATCCTATTTAGTAGACTGCTCGCCTGTTTAGTAGACTGCTCGCCTGTTTAGTAGACTCTCGCCTGTTTATTAGACTGCTCGCCTCTTTAGTAGACTGCTCGCCTGTTTAGTAGACTGCTCGCTTGTTTAGTAGACTGCTCGCCTGTTTAGTAGACTGCTCGCCTCTTTAGTAGACTGCTCGCCAATTTAGTAGACTGCTCGCCTCTTTAGTAGACTGCTCGCCTGTTTAGTAGACTGCTCGCCTGTTTAGTAGACTGCTCGCCTGTTTAGTAGACTGCTCGTCTGTTTAGTAGACTGCTCGCCTATTTAGTAGACTGCTCGCCTCTTTAGTAGACTGCTCGCCTGTTTAGTAGACTGCTCGTCTGTTTAGTACACTGCTCGCCTATTTAGTAGACTGCTCGCCTGTTTAGTAGACTGCTCGCCTGTTTAGTAGACTGCTCGCCTGTTTAGTAGACTGCTCGACTCTTTAGTAGACTGCTCGCCTCTTTAGTAGACTGCTCGCCTCTTTAGTAGACTGCTCGCCTGTTTAGTAGACTGCTCGTCTGTTTAGTACACTGCTCGCCTATTTAGTAGACTGCTCGCCTCTTTAGTAGACTGCTCGCCTGTTTAGTAGACTGCTCGCCTGTTTAGTAGACTGCTCGTCTGTTTAGTAGACTGCTCGCCTCTTTAGTAGACTGCTCGCCTCTTTAGTAGACTGCTCGCCTCTTTAGTAGACTGCTCGCCTGTTTAGTAGACTGGTCGCCTCTTTAGTAGACTGCTCGCCTGTTTATAGACTGCTCGCCTCTTTAGTAGACTGCTCGCCTGTTTAGTAGACTGCTCGCCTATTTAGTAGACTGCTCGCCTATTTAGTAGACTTCTCGCCTCTTTAGTAGACTGCTCGCCTGTTTAGTAGACTGCTCGCCTGTTTAGTAGACTGCTCGCCTCTTTAGTAGACTGCTCGCCTCTTTAGTAGACTGCTCGCCTGTTTAGTAGACTGCTCGCCTCTTTAGTAGACTGTTCGCCTATTTAGTAGACTGCTCGCCTGTTTAGTAGACTGCTCGCCTGTTTAGTAGACTGCTCGCCTGTTTAGTAGACTGCTCGTCTGTTTAGTAGACTGCTCGCCTATTTAGTAGACTGCTCGCCTCTTTAGTAGACTGCTCGCCTGTTTAGTAGACTGCTCGTCTGTTTAGTACACTGCTCGCCTATTTAGTAGACTGCTCGCCTGTTTAGTAGACTGCTCGCCTGTTTAGTAGACTGCTCGCCTCTTTAGTAGACTGCTCGCCTCTTTAGTAGACTGCTCGCCTCTTTAGTAGACTGCTCGCCTGTTTAGTAGACTGCTCGCCTCTTTAGTAGACTGCTCGCCTGTTTATAGACTGCTCGCCTGTTTAGTAGACTGCTCGCCTGTTTAGTAGACTGCTCGCCTATTTAGTAGACTGCTCGCCTATTTAGTAGACTTCTCGCCTCTTTAGTAGACTGCTCGCCTGTTTAGTAGACTGCTCGCCTGTTTAGTAGACTGCTCGCCTGTTTAGTAGACTGCTCGCCTCTTTAGTAGACTGCTCGCCTGTTTAGTAGACTGCTCGCCTCTTTAGTAGACTGTTCGCCTATTTAGTAGACTGCTCGCCTGTTTAGTAGACTGCTCGCCTGTTTAGTAGACTGCTCGCCTATTTAGTAGACTGCTCGCCTATTTAGTAGACTGCTCGCCTCTTTAGTAGACTGCTCGCCTGTTTAGTAGACTGCTCGCCTGTTTAGTAGACTGCTCGCCTGTTTAGTAGACTGCTCGCCTCTTTAGTAGACTGCTCGCCTGTTTAGTAGACTGCTCGCCTCTTTAGTAGACTGGTAGACTGCTCGTCTGTTTAGTAGACTGCTCGCCTGTTTAGTAGACTGCTCGCCTGTTTAGTAGACTGCTCGCCTATTTAGTTGACTGCTCGCCTCTTTAGTAGACTGCTCGCCTGTTTAGTAGACTGCTCGTCTGTTTAGTAGACTGCCCGCCTGTTTAGTAGACTGCTCGCCTGTTTAGTAGACTGCTCGCCTGTTTAGTAGACTGCTCGCCTGTTTAGTAGACTGCTCGCCTGTTTAGTAGACTGCTCGCCTGTTTAGTAGACTGCTCGCCTCTTTAGTAGACTGCTCGCCTGTTTAGTAGACTGCTCGCCTCTTTAGTAGACTGTTCGCCTATTTAGTAGACTGCTCGCCTGTTTAGTAGACTGCTCGCCTGTTTAGTAGACTGCTCGCCTATTTAGTAGACTGCTCACCTATTTAGTAGACTGCTCGCCTATTTAGTAGACTGCTCGCCTCTTTAGTAGACTGCTCGCCTCTTTAGTAGACTGCTCGCCTGTTTAGTAGACTGCTCGCTTGTTTAGTAGACTGCTCGCCTGTTTAGTAGACTGCTCGCCTATTTAGTAGACTGCTCGCCTATTTAGTAGACTGCTCGCCTCTTTAGTAGACTGCTCGCCTGTTTAGTAGACTGCTCGCCTCTTTAGTAGACTGGTAGACTGCTCGTCTGTTTAGTAGACTGCTCGCCTGTTTAGTAGACTGCTCGCCTGTTTAGTAGACTGCTCGCCTATTTAGTTGACTGCTCGCCTCTTTAGTAGACTGCTCGCCTGTTTAGTAGACTGCTCGTCTGTTTAGTAGACTGCCCGCCTGTTTAGTAGACTGCTCGCCTGTTTAGTAGACTGCTCGCCTGTTTAGTAGACTGATCGCCTGTTTAGTAGACTGCTCGCCTCTTTAGTAGACTGGTCGCCTGTGTAGTAGACTGGTCGCCAGTTTAGTAGACTGGTCGCCTGTTTAGTAGGCTGGTCGCCTGTGTAGTAGACTGGTCGCCAGTTTAGTAGACTGGTCGCCTGTGTAGTATACTGGTCGCCAGTTTAGTAGACTGGTCGCCTGTGTAGTAGACTGGTCGCCAGTTTAGTAGACTGGTCGCCTGTGTAGTAGACTGGTCGCCTGTGTAGTAGACTGGTCGCCAGTTTAGTAGACTGGTCGCCTGTGTAGTAGACTGGTCGCCTGTGTAGTAGACTGGTCGCCAGTTTAGTAGACTGGTCGCCTGTGTAGTAGACTGGTCGCCTGTGTAGTAGACTGGTCGCCAGTTTAGTAGACTGGTCGCCTGTGTAGTAGACTGGTCGCCAGTTTGGTAGACTGGTCGCCTGTGTAGTAGACTGGTCGCCAGTTTAGTAGACTGGTCGCCTGTTTAGTAGATTGCTCGCCTGTTTAGTAGACTGCTCGCCTGTTTTATGGACAGCTCGCCTCTGTTTTCTTGAGAATACGTTCATTCGTCTTTTCTCGTATGTTCTTTCCAGTTTTTGTGGACCGATCCCTTCTCTTTCCTAATTCACTCGCCTCTCTTTCCTGATTCGGCTAGATCTGTTTTCTGTTTAATTATCTCCTTCCAATGTTGGATCTGTGTAAAGAAAACTAAAACATTAATACTTTTTTTAGTTTTATGTTTATGCCTCACCATTCTTAATTTATTCCTTCCTTATTGTGTAGAAATGGTATAAGAATGAAAACTTATCTTGGGAATGGTAGGAGAATTTTTAAAATAATAAATCCCTTGTCTTGCATCAATATTACTCTGCTAATGACAATGATAGTCTAGTAAAAGTTCTTAAATACTATATTACTACTGTGAACGGTCGATGACATAACCTCACGACCAGAAGGCCTAGTACCAGGTAAATAAATAATAAATGAATAAATAACAATAAATAGATAAATAAACGATTAAACGAATAAAGGAATAAATGAATAAATAATAAATAAATAAATAAACAAATAAATAAATAAATAAAGGGATAAATGTATAAATAATAGTAAAGGCATAAACAAATAAAGGAATATGCAATAAATAAATATAAATAAATAAATAAATAAAGAATAAATTAATAAATAATAAATAAATTAATGAATAAACGAATAAACGAATAAATGAACAAATAATAAATAATTAAAAATATATAAATAGACAAACAAATAAATAAATGTATAAATAAATAAGTAAACTAAGAAATAAATAAATAAATAAAGGAATAAAGGAATAAATGAGTAAATAATAAATAAATAAATACATAAATAAAGGAATAAATGAATGAATAATAATAAATAGATAAATAAATAAATAAACGAATAAAGGAATAAATGAATAAATAATAAATAAATAAATGAATATATAAAGGAATAAATGTATAATTAATAATAAATAAATAAATGAGTAAATGCATAAACGAATAATCGAATAAAGGAATATATAATAAATATACATATATAAATACAAAAATAAATAAATAAATAAAAGAATAAGTTAATAAATAATAAATAAATAGACAAATAAATAAATAAATATATAAATAAATAGGCAAATAAAAAAATAAATTAAGTAATAAATTAATAAATAATAATAAATAAATAAATAAATAAATGAGTAAATGAATAAACGAATAGTGGAATAAATGAATAATAATAATAATAATAATAATAATAATAATAATAATAATAATAATAGTAGTAGTAGTAGTAAGTAAATAAATAAATAAAGGAATAAATGAATAAATAATAATAATAGATAAATAAATAACTAAATGAGGAAATGAACAAACGAATGAAGGAATAAATGAATGAATAATAAATAAATAAATAAAGGAATAAATGAATAAATAATAAATAAATAAATGAGTAAATAAATGAGTAAATGGATAAACGAATAAATCAATAAATAATAATAAATAAATAACAATAAATAAATAAATGAATAAACGAATAAATGAACAAATAATAAAAAATAAAAAGAAAATAAAAAACAAACAAATAAATAAATAAACAAGTAAATAAACAAATTAATAAATAATATGTTAAAACACTCGCCACCTTGAGTAACGACATTTGAATATGACTCAGAATTTATTTTTGTGATGTCCAAGGAGAAACAGTCTCGCAGATGTGAATTAGTAAATCATGATCGTGCTTTGTTCTTGAGATATTTCATACGTAAGAGTTTCTTCGCATAGGCTAGTTGCCCCTAACATAGCCAGACATTTTAAAGAAACACTCCGCATTAAAGAAATCCTTTTGTATCTTCTTTTTCCTTAAATACTATGAATGTCTCCTTTAAAAACAAATATTTTAGCGCTGAGGACGGGATATCTATCAATTTAAATCCCTCCGAGGGGCCATATTATTCTCTTGAATAATCTTGATTTTTCTGATTATGTCCACATTGAATTGAAAAGTGATGTACACCGTGAAATACGGGAATACCTATTAGGTCGCTAAGATAGTATGTGGGTGGACAGGAACACTATTTGTACCGGTTGTACAAGTTTGAGTGGAAAAAAAGGACATCAGAAGCGCTCATGCTGGCGACCACATTTATACTCACATGATGAGAGCACCGAATATCATTAAAAGAGCATCAGCTTGAGGACACTGCTCTACAGGGTGGATCGCTAGAGCACATTGAAACGAATAAAAAACGTGAAATACGTTTTGTTATTAAATGCACAGCTAATTAGAAAATGAAGATGCAAGCTTTAGATACCTGGCAACACCGCAGCTAACCTCTGTAGTCCACGATTACGACGGCCTGATATTATACTGACAGTATCACTGACACGCTGACAGGCAGCGATAAATGTGTCTGGATTTGGCATATTCCTTTCCGGATATCGTTCTACATACAGCTTTTGAGCTGCATCGTGACTACGTCTTGTTTCGTAACGTAAATTTTGGCATTGCGATACACGATACACACCCACACCGAATATCAGCAATCAGTATGAAGACACTACCACACACAGTACTGGTTCTCCTAGTAAATAGGCTACTTGTGTAAGAGGGAAACGAAATGTATGCTGACGATACAACTTTTGTTATCACACATAATAATACTGCTGAGTTAGGTTTTATGAAGCAAGGTCTATTTGCTGAAATAAGAAAGTGGTTTTCAATTAATGGATTTATTGTTAATGATGAAAAAACTCGTGTGTTAACTCTAAGTTTGAAACAAACCCAAAATAATGTGATAAATGAATCTGTAAAGATGCTGGGTATGTATTTGGATCCTAAACTAAGGTGGAACAGCCATGTCAGTTACGTGTGTAAAAGAATTTCTAGAGTAATTTATCTCTTGAGAAGTATCATGTACAAGATTCCCAAACATTATTTAAAACAAGTTTACTATGCACTATTTGAAAGTGTTATTAGATATGGATTACTTTTATATGCAAATAGTTCTGACCTTCCGAACATTCTGTTACTGCAGAAAAAGGCAGTTCGTATTATAACAATGCCATCACCCAGACCATCATGTAGATCTCTTTTCAAAAATGAAAAGATTATGACAGTCTACAATCTATATATTTTTTAATTTTTAATGTATGTAAACAAGAATATTACTAATTATACAAGTATAGTAAATCTGCATCGCTATGAAACCAGAAATAATGATCAATTAAATGTATCTCATGTCAGGTTGCAAAAAACACAATCAATCTATGTAATTACTACATTAAAAGTATATAGCAATATACCAACAAATATAAGGGCACTTAATGAAACACAATTTCAATTTCAGATTGAGAGATGGCTACAAAATAATTCCTTTGATAATATGAATGAATTTTTTGAAAATGATGTAGTATTTTAGCTAAATTTTATTATTTTTTACTCTTTTAATACTTTAAATATTGACACATTGTTTTTTATATTATCACATTGACGAGGCCTCTTGTATTCTTGTACCTTCAGGCAAATAAAGAATATGAATATGAATACGAACGCTGGGCTGTCAGACATTACGGTGAACTTCTTCCTCACCCCCTCTCTGACTGCAATGTTGCATCTCTTTGCAGTGTACGCTAAATTAAAATGTGTTTTTCTTAAATCAAATTTATGGGAAAACCGTTCACTCTATTGAAGGGATAAATAATTCTTTATTAGATTTTCCAATGAAAAGGACAAAAATCACAATCCTACTCGCAACAGTTATCGAATTAGAGGGTGTTAAAAATTTGGAAAAAAATAATTTCTTTCTGAAGAAAACTACGAACTTCCCACCAATGTGTATTAGACTTTTTTTGTATAAAATATGAGGAATTCATTTGAAAATGTGTGTGGTTTTTCACTTCATTCTGTATAAGGAAGTTACAGACTATTAACCAGGCATGTGTTATATAGAAGCATCACAGAATATGAAAATAATTTTATACATAAATATTAACATGTATTATTAATATAAGGTACATAAGTTATGTTATGCAATAAGACCTATGGTACTGTATTTACAAAATTATTTGAAGACTTACCTTTTTAACATTACCAACGTAGAGGACAAGATGAACTATAATAATGTAGAACAATATGTACTTCAGTATGGATGAAAGAAATAATTTATAAAATTAACACTTTAAATTATGTACAAAACAATTGCATTGAACGTCTAAGGAAGAAGGCAGTGATGATATTGTAGACAGAATTTGCAACAAATTAATAAGTATTATATAGCAGCGTACGATGATCAAAATGTTTTTGCGAAATGGTATCTATAGCAACAAACTACATTGTCTTTTCTTCAACAATAAATGTAATTCGGTTTCCAAGACAACTGCAATTAAGAGAACCCAACAGTTATTTCCTAGTTCTATTGCTACACATTTTTTAAATTAACGGATTTAAGTAGACAATACTTCTGGTTATGATTTTATTAAATTGTGATTGTTGGAAGGAAAAAGTATAGGCCTAGAGTGTGTTACTGACACGACCGCGGATTTTTGGCTTGATAACGTCAAATAATAGCTATCTTATAAAATTACACGTTTATTATTATGATTATTAGTAGGGGGGGCGGATTTTGATGAAATGTCATCTTCTTATTTCTCACATTATGACGATGCCTATTAATATAGAAATCCTTTCTATGTTAATATCAACGTAAAAAAGTGATTTCTTATATTGCATATTTTGACGCTATTGAATAGGTCATTTTCATGTTTTTTCGGCATTTTTTGGCTACTTTTAATAGTTTAAAGAACTTTTCGATCATTTGTAATGCATTTACTGTCTTCTTTACCGATAGATCTGTTAATCATTTGCTAACCAAATAGGTCAGTAGTAATTACCTACTGAATAAGTGAATAACAGTGAAGTTTGAGTTTTATAATTTGGAACAGACTCTGAAGTCCATCCCTTATCTCACTGAAGGCTTCACTTCACACAACGGGAGTAATGTAAAATACTTGACAACAGCTTAGTTTTAAGTGAGGACTTTGACCGCTACTGTTCTTTTGTCGATGCGAGGGTGTCTTTAGAATTTATGTATGCATATGTCGAAAAATCTGAAAGTTAGAATTTATAAAACAGTTATATTACCGGTTGTTCTGTATGGTTGTGAAACTTGGACTCTCACTTTGAGAGAGGAACAGAGATTAAGTGTGTTTGAGAATAAGGTGCTTAGGAAAAATCTGGGGCTAAGAGGGATGAAGTTACAGGAGAATGGAGAAAGTTACACAACACAGAACTGCAGCATTGTATTCTTCACCTGACATAATTAGGAACATTAAATCCAGGCGTTTGAGATGGGCAGGGCATGTAGCACGTATGGGCGAATCCAGAAATGCATATAGAGTGTTAGTTGGGAGGCCGGAGGGAAAAAGATCTTTGGGGGGCCGAGACGTAGATGGGAAGATAGTATTAAAATGGATTTGAGGGAAGTGGGATATGATGATAGAGAATAAATTAATTTTGCTCAGGATAGGGACCAATGGCGGGCTTATGTGAGGGCGGCAATGAACGTCCGGGTTCCTTAAAAGCCAGTAAGTAAGTAAGTAAGGGGGAAAACTTTCACCATGTCCTGGACAGTACGTTGTGTCCTCAACATAGTTCGGAAGGGATGTCTACTGTAGTAGACAGTATTTTTAAGACAAAGATTGCAAGAATGCACGCTGCGCCCACAATTTGTTTTCTCATTCACACTCCGTTATCTGGAAGATCTGGTAACAAAAGTGGAGCGCGGAAGGATGAGGAGACGGAGAATGAAGGCACAGACATGGGCCTCCCCTGATTGAAACACACTGTAAACCCTCATTAAATACCTATAGTTTTCCCTTAAAACCTTCATTTTGTTGCATGTTCCTTTCCTTTATCTTAGCCAAATTTCAGGAAGTTGTCTCCTCTCGCCGAGATTTGTAGGGCAGGAATTGAAACAAACTGACTGATTTTAAAAAATTGTGGTGCGAGTACTTTGAATAATATTTAAATGTCATTTTCTTTTAATTTTATATCATTTTTCCATTAGTTTAAGGGCATTTTAATGATCATTTTAAGTAGATTTTAGATCATCAACATCAGTCGCTTGTTCGGCGCCCATGTTCGCATCCCCGTCCCCTGTTTATCCTTGCCTCTCAGCATTAGTTAGTGGCACCTTCTTGGATTAACCGCGAGGGCTTCTCTGTTAGTCACGCCATTTGGACATTATAATCGTGTAACATGTGAGCGGTAGAAGGGCCGGTAGCGCTCGTACCCGACTGAGGGCCTCCTCGCTCTCGGCTTCCTGGCGTTCCTGCATTTTCTGGTCCGTTCAGCCCCAATCATAACGGACTTTTCCTGGGTTTCTTGATCCGCTCTATCTTTGTGAGGACATTTCCTCAATTTCGGCTTGGCCATTGTAACGTGATTTTACGCTGATTTCCGACTAAAATTTGTTTACACGCTCACAACTCCCAAGCCGAAACGTTTGATTAAATATAACTATTAGTTCGAGAAAGTAGGTTTATTTATCAAACGAATGCCGCTTATTGCATCTAAATCGGATAACGCGTGTAGTCACAGGGTCTTCTCGAAGTTGACTCTGCATCCTTATACTCCAACTATCCACGCGCTCTCCCCAGCCTGTGCGCGATACCCCTCCCACCCAGTTCATCTAACCGCTTAATGGGAGATATGCCTCAAAAACTGATACTAAGTGAATGAAATCCTTCAGGAACTACCTGTCGTACTGACCTTTAATCTCATACCGAATTTCGTTACTCCAACTTTCTAGCCGGTAGACTGAATTACTTACTTACAAATGGCTTTTAAGGAACCCGAAGGTTCATTGCCGCCCTCACATAAGCCCGCCAGCGGTCCCTATCCTGTGCAAAATTAATCCAGTCTCTATCATCATATCCCACCTCCCTCAAATCAATTTTAATATTATCCTCCCATCTACGTCTCGGCCTCCCTAAAGGTCTTTTTCCCTCCGGTCTCCCAACTAACACTCTAAATGCATTTCTGGATTCGCCCATACGTGCTACATGCCCTGCCCATCTCAAACGTCAGGATTTACTGTTCCTAATTATGTCAGGTGAAGAATACAATGCGTGCAGTTCTGTGTTGTGTAACTTTCTCCATTCTCCTGTAACTTCATCCCGCTTAGCCCCAAATATTTTCCTAAGCACCTTATTCTCAAACACCCTTAACCTATGTTCCTCTCTCAGAGTGAGAGTCCAAGTTTCACAACCATAAAGAAGACCCGGTAATATAACTGTTTTATAAATTCTAACTTTCAGATTTTTTGACAGCAGACTGGATGATAAGAGCTTCTCAACCGAATAATAACACGCATTTCCCATATTTATTCTGCATTTAATTTCCTCCCGAGTGTCATTTATATTTGTTACTGTTGCTCCAAGATATTTTAATTTTTCCACCTCTTCGAAGGACTGAATTATAAGACATTATCACTTGAGTAATGCATCCAAATCCTGTGATTGAGGTTCTGGCTGATATGTACAACTATTATCAGGCAGTACACCTCACTTGACAATATATGTCAGAGGAAGAACAATTGTTTGTATGCATCTGAAGACTGGCTAGTGTAATATGTAGCTATAGCTACAGAGAATAAGAAGGCATATGGCCTAAGCCAATTGAGTGCTAGCAGCAGTACCACGTTGTCACAGTTTATTTCCACGTTCTATTATAATGGCACTGCTAATATATTTCAAATATCGTGCGATAAAGTAATACACGGTTCTGAATATTGTACAAATAATTAACACGTTTGTTTTGCGTTATTTTCCAGGAGAGGTAAATTCAAGTATACCACCTATTTTAATTGTCTCTTTCCTGTCCGAGAATACGAGATAACGTATGCACTTTTAAACCACACGCCTCTGCAGTCAGATTGTTTGTGGAAAAATAACACGTACTGCATCATAAGCTAGTCCTTTAGAAAAAAATATATATACAGAAAATACCATACTCCTCGCTTTGAGTGAAGAACTATCCTTTTGCTTATAACAGACGAAACACCAGAGCCAATTGCAATCCCTTCAAGAGTCATTGTTACGGTAAGTGACACATTACATAAGAGAAAACAGTCCACATCTGAATTAAAAAAAAAACAGAATCTATCTTCGTTTACAGAGACGGACTTTAGAGCAAAATATGTTCTATGCTGTAGATGGGATATTTATGTTTAGTCTTAAAGCGATAACACGCGAACCAGTTGACATACAATTGCCATTCTTGTACAGTTGATTTCAGTATGTGTAGTTCTATCGAATGGCACAACTTAAAATTCATTCCTAGCCATAAGTATTGTGCGCGCAAGAAAGAAACTAATACGCGACGCTTCAGCGAGACTTCGCAACGATTTAACTAGGCAACACCGCTTCACTGTCACTGGCTAGTCGACACAGACCGGCCTGAACTAGCTCCGCCTTATATGCCTTCTTATTCTGAAAGCGCCCTAGTCGGCGATGTATGCAGTGGAGGGGGAAAGAAATCGACCATCCTTCCCCATTATCTCCTGGCCTAGTTGCCTAATAAGTGATGCCTTCTTGTTATCACTTTTGAGGTTCAGACCTGTCTTCGGACAGTTGACTAAACAGCAATCCATCCAAAGATTTCAGAAATAAGTTAGACTGATTTGTGAATTTAAAATTGGACGCACATGCATCAGCGACGGTTTCCGCGACGGTCGACTTGCTACAGGGGCCAGTGACATAAATATCGACGTTTTTGTCAAAGGATTAAAGGAGATAATCAAATCACCTACGCTGAGATTCGGGTATTTTTGGAAATAGGTATGACCGCAATTCCAGGATAACAGAGAGGGTTTGGAATAGAACGGGTTACGTCAGCTTCTTGTCCATGCGGATGACGTGAATATGTTAGGAGAAAATCAACAAACAATTAGGGAAAATACGGGAATTTTACTTGAAGCAAGTAAAGAAATATTTATTATTTTATTGGGTTATTTTACGACGCTGTATCAACATCTCAGGTTATTTAGCGTCTGAATGAAATGAAGGTGATAAGGCCGGTGAATTGAGTCCTGGGTCCAGCACCGAAAGTTACCCAGCATTTGCTCATATTGGGTTGAGGGAAAACCCTGGAAAAAACTTCAACCAGGTAACGTGCCCCGACCGGGATTCGAACCCGGGCCACCTGGTTTCGCGGCCAGACGCGCTAACCATTACTCCACAGGTGTGGAGTAAAGAAGTAGGTTTGGAAGTAAATCCGGAAAAGACAAAGTAGCCTATATGATTATGTCTCGTGACGAGAATATTGTGCGAAATGGAAATATAACAATTGGAAATTTATCCTTTGAAGTGGTGGAAAAATTCAAATACCCGGGAGCAACAGTAACAAATATAAATGATACTCGGGAGGAAATTAAACACAGAATAAATATGGGAAATGCCTGTTATTATTCGGTTGAGAAGCTTTTATCATCCATTCTGTTGGTAAAGAAATTTGAAAGGTAGAATTTATAAAACAGTTATATTACTGGTTGTTCTTTATGGTTATGAAACTTGGACTGTCACTTTGAGAGAGGAACATAGGTTAAGGGAGTTTGAGAATAAGGTGCTTAGGAAAATATTTCGGGCTAAGAGAGATGAAGTTACAAAACACAGAACTGCACGCATTGTATTCTTCACCTGACATAATTAGGAACATTAAATTCAGACGTTTGAGATGGGCAGGACATGTAGCACGTATGGGCGAATCCAGGAATACATATAGAGTGTTAGTTGGGAGGCCGGAGGGAAAAAGACCTTTAGGGAGGCCTAGACATAGATGAGAAGATAATATTAAAATGAATTTGAGGGAGGTGGGATATGATGATAGAGAATGGATTAATCTTTCTCAGGATAGGGACTAATGACGGGCTTATTTGAGGGCGGCAATGAAATTTCGGGTTCCTTAAAAGCCATTAAGTAAGAAAGTAAAGTATTACTGCTATATAAAAAGGCCTTTATAATAATCATTTTGCTGTGTGTTCGGTGAATTCGACGTGATTTTACAGAACCTGAGAAACAAGTACGAGTGCGTATTGATTGGTGCGTGGAAATGCTTACAGAATTTATTCGAGCAGGAAAAGAATAAGAAATGAAGATTATTTATGGATTGAAGTTGAAGTTGAGAAAAATTGGAAAAACCCTGAAGAAAATCGTCGAGCTTCCTGTAAAAGACAGTATTTCGAGCGCAAGTTCAGAGAATTTGAAACCCGATTCTGGCACTGAGTTAATGGAGAAACAAAAGAGACCACGGATAAAAAAAAAGAGCTTTCCATAGTGAAAGCACATTCAAGTACAAAGGCGGACATATATGCAATGAAGTTGAAAAAATTACAACTTCCTTTTCCCCTTCCATTTTATTTAACCGGTACTCTGTCGTCATTATATCGTCTCACTGACTCTCAATACTCTATGTAGTATGAAAGGACTTAGGAATAAATATTTACCTATACAGGATATATTTAGCCTACATCCTTGACGTTATGTCCCTTGTCATTAAATGACACTGTGTAGGGAAAAATGGCAGAATGCTTTCAGGCATCCGTTAGCAAACACGATGCGCCTTTGATGTGCAGTCAACTGTCAATAGATCATCATCTGTCATTAAACTCGCTGACGGTTAGATTAACCCCACTCGCTCGCCCGTCCATTCATTCCCCCATTCAGCCGGTCGGTCGGCCCCTCACGCTTTCACTCTGGGTCACGTGGGCACTGGGATCTCCCCGGCGCATTGTTGTCTATGGAATACTGACTCCGCAGTTGGCACTCACACAGTAACCCACATCCAGGAACAGTGCCAGAGGGCAGTGGAGGGGCGAGGAGGGGCGGCAGAACCTCTGCAATGAAGTACAGACCGTCCACTTCTAGTTGGCATTGGAACCATAATGAATTGCAATTATAATTTTTTTCTCTTTTATAATATTCTAAAAGTGGCTTGTGCAGCAAATACAGCAAACTAAATCCATAAGAAGTTCAAATAAAAACTGTTCAAATTTATTTTCAGTGAAGAATACCAGACATTTTGAAAGTTATTTGCTTCCATAATAGTGAAACATACTCCCTCTGAATGTTTTTTTATATGCCAAATACTTTTCCTTAAACCTATCCGTCTTCAGTTCTTGAGTTTCAATGTGAAATCGCAAGTAACAATGTCAGGACGATCAGAGTTTTTCATGTAGGAATAATACAGTAGCAATTTCAGGTCACTGCGGATTGTAGGTGAAAGTTTAGAAAATGTAAGGTTTGTCATGCTTTGAACAAAAGACTTAGCATCTTGGTATAGTTCCTGCATGTTTCGTGAACTACCCTGAAATGTAGAGGGCAGAATCACTTTTTCCCACTAAGAGATCTTACTGAGGTGATCAAGAGACTACAAAATCTTGTACGCCTCTTATTTTATCAGTAAGTAATACTTTGGTCTTTTCTTAGGAATTGTAATTTTTGCGCTTCCTCCAGACAATACTGATCTACCAAATACAGCTGGATTAATTTGTGTAACAATGAATGTTATCCCGTATATTTTCTGTAATGTAGGCTGTGGTGAGGAATCTATTGCTGAGATGCGGAAAATGAGGCGAATGATATGTCAGAGTTGTAGAATCTTATATGCACCCTAAATAAAATTGTCCATCGTAAATCGTTAGCAGTTTCAGTGTTTCATTTGTTGCTGGTTGCGGGAAATAAACTTACTCATCACGGTAGCAAGAAGTGAAATGACATGCTATTTTCCCTACAACAAAATATGCTTGGCAGCAATCACAAATCTAATCAATTAAACCAAAGAAATATGAAATTAATTTTGATGTAGTTTAAAGACGCAACTAAAATAGGAAGCATGACTCAATTACTACCAAGGAAAGTTAGAGAATCAGACATATAAATATCTATATCACACTGCCATTACATATATGAAAAGGACCCACATCACTTGATTAATAATTGTAAAAGTATTTCATTTTTAATAACAATATTGTTACCTTACGTAAGTTTTATAGTTTTCAGTAACATAAGTTTATATTGGCCTATAGCCGTTACTCAGTAAATTATAGAAATTAAGATCTAATATAAAATATTCTTTCTCTGCGTCTACTTACATAAAGGACCAAAAGGTTTCACTTTCATATATCAGTATAGCATTATGTGTTGCATTAACTATAATAATATTTCATTTTTAATGGTAATAATGTCATCAAATATTCTTAAGTTTTGTTGTTCTTAATAACCAATACACAGCTGTACTCGGAAAACTACAGACCAGAGAATCAGACCTGTAAATTATTTTTTATACGTTATCAAAAAATTACACAAATGAAGATCGACATATTGGCATTATGATGGGAAAGAATCTGAGCCGTCTGGACTCTATGTCAGCAATCTTGTAGGTCATGGCCTTCGTGTAATAGCCTATTGTTTATTGTAGTGTGTGTTTTGTTTTATTCTGAAATGCAACACGGCCGACTTGATGCTCGCTTCGCTTAAGGAAGCGAACATCAAGTCGGCCGTGAATGCAATTAATTAGTTCTCAAAACTGACAAAAGATGGATTTTGGAAAAAAGGAAAATGATGTAGGAAAATTAGCATTTCACTGAAAACTACTATCTTTCCGAAAAACTTTGTGTTCCAAGCTTCAAAATGAGGGGTCATTTATTAAAATCCGTTCAGCCGTTTTTCCGTAATTTCCATTACCAGTTCAAATTATATATATATATATATATATATATATATATATATATATACATATATATATATATAGACTAGTGGCTTGTGCAGCAATTGCTGTAAACTAAGTCCATAAAAAGTTCAGATAAAAATTGTTCAGAGTTATTTTAAATGAAGAATACCAGACATTTTGATAGTTATTTGCTTCCATAATAATGAAACATACTCCCTCTGAATGTTTTTTTTTTGCCTATTTTTCCTTGAACCTATCCGTCTTCAGTTCTTGAGTTTCAATGCGAAATCGCTAGTAACAATGTCAGGATGATCAGTGGGTTTTTCATGTGGGAGTAATGCAGTAGCTATTTCGGGTCATTGCGGATTGTATGTGAAAGTTAAGAAAATGTAAGGTTTGTCATGTTTTGAACAAAAGACTTAGCATCTTGGTATAGCTGCTGCATGTTTCGTGAACTATCCTGAAATGTAGAGGGCAGAATCACTTTTTCCCACTAAATGATGTTAATGTTCATTAAACTATGGTTGCATGTAATAAAAATTAGAAACATGTTAAAGGAATTGTCATTGCACCAATGAGTGGTCTCTGGACCAAAATGGTCGCATTTTAATTATTTGGATGCAATTTAAATTAAGTAACATATTAAACTATTTATCCTTCTATCAAACACGAATGTTCCCTGGATCAAATGTCCTATTTTAATTATGTAATTACTTTATATTTATTTCTAACGGGTGCAGCGGAGCGCACGGGTACGGCTAGTATAATAATAATAATAATAATAATAATAATAATAATAATAATAATAATAATAATAATAATACTTAAGGCCCATTCACAATGAAAATTAAACATAAACATAACGTAAGCATAAAACCTTGTGTCCATGTTATTTAATGAAAGCATTCACAATGAATTACATAAGCATAAACTTAATCTTAATCATAAGACGTTAACATGAAAGTTTGCAAACTCCAAACTTTCATGCTTATGTTTATGCGATTTGGAATCAGTACACAAGCGGAAAGCGTGTTTTCACTTTTTGTTTAACATCTCATGGGCTTTACCTACAAGCAATATTTTGTTCTATTGGGCGTGATGATAGCTAGGCGCGCAACATGGATTCATATGACGAAAAGTTGATTATTTTATACCACGAAAACCCTTGTCTATACGACAAGAAACATAAAACATAGAAAGATATTACATTAAAAGAGAATGTATGGAAAAAAATAGCACAGGAAATGAATTCTGAAGGTAGGTATTAGTTAAATCATTTTATAGCTAACATTATTTTATAGTTCAAAGTATTGGTGTTTCAAAATATATTAGTATGTGAATGTGGTTATAAAAGTCCCCCTGTTGTATTCTTCTCTGATTCAATGGATGAATCCACCATCGTTTTTTACATCTCCGTTTCTTTGATTTCAAGTATTGAAAGCCATATACTGATGCCATTGTAGTTATTAGAAACATAAATTGAATAGCTACATCGTCTGTCATTGTGCAATTCTCCATTTTTATGTAATAGATTCTGTAGTTTTGTTGATTCGGTATGTTTGTTTCCACACACGTGTTATGTTTACGTTATGTTTAATTTTCATTGTGAATGGGCCTTGGCTACTTAAGTTTGTGGCATATGTTTATGTGCTTATGTTAATGTTTACGTTATGTTTAATTTTCATTGTGAATGGGCCTTTACTTACTTACTGGCTTTTAAGGAACCCGTAGGTTCATTGCCGCCCTCACATAAGCCCGCCATTGGTCCCTATTCTGAGCAACATTAATCCAGTCTCTACCATCATATCCTACCTCCCTCAAATCCATTTTAATATTATCTTCCCATCTACGTCTCGGCCTCCCCAAAGGTCTTTTTCCCTCCGGCCTCCCAACTAACACATAATAATAATAATAATAATAATAATAATAATAATAATAATAATAATAATAATAATAGTAATAATAAAAAAATAATAATAGTAATAATAATCATGATAGTAATAATAATATTAATGAAGTTGACGAGACTGCATGTGTGAAGTCCAACTGTTGCGTTGCCACGTCGGCAGGGAACCCTGTGGCATTCGACTGGATGAGCTACAAGACCAGCTTCACAGCTGCATGTAATTATTACAACAGTGTTAGCAGTCTATCTACGAATCAATCAGTCAATCAATTGATAACCCCAAATCGTCCAACCATTAAATTACTGAGGATTTTGATGTTTTAATTAATCTCATCGTGCCCAGTGACAGAGCTTCCCTTTGCATACCTCGTCGGTTGTTACCTCCGCTGTAACGGAATCAGTGCGGTTGATGTTGCGCTTAATATCACTCAACGTAGTTGAGATTTTTCTTATCCTCTAACACATGTCATAAAGACAAAACAATCCACGCGTTCGCGCTGCATTACATCCGTGCCTCCATTAGTGTTTGATTGTAGATTAAGTGATAACGTTTTTGGCTGTAAATTCAGGAGATCCCAGTGTAATTACATGCGTGCAAGTTCAGTGACAAAGTTTATACGTGTATTACGTTCATGAATAAATTAGTAGCTATTTTATATCCTAAGTTATTAATATTATGGTACCCAACTTCGCTCTAGAATATGCCATTACGAAAGTCCAGGATAACAGAGAGGGTTTGAAATTGAACGGGTTACATCAGCTTCTGTCTATGCGGATGAAGTGAATATGTTGGGAGAAAATCCACAAACGATTAGGAACAACACGGAAATTTTACTTGAAGCAAGTAAAGCGATAGATTTGGAAGTAAATCTCGAAAATACAAAGTATAGGAAGAAATTCGAATGTGCTTTTTAGATTAATATTGTTACATTTGTTGCACATCTGAAGATATTGTCACTACATAGCTTCAGTGAAGAGCACAGAGCGTCTAGTCTACTACATCGTAGTGACAAAATAAATCGTAGTTTTAAACAATTTTGAACTCGATAAGCTATTCAGGCACCACATAATAATTTTTAGTCGTCATGGTACATTCTGCCAGGAATTTGTATACCCTTGATTTTTACAATAAGTAAAACGCATTTAGATATTTAGATTTGATTAAAGATTGGAATTAACAAATGAAGGGTACACGGGAATAACGATCAAGGTACATTTTAGAAAGTTTCGAGAAAAACGAATTTTAAAGTTTAAGCACTTAATACTTTGTTATGTGTGTATTTAATAGAAATTGACGTAGTGGAATGTCAAGAACGATGATTTCTTATTACTAGCTAGACCACATGATAGTACTTCTTTTCCACTATAAGATAGTATTATTAACTCAATTTCGATTTTTGATGGACCTTGATCGTTTTTCCCGTGCACCCTTCAAATGAGAAACATAAATATGAGCCCTAACTTAAGGGGGTATGTATAGCTTACAGCAGTAAATTTTTTGGAAATATTCAACTTTTTTTTTTCCTCCATCACTGTATCTTGTACAATAATGAAAATTGGTATGTATAAAACATTGTCCTTCTACTATATGAAAAAAATATTTTTGCGATATAAAAAAAATATAATTTATATTTCTTTTTCCAAAATTCAAAATGATGTCACTTTACTCTGCAGTGATGAAGCGTTTCCCTCATAACTCATAATTCATAAACTTGTTAACTTTTCATGTTCCCTCTCTTTTATTTGATTGCTGAAACTCATGTTTACAATATATATTCTTTCAACTACATTACTTAATAAATAATATTTTTTTTGTTTTATTTTTTGTTAGAAGGAAATACTGATATTTGACCATTTATTTTTTATCAGACAATCTATCAAAGGTAGAGAAGTGATCTTGTATCATATTGTAGATAATATGATATGCATAAATACACACAAAAATTTTCATCACAGAATGTTGAATAGTTTTTTTAGTTATGTGGGAAACGCTTCATCACTGCACAGTGAACTGAATTTTGAAAAAAAAAAAATGTAAATATTTTTTTTTAATCGTAAAAAACTTTTTTTTTCATATAGCAGAAGGACAGTGTTTCACACATATTAATTTTCATTTTTGTACAAGATACAGTAATGAAGGAAAAATATTGAATATTTCCAAAATTTTACTGCTGTAAGCAGTACCTAACCCCTTAAAATAAAACAAATTATTAGTGCTTGTTTTACGAGTCTCTACACATTACGATGATGCAAACATTTTAAACGTATCAAATGTAAATATATTCCTTCTTTCAGGTAAAATACATTTTCTTCTTTCCTAATGAAATGCTGGCTACCATAGTCTTCTATTATAGTACTGATGTCCAAGCGCTCAGCTTTGTTTTGTTTTCGCATGTTCACTGAACTGTGTAGTAGGGTAGAGTGCCGCAGGTCTATACTCCATACACACCTACACTGTTGCGGGTCGCTTGAAAGGTTAAGGTAACGAAATGCAGGACTGTAGTTATTATACAATTTTTGGCCAAAATTTGAGCTATGTCGTACATCTGCTTCTACAGGGACTTCATTTTATTTTTACTAACATTTCTAATATTAACCTGGCTATACCTTTAGATTAGCGGTTGAGAACCGGAAATACCGTTTCCTACCCCCTTCCACGACTGGAGTTCGATGATACTGAAGTAAAATACAAACAAATCACCTTACTAGGTATAGGAGGGAAGAAAAATATTTCATCCATTTACGTAAACTAGGAAATATCGCGATTTTGAGTTTGATAATTTTCATTAGGTTTTTGTTTAATCAAATTATAGTACTGTATTAACAGTAAGTGTTTTTACTCGCGAACTGAGCTATCCATTCGGACGTATTCATTATGCAGTGTATGTTATACTGTCTACAGCACATTAGCGTACACTATAGAGAATGAAGTTAAATTGAAAAATAATCATAATATGGATATTTAAACACACTTCTTAAAATGGTGGCCGTTCATTTCGATACAGGCTTCAGTTCTTTTGTGCACATTATCGCAATATAGACTATTGTACTTCATTCCAATTAACAATTTCGTCCTTCGTACTAATAACTCATGTTGAAATAATTCTGTACCTACTCTATAAAAGAGTACCTTACGTACTGTAAATTCAATCTTCATTTCTGCCCGATCCGAAAAGATAAAATTACTCAGACATGCTATCTGTCCAAGTGGTTTTGTCGCAGAAAGGTGGGAAATCACATGAAAGTTAATTACTTAACGAGGTTCTTTTATTTAAGTTATTTTGAACAGTTGTATATTATTACGTAGACGTCCAATTCCTAACAGAAATTAATGTTTTCAGAAAAGATATAAGACAGGCCAGCCACTAGTGTTTACAGAGGGGCGAGCAGAAGCGAGTGGGGGAAACTGGAATGCGACGTAGGAAAACGGACGACAGTACCTGTGCGAAAATATGACTCAATATTGAAAGACTTTTCATCACTGGAAAACGCGAACATATTATTCTGGAATGTACTATATTCACTAACTCAGTACTATGACCGTAAGGCGAATTTGACTGCATACGCGGTCTTGGTTCTGTGTGGAGAACAGTTGGAAGTTTACTAGTAGAGGGGGTGGGAGTCAAGTACATTAAAAAACTCAGGTACAATAAAAATTGAAGTAAAAATAAAATGATGTCCCTGTATAAAGCTACTCCTTTTTTGGTTTCTTCGTTACTTGAATTACTTGTAATTAATTTTCTCTTCTTATCATATTTCTTCTCTAAATTATTTTGAATCCAAGGCAAAAATGTACTGAATATAATCAATGTAATGCTAATGGCGAAGAGATGTGATCATTCGTAAAAAAAATCCATTCACTTTTCAGTATATTACCTTGAACAATTCATATTGTAACGATGGAACAGAAGTTATATTGAAAAGTTTCCTCCACTTCTACCTTTCACTTTTCACTTTGAGAATCAGTTTTTAAAGGTGACAGTGTACCAGAAACTGCAATGAAAAATGCAAACTGTAAAGTGAAAAAATTAAGAGTTTAACGGTGCAATAGATTCCTGGTTAGATGATCGTTTACCTCTGCTGAAGTATGAGGAAGTAAGGTCAACGGTCGACTGGTTGCCTTATTCCTTCACGGACTTTCGCGTCAAGGACAGTTATTAACTGTACACCGAAAGGCAGAATACTTATAAGCCCAGAACAACTTGTTTAGTAACATGGAACGCTGAAAACGTGTAATTACGTTCTGACGTCACAATACCTTGCCTTTCTACCTCACAAAATGAGGAAGTAAAACCGGAAGAAAACGTGATGTTAAGGCAAGAATTAGAAACCTGGAACATATAGATGAAGTTCTTAGAGTCTTTAATCACTGAACCGAAAATTAGAACAGATTACTAGTCGCTTAATTTTCCTGGGGGAGCCAGTTCCTCTGGCAAAACAATATTACTTTCTTCACTCAAGTTTTCGCCCGTTACAGCTTGTTTTATTGTGAGGAACAGATTGAGAGAACGGCCTTTACCGTGAGTTGCTTGATGTGTTGTGTAAGTCTGAAGCTTCTGTGTGGTGGTGTGTTGGAATGCTGGAAATGAGTTTAAGCAGAGTTGATGATATCATGTCATTCGCACAGCCAGTTGAGAAATGTGGTCCTCAGTCGATGGAGAGTGCAGGCAGAGCTCACTTTGTTTTGTCTTGGCTCATCGCCTGAATTCTGAGCAAGCAGTATTACGCTACAGAAAAAGACGATTTACGACGGCCGCTAATACAGATCTACACAACATTCTTATTTCACGGAGCAGATCAGCTCTCATCTTTATTTTCTCGAAATATTCTCTAATCTTAAATTGTATTGCATACCGCCATTGGCTGGTTTAAAAAGTGATGTAACATAAGTAAAAGTAAGTAATGAAAGTTGTTATTATTATTATTATTATTATTATTATTATTATTATTATTATTATTATTATTATTATCCAAATTTATTGAATCCTATTTTACCCTAAGGTATATTAGGGTTATAATCTATATATATAATTTGAACTGGTAATGGAAATTACGGAAAAACGGCTGAACGGATTTTAATAAATGACCCCTCATTTTGAAGCTTGGAACTCAAAGTTTTTCAGAAAAATAGTAGTTTTCAGTGAAATGTCAATTTTTCAACATAATTTTCCTATTTTCCAAAATCCATCTGTCATCAGTTTTGAGAACTAGCTAATTGCATTTCAGAATAAAACAAAACACACACTACAGTAAACAATATTACACGAAGGCCATGATCTGCAAGAATGCTGACACATTTAGAGCTCAAATTAATTGGTTATTAAAAACCTAACTTACTAAAAATAATTTACAGGTTCGATTCTGTGGTGTGTAATTTTCTGGGTACAGCTGTGTACTGGATATTAAAAACTACAAAACTTGAGGTGGTTTGATGACATTATTACCATTACAAATGAAATATTATTGTAGTTACAGTCATTAATTATACATATTAATGCTATATTGATGATATGAAAGTGAAACGTTTTGGGGTTATATAAGTAGATGTAGAGAATAACTTACATTAGATTTTGATTTCTATATTTTATTGAGTGACGGCTATATAGTACATATAGTATATGTTACTGAAAGCTATAAAACTTACGTAAGATAATAATATTATTAAAAATCAAATATTTTATAGTTATTAACCAAGTGGGGTTGGGTCTTTTTCATATATTTAATGGCGGTGTGGTGTAAATATTTATATGCGTGGTTCTCTTCAGTATTGGCTCGAGAGAGAGTATCTTTCATTATTATGGAAACAACTTTCAGAATGTCTGGTATTCTTCATTGAAAATAAATCTGAAAAATGTTTATTTGAACGTCTAATGAACTTAGGTTGCAGCATTTGCTGCACAAGCCACTAGTTAAATATATTTCGATACAAGTACACAAAGGTTACAAGCGAATACTTATTACTTATAACAGACAGACAATTATATCAATTCAAGTACATATTACATAAAAATTATTACACACAGAAATGTATATGAGACATAAAAAGCAGACGTATCACATAAAAATACATACATATGACATGGAGAGAAAACGCAGACATATTACGTATAAATAAGTATATGTTTAATACTTATAATGATGATGATGATGATAATAATAATAATAATAATAATAATAATAATAATAAGAAGAAGAAGAAGAAGAATACACAGAAATTACACACGACACACAAAAACGTACTTAAGGGGTTAGGTACAGCTTACAGCAGTAAAATGTTTGGAAATATTCAACATTTTTTTTCCTTCATTACTGTATCTTGAACATAATGAAAATTGGTATGTATAAAATACTGTTCTTCTGCTATATGAAAAAAATATTTTTAATATAAAAAAATTATTTATATATTTATTTCGTTCAAAATTCAAAATGATGGCAGTTTACTGTGCAGTGATGAAGCTTTTCCCTCATTACTCATAAACTTGTTAACTTTTTCAAGTTCCCTCTCTTTTATTTTAATTGCTGAAACTCATGTTTACAATATCGTGTTCTTTCAACTACATTCCTTAATAAATATTTTTTTTTTATTTTTTGTTAAAATAAAATACCGATATTTGATTATTTTTAAATGAATTTATTTTTATCAATCTATCAAAGGTAGAGAAGTGATTTTGCATCATAATGTAAATATTACATGCATAAATACACACAAAAAATTATCACAGAATTTTGAATAGTTTTTTAGTTATGTGGGAAAAGCTTCATTACTGCACAGTGAACTTAATTTTGGAAAAAAAAAATGTAAATAATTTTTTTTAATCGTAAAATAAATTTTTTCATGTGGCAGAAAGACAGTGTTTTACATATACTAATTTTCATTACTGTACAAGATACAAATTTTACTGCTGTAAGCTGTATCTAACCCCTTAACGAACGTAGAAATTTATATTCCCTTGTTCTCCTTTTCCAAGTCCTTCACACCTCTACACCTACCTACCTTGCCTCCCGTTTCAGTTACCTGTCATCGTATCAGAATCTCTTCACGCGCACGCAAAATAGCCGTATATTAGCCATACCAATCCATAAGACATCATCGTATCCATCATCCTACACAATCTTGCTATCGTGCTTGTGGAATACCCTACCCAGTGACATCAGAGACTGTCGGAATTTAATAGTGTTCAAAAACAAAGTCATTAAGCATTTTCTTACTGCGTAGTGTGCAAGAGAAACACATATAGCCTAGAACAAGGGAAATACAAAGTGTCTCTAAATTAGACCGACAAAATTAGGGAGCAGATAAATAATCTTCGTGGAAGCATATTTTGTTAAGGAACCCATGGGCTGCGAAGCTTCGTTTCAGTGCAAGAAGGAATTACAGGTCGGGATAAAGTAAGGAGGTATGTGCAAATAACAAGCGATTCTGTGTCACATGATTCTGTGTGTTAATCCAAACAAAGAAAAAATACGTGCAGAAAAACGAAACCAACGACGCATTAAACTGTACTGAACATTACAACAGAATGAGTGCAGTACAAGTACTAAACTATAATCTTTTCGCTGTAAGAAAAATCCTAATGTAAACAATAGCACGTGACTGAAGTGAGGCTTGATTGGCCGCTGTTTGGCGCCATAGATTCTCAGTACATGTTCCCGCCTACTGTTGTACATTATGTTTCATGTTAAACATTTCCTGTTACTCTCAAGTAGGTCTAACCTCACTACTATGCATTCGTTTGCTTAGAAAACATTTATTTTATAATTACTGTTAATTAAATTATTTTTAAGTCTTATGTCTTCACAATGGACAGTTGAGGATGCAAAAGCCATACTTCAGTATCACGTGCTTACGTGAACAACTACGAGCTCAAGTGACGCCAGTTTGTTACAAGAACAAACTACCTCGGTATTACTATTGGTATTCATCCGCGTTTTTTTTTTAAGTTATCTTTTTGTTTTCTGTTTTCCATTTGTTTCCTTTGTTTTACTTATACTAATACAAACACAACACCCATGTCCGAGGCGGGACTCGAACCCACAACCCTTCGGCCCAAGCGATAGAGACATGCCGTGCCCCTACCGCTTGAGCCATCCGGGCCGGCAGCGCAGCGTTCATAGTACATAAGAAAATATAAAAGTAGCTTTTCTTTTACATAGCGTGTTACATATGAGTAAAGTTAAATGTTTCATCGTATTTAACAGCTAGAATTCAATTTTTTATTTTCAAATAATACAAGATTGTGGTTTCCAAATACGAACTATATTTTCCTGCGTCATGTGAGTGTTTCGACTGGGAGCCAATCACGCGTATGACAGCAACGTGCTTATGTTTACATTAGGATTTTTCTTACAGCGAAAACAGTATACGTAGACGAATAACACGGATAACAAGCGGTCGTATATACCAATGGAAGTAAACAAACGTGCTGTAATCGATACCAAATGATACTGACCTGCGGACATAAACAAACCGAGTGATAGAGTAATAACACTCTTCTCTTGGACTGAAAATAGTGATTATCCGTTCCCGCCTTCATGCAATGAAACGAAGCGTCGCAGCCCATGGGTTCCTTAACAAAATATGCTTCCACGAAGGTTATCTATCTGCTCCCTAATTTTGTCAGTCTAATTTAGAAACACCCTGTATAACTAGAGGAAAACAAAGAAAAGAAGGGATATGTACGGAAAATAAGGGACATGTACGGAAAATAAGGGGAAGACAAAGAGAACAAGAGCAGACAAAGAAAACAGGGAAAATATAAGGAGAACAAGGGGAAGACATGGGAACAAGGAGAAAACAAAGAGAACATGTGATAGAGAAAGAAAACAATGGAAAAGGAAGGAATACAAGGTGAATACAAAGAAAACAAGGGCAATATTAGAACGAGAACAATGATAATACGATACACGTAGTTCTACGTAAAAATATGGAGCATAGTAAAATCACAGTCTAGTATATACAGTCACGAAGCTTGAGTTGTTGAGGTTGCTAGGAACAATAAACTTTGCAGGTACTATTTCGCATTGTCTGTAATGAGGCGATAGTCGCGATCCTAGTGGTTATTAACTATCTATGGATGCATATTTATTACATATTGAGCTTCGTGATTGTATATACTAGACTGTGGTAAAATTATGCACCAGTCGAATTTAAATAGAAGTAGAACAAGGGGGATATGAGGAAAAGAAGGCGAATACAAGGAGAAGGGGAAGACAAAAAAACAAAGATAATACATAGAGAAGAAAGGAAATAGAAGGAAACAATGGGAATACAAAAAAGCAAGGTGAGTGTAATAAAAATAAGGAGAATAAGGGGAAGAAGTCAAAGAGAATAAAGAGAATAGAAGAAATGCTAGATAGGTTTTTTGTTTCTCCTGAAAATTGATGTTTTTGAATTATGGTTGTTCTTTCCGTAAAGAATTAAATTTTAAAACATCAAAAATCTATTGGTTATTGGGACCTAAATCAAAATTGTCATTAGAAATTAAACTTCTTGTTTATGAAATCATACTAAAACCAAGCTGGACATACGGCATCCAGCTGTGGGGAACTGCTAGCAACTCAAACATTGAAATACTGCAGAGGTATCAGTCTAAAACTTTACGTTCCATTGTCACTGCACCATGGTATGTCCGTAATGATGTCATTCATCCTGATCTTAACATTTCAACTGTGAAAGAAGAAATCTCTAAATTCAGTAAAAAAATATCTGCACCGATTAAATCAACATCCCGATCATCATGCATTAAATTTGCTGCATAATAGTCAAACAATAAGAAGACTTAAAAGGACCAATGCTCTTGACCTTCCATTCATTTTTAATACAGCTATTTGAAATATTGTTATTTTTCTTTTGGAGTGTTGTCGTGGGATAACATCTCCACTCATGTCATATTCTTTTATAATATTTAGCTACTTATTGTCTCTTGTAGACATACTGTATTGTAAATGTGGCATGTGTTAAAAAAAAGTTTTTTTTTAACCTTTCAATTGTTGCACCTATCCTATTCGAGCCAAAAAATTAGAAGTCTAATTATAACATATGACTGACGCTTCGTAATACTCTGAAGGTAATGCTGCTTAGCAACAGAATCGAATAAAGCTTGCCTTTTGCAACGAAGTTTGTCGAATCGCCGGAACACAGCTGGAGATATGATTGGTTCTGCAACAGAGAAAACAAAATTAAATCTATTCCAACATACAAGTTGTTTGCTTGGCAGAGCTACAAACGGGCTCCTGTCTGTGGCCTGATTCATAGAGTCAGCTAGGGGATCTGAACTTGTAATTTCCGCTACTGTGTGCAGTAGTGATTATAGACACCAGATCACACCGCTGGGAGTGGAAAACCTTGTCATTCTCAACCCAACTTGCCCTGTGGCTAAAGTTCAACCTGGACAGCAGGAAGTCTCTTTTTCAACCAATGCTGTGCAGCCCATTTCGTCGTCCTTTTGTTTGAATTAGGCTACAGAAATCGTATGTGAAATATTGTCGTGGATTGGACAAACGACAGTCTTGTTACTCTTTCATTTCCATCCCCTCACAATCCCTTTTTAAAAATAAATAGCTCATCAGACTGTAGCCTCTCCTATGTGCTACAGGACATGTTATTTAACTGCGGTGTAGCAAGGATGCGATTATCTAGCGTCAAAGGAATTTGTGATAGTAAAATCGCATTCTGATCATCTTATACAGGGACATCATTTTATTTTTACTTCAATTTTTATTGTACCTGAGTTTTTTAATGTACTTCACTCCCATCCCTTCTACTAATGAAGTTCAACCGTCCTCCACACAGATCCAAGACCGCATATATAGTCATAGTAGCCTTATGGTCATAGTAAACAATAGTTCCAAAAATATGTTCGCGTTTTCCAGTGACGAAAGAGCTTTCAATATTGAATCATTTTCGCACAGGGATTGTCGTCCATTTGCCTACGTCGTATCCCGGTTTCCCCCCACCAGCTTTTATTCGCCAGCTAGTGGCTGGGCTGTCTTAACTCTTTTCTGAGAACATTAATTTCTGTTAGGAATTGGACGTCTACGTAATATTATACAACTATTTAAAATACTTAAATAAAAGGGCCTCGTTAAGTAATTAACTGTCACGTGATTTCCTTCCATTCTACTACCCTACGACATAACCACTTGGACGGACAGTAGATAGTATGTCTGAGTAATTTTATCTTTTCGGATCGGGCAGAAGTGAAGATTGAATTTACAGTACGTAAAGTACTCTTTTATAGAGTAGGTACAGAATTATTTCAACATGAGTTACTAGTACGAAGAACGAAACTGGTAATTGGGATTAGGTACATTAGTCTATAGTGCGATAATATGCACATTAAAACTGAAGCCTGTATCGAAATGAACGGCCATCATTTAAAAAAAATGTTTAAATATCCATATTATGATTATTTTTCAATTTAACTTCATTCTCTATATTGTACGCTAATGTGCTGTAGACAGTATAATATAGGTACACTGCATAATGAATACGTCTGAATGGATAGCTCAGTTCGTGAGTAAAAACACTCATTGTTAATGCTGTACTGTATTTTAATTAAACAAAAACCTAATGAAAATTATTAAACTCAAAAGCGCAATATTTCCTAGTTTACGTAAATGGATGAACTACTTTTATTCCCTCCTATACCTAGTAAAGTGATTTGTTTGTATATTACGCCAGCATCATCGAACTCCAGTCGTGGAAGGGGGTAGCAAACGGCGTTGATCCAGAGGTATAGGCAAGTTAATATTAAAAATGTTAGTAAATATAAAATGATGTCCCTGTATAATCGGGACAAAGTTTATATTATAAAATAAAAATAAAAATTGACAATGGAGAACAAGTATCAGATTGGGCACAAGAAGAGGATCAAGAAGTGAAACAGGAATGCCTATTGTCTCATGTTCTCTTTAATATAATTATATACAGAGTGTTTCATGAGTACCTATAGGTATAGCTCGCGCAAGAAACGATTACCGAAAACCAATGGTGGCGTTGCTGTCTGTTTTGACGTGTATATGTAGGCACGCCGAGGGGGGAGAGGTGCGGGCCGATGGAAGTACTGTCTCTTCCAAGAAGATGAACAAATGAGGACATCGCTGTGGAAATAAAGAACGGAGCAAGAGAAAAATTCGAAGCTAATTGAACGCGCAACATAAGTTTACGAATGAAATAATAATACCGTGCGATACAAGACACGTATTCACATGCAATGGAACGAACTAAAGTCGTAATGTAACTATCACAAAACAAGATTGATTCTGTCGATGTCATTTCTCTTCCGACTGTACTCACAAATATCATTCAAGTTATCTCGTGACCTTTCCTCTCGCCAGCTCTTCCTTATCGCAGTGTTTGATTCGCATTCCTTCCGTCGGTAATCCGTTCTTTTGAGACCTATACAGAGTATCTAGAGGACAATGAAACAAAGCAAAAAGTCCTAATAAACATATGTCCAGAAACCAATCGTTTCCGAGATACCATGCCATCACTGTGGCCACCAACTGAACACATCTCGTGCATTTGCAAAGTTTTCCTTACTTAGCACACTTAACGTCGTGCGTACCTCCATTTTTTAACATGAGCTGTGCGACCTCTTGGATAATGTACCTCTTTGGGAAAGGCAGCTGCTGTAGTATATGTATAACAGAGCACCGGCCCACTTTCATTCTATTTATTAGAATGACCCACTGTGATATATTTTTGGACTGGTCTTGACGATTTTAATTGAGAAACTGAATAATAAATGCATAGTGTAATTTAAAGAAACAATGTTAGTACTCGTATCTCACCAATAAATAACGCTACAAGTTTCCCTCTCCATCTCCTCTACTATCACCTCTGTAGGCGCTGCCACAGAGGGATAGAAACCCTTGCGCACGTTTTGGGATCCTGCTTTCACGGTGATTTATTAAGTTATACGCATCATCATAACATTCGATCCATTATAGCAGCAACATTAAGATATAATGACTTCATGGTTTTCGAAGACGTCCACGGCCTAGCAGAAAATGGAAGCCACAGAAATATTTATACAATTTCCTTTAAAAACAAAAGAAAAGGTTATATTATTGACCCAATCATCAGGTTTGAAAGACATCAGTCCTAGTCTTTAGAAGTCCATCAAGAAAAGCAGAGAACCTGCCATTTCATATGATAAAGAAAAATACGACCTTGACGATGTAGAGATAGCGGGCATACTCATTGCCGCTAGAGGAATAATCCCAGGGTTCCTAGCAAATTTTGGAAATCTCTTTCCCTCCCAACATCTATTTTAAAAGAATCAGGGGTTCCTTACAGATTAAAAAAAAACCATTGCTGTTATTTACCTTAATTATTGAACTTTTCAGGATTTTTCACTGTTGTAAACTTTGTTTTTAACTGAACATTGTATTTAACGCATTATACAAATTTATTATTATTATTATTATTATTATTATTATTATTATTATTATTATTATTATTACTACAACTACTTACTTACTTACTGGCTTTAAGGAACCCGGAGGTTCATTGCCGCCCTCACATAAGCCCGCCATTGGTCCCTATCCTGAGCACGATTAATCCAGTCTCTTCCATCATATCCCACCCCCCTCAAATCCATTTTAATATTATCTTCCCATCTACGTCTCGGCCTCCCCAAAGGCCTTTTTCCCTCCGGCCTCCCAACAAACACTCTATATGCATTTCTGGATTCGCCATACGTGCTACATACCCTGCCCATTTCAAACGTCGGGACTTAATGTTCCGAATTATGTCAGGTGAAGAATACAATGCGTGCAGCTCTGCGTTGTGTAACTTTCTCCATTCTCCTGTAACTTCATCCCTCTTAGTCCCAAATATTTTCCTAAGAACCTTATTCTCAAACAACCTTAAATTATTATTATTATTATTATTATTATTATTATTATTATTATTATTATTATTATTATTATTATTTGGTATGCTTTGTCTACGGGCAACCTCAAAATTTGAGGAAGCAAAAAAATAAAATAAAATTCCCCTTTCAATTATTGTGCATCTTTTGTATGAAACAATTTTTCATTTGGTACTTGCGTATAAAGTTAATTTGGATGGTCAAGATAAATGGAACATCCTGTATAGTAATTCATATCCAGCCTTGGTTTATTTCTGGTCGTTTCCACTGCGCCATATTGGCCCTATTCCTTTTCACCTTTAACTTCTGACGTTGTAGACGTACCCAATATGCTTGTGAGACGATTTAACTTTGATTAATGTTTATGATATTGATGATTGAAGCGGTGATGAATCATGGCATGTAAATTTCCAATCCGGCATTTCATTTTGTGACTGAGGAAAACCATGTGAAACCTCAGTCAGATTGGTCGGCCTCGGGAATTGAACCCGGGAGTCTACACCTGTGGAGTAACGATTAGCACGTCTAGCCACGAAACCAGGTGGCCCGGGTTCGTTTCCCGGTCGGGGTAAGTTACCTGGTTGAGGCTTTTTTAAGGGTTTTCCCTCAACCCAATATGAGCAAATGCTTGGTAACTTTCGGTGTTGGACCCCGGAATCAGTTCACCGGCATTATCACCTTATTTATTTTATTTATTTATTTATTTATTTATTTATTTATTTATTTATTTATTTATTCTGGTGTAGTTAAGGCCATCAGGCCTTCTCTCACTTTCATCTCATTCAGACGCTAAATAATCTAAGCTGTTGATAAAGCGTCGTAAAATAATCTACTACTTGAACCCGGGATCTCGCGAGTCTCAAACATACCTGCAGACTTACTAAAGGCTTTACCAACAACCAGAAACGTATTTAAAAATAGGCTTAAGGACTTTACTAATAGACGTTAATTATACACAGTATTAAAAGGGTGTAAATGATATGTTGTTATTGAAGTGTTGTATCAGTGAAGAATTATGTTGTGTCAGTGAAGTGTATTGTGTCAGTGAAGTGAGTAGTGTAAGTGAAACTGTTCCTGTCAGTGAAGCTTTAATTATAGTTTATAGTGGCAGTGCAAAGTATTTGAACAGTGAAATGTTTTTGAAGTGTTATTGAAATCAGGATAGAATCAGTGAACTGTGTCGTAGTTCCAGTGCAGTGAGTGAGTTGACAGCGAAATGAGTGTAATGTTGAAAGGTACTTGTGCAGATATGAACATATCATACTCGTGGGTTTTAGTTCGCATCTTAGGTTTAAGATACAAATTAGATTTATTTCAAATGTTATTTTAAGTAATCGTTTCATTTAATTTAGGATATTCCCTGTTGTTGTTGTGATTATTATTATTATTATTATTATTATTATTATTATTATTATTATTATTATTATTATTATTATTATCATTATTATTATTATTATTATTGTTAGTATTAATTATTAATATTATCATTAATTGTATTTTTAATTAATAAGTTTATCATTGTCATTATTGAGTGTAATTAGTTACCACTGCCACCGGTTATATACCCATTGCAGTGTGAATAAATAAATAAATAAATATATATATATATATATATATATATATATATATATATATATATATATATACCGTCTGAGCCAACTCGCTCGGTTTAAAACTACTTTATATTCAAACAAATAGTAGGTGAACCTTTACATGAATTTAATATGCTGTGTAATAGATCTTGTAAGCATAGAGGGCTTTGACAGGATTGCCCGTTTCAGTCGTCCCTGGGCAGTTGCTCTCCCTGACCCGCATATAGAGAGTAAGGATATTTCATATGCAGGTGATATCGCAGCGGTTTCTTATTTCGTGAGGATCTCCCTATGGAGAATCTATTATTACTGGTCAGGTTGCAACAGCACGGGGCTAAGTTAATTATTGCACAGAGCTTCCACGTGAGCCGACACACGACACTGAGTTAGTAGTCCAGGTCACACCGGCGACAGCGCCTAACGATGTGACGGGGGACCCGGAGTAATTAGATTATAAACACAAGTGACCGGCACAAAGAACCTGCTCTGCGACGACAGCCTAATATTCATACCCTGAGGTGTATTACTTTCTTCCTCACTCTCGCCATAATTAGCTGAACTGTTGAGCGACGTGAAACACTATAAAAAGCGGTAGAGAACTTGCTTCTTCTGGTTTCTTCAGTTCTTTGAGCAAAACAACTGGAAAAACCGAAAGAAACAAGGACCTCACTAGTTCTGGCATAAAGATATAACATTAATATGCGTTACAAGAGCGGTATGTTGAAGTTTTCTTGTTCGAGGGAAAGTTTGAAAAAGCGATACGTAGTTGAGCTTTTTTAATTTCCGAGAATTGAAAGAAAACATACCGCTCGTGTATCGTACATTATTTTGTGCGAAGATCGTTTATTACATACCTGAAAGAGGAATTTCTAATTAGTTGCAATGAAATCTCCATCTTGGTTTCTGTTCAATGACGGCAAATTTGCAAAACAAAAATATCTATCTTCAACATTGTTGCTTTAAAATGTTTTCTGTGTTTACTATACTCCAGCAGGCCGTGATATACGTCTGTCCTATTTCTCCCCCAGTCTACGATGAGTCTGGAATCTTGTTGATTTTTTCACGGCTTCCTTAATGTTACTTGCATCACGAATGCAGTAACTTTAGTGAAGTTGTAGAGTTTACTTAATTTTTGAAAATATTTAAAAACAATAATTAACAGTGCAATTTAGGTGAAATTGCAGTGGTAAGTTTCCAATTTATAATTATTACTATATTGAACATCTCTAAAAATAATATGTTAAAAGCCTAAAGCAGTAAAATCCATATGTCACTTAACCAGTAAGAAGAGGGAAATTGTTATGTGTGTTAGGCTGGGAATACTGAATGTGGAATTTTATACTTTCCGCGGATTGGTTTTGTGCGGAAACCAAGCAAATACGCACGATCTCACAAAAATGTCCTTTATTGAACTCTCAAAATAATTTTCAAATTTGCCATGGTCTGATAAAAACTGTGTTAGCACAATGCTTGCTTGCTATAATTTAGATTATAACCTATGATGTATTAATATTAGAGGAGAAAAATTTGCTCCGATGCCGGAGATCGAATCCGGGTCCTTGGTTCTACGTACCAAGCGCTCTCACCATTGAGCTACGCCGAAGTTCAATCCACAGCACTACATCGAATCCCTCTCCTCCAGTGTTTTTCCCTTTGTGGCCTGACTCCAAGTTCGACATGTATGTTGACATTTTTTATACACGTATTAAGTCAACTGTCATATAGAAGGAGCGCACCGAGTTGAGTGATTTGGTGGTCGGGATTCCACAGTAATATGCGCAGTAATCTGTACAATAATATGCACTCTAATATTGTTACCATAACATGTGTATTCTATAGGACCAAAAATGAAATTTTTTCCTCTAACATTAATTGTTACCATAACAATTGTATTCTGTAGGACCTAAAAATAATAATCCTTACGTTAATCGAATTTTTCTCCTCTAATATTAATTGTTACCATAACAGATGTATTCTATAGGACCAAAAATGAATTTTTCTCCTCTAGTATTAATTGTTACCATAACAAATGTATTTTATAGGACCAAAAAATAATAATCCTTACGTTGAGCGAATTTTTCTCCTCTAGTATTAATTCTTACCATAACAGATGTATTCTGTAGGAACAAAAATGAATTTTTCTCCTCTAATATTAATTGTTACCGTAACAAATGTTTTCTGTGGGACTAAAAAATAATAATCCTTACGTTAAGCGATTTTTTCTCATGTAATATTAATTGTTACCATAACAGATGTATTCTGTAGGACCAAAAATAAATTTTTCTCCTCTAATATTAATTGTTACCATAACAAGTGTATTCTATAGGACCAAAAATAAATTTTTCTCCTCTAATATTAATTGTTACCATAACAGGTATATTCTGTAGGACCAGAAATGAATTTTTCTCCTCTAATATTAATTGTTACCATAACAGATGTATTCTGTATGATCAAAAATGAATGTTACTCTCTAATATTAATTGTTACCATAACAGATGTATTCTCTAGGACCAAAATGAATTTTTTTTTCCTCTGATATTAATAGTTACTATAACAGATGTATTCTGTAGGACCAAAATGAATTTTTCTCCTCTAATATTAATTGTTACCATAACAGATGTATTCTGTAGGACCAAAAATGAATTTTTCTCCTCTAATATTAATTGTTACCATAACAGATGTATTCTGTAGGACCAAAAATGAATTTTTCTCCTCTAATATTAATTGTTATCATAACAGATGTATTCTGTAGGACCAAAATGAATTTTTTTCCCTCTAATATTAATTGTTACCATAACAGATGTATTCTGTAGGACCAAAAATGAATTCTTCTCCTCTAATATTAATTCTTACAGTAACAAATGTATTTAGTAGGACCAAAAAATAATCCTTACGTTGAGCGAATTTTTCTCCTCTAATATTAATTGTTACCATAACAGGTGTATTCTGTAGGACCAAAATTGAATTTTTCTCCTCTAATATTAATTGTTACCATAACAAATGTATTCTGTAGGACCAAAAATGAATTTTTCTCCTCTAATATTAATTGTTACCATAACAGATGTATTCCGTGGGACCAAAATGAATTTTTCTCCTCTAATATTAATTGTTACCATAACAGATGTATTCTGTATGATCAAAAATGAATGTTACCCTCTAATATTAATTGTTACCATAACAGATGTATTCTGTAGGACCAAAATGAATTTTTTTCCTCTGATATTAATAGTTACTATAACAGATGTATTCTGTAGCACCAAAATGAATTTTTATCCTCTAATATTAATTGTTACCATAACAGATGTATTCTGTAGAACCAAAAATGAATTTTTCTCCTATAATATTAATTGTTACCATAACAGATGTATTCTGTAGGACCAAAATTGATTTTTTCTCCTCTAATATTAATTGTTACCATAACAGATGTATTCTGTAGGACCAAAATGAATTTTTTTCCTCTAATATTAATTGTTACCATAACAGATGTATTCTGTAGGACCAAAAATGAATTCTTCTCCTCTAATATTAATTGTTACAGTAACAAATGTATTCTGTAGGACCAAAAAATAATAATCCTTACGTTGAGCGAATTTTTTTCCTCTAATATTAATTGTTACCATAACAGGTGTATTCTGTAGGACCAAAATTGAATTTTTCTCCTCTAATATTCATTGTTACCATAACAGATGTATTCTGTAGGACCAAAATGAATTTTTCTCCTCTAATATTAATTGTTACCATAGCAGGTGTATTCTATAGGACCAAAAATGAATTTTTCTCCTCTAATATTAATTGTTACCGTAACAAATGTATTCTGTAGGACCAAAAAATAATAATCCTTACGTTGAGGGAATTTTTCTCCACTAATATTAATTGTTACCATAACAGGTGTATTCTGTAGGACCAAAAATGAATTTTTCTCCTCTAATATTTATTGTTACCATAACAGATGTATTCTGTAGGACCAAAATGAATTTTCCTCCTCTAATATTAATTGTTACCATAACAGATGTATTCTGTAGGACCAAAATGAATTTTTCTCTTCTAATATTAATTGTTACCATAACAGATGTATTCTGTAGGACCAAAATGAATTTTTTCCTCTGATATTAATTGTTACCATAACAGATGTATTCTGTAGGACCAAAAATGAATTTTTCTCCTCTAATATTAATTGTTACCATAACAGATGTATTCTGTAGGACCAAAATGAATTTTTATCCTCTAATATTAATTGTTACCATAGCAGGTGTATTCTATAGGACCAAAAATGAATTTTTCTCCTCTAATATTAATTGTTACCGTAACAAATGTATTCTGTAGGACCAAAAAATAATAATCCTTACGTTGAGGGAATTTTTCTCCACTAATATTAATTGTTACCATAACAGGTGTATTCTGTAGGACCAAAAATGAATTTTTCTCCTCTAATATTTATTGTTACCATAACAGATGTATTCTGTAGGACCAAAATGAATTTTCCTCCTCTAATATTAATTGTTACCATAACAGATGTATTCTGTAGGACCAAAATGAATTTTTTTCCTCTGATATTAATTGTTACCATAACAGATGTATTCTGTAGGACGAAAAATGAATTTTTCTCCTCTAATATTAATTGTTACCATAACAGATGTATTCTGTAGGACCAAAATGAATTTTTCTCCTCTAATATTAATTGTGTATTCTATAGGACCAAAAATGAATTTTTCTCCTCTAATATTAATTGTTACCGTAACAAATGTATTCTGTAGGACCAAAAAATAATAATCCTTACGTTGAGCAAATTTTTCTCCTCTAATATTAATTGTTACCATAACTGGTGTATTCTGTAGGACCAAAAATGAATTTTTCTCCTCTGATATTATTTGTTACCATAACAGATGTATTCTGTAGGACCAAAATGAATTTTTCTCCTCTAATATTAATTGTTACCGTAACAGATGTATTATGTAGGATCAAAAATGAATTTTTCTCCTCTAATATTAATTGTTACCATAACAGATGTATTCTGTAGGACCAAAATGAATTTTTTTCCTGTGATATTAATAGTTACCATAACAGATGTATTCTGTAGGACCTAAAATGAATTCTTCTCCTCTAATATTAATTGTTACCGTAACAAATGTATTCTGTAGGACCAAAAAATAATCATCCTTACGTTGAGCGAATTTTTCTCCTCTAATATTAATTGTTACCATAACAGGTGTATTCTGTAGGACCAAAAATGAATTTTTCTCCTCTAATATTAATTGTTACCATAAGAGATGTGTTCTGTAGGACCAAAATGAATTTTTCTCCTCTAATATTAATTGTTACCATAACAGATGTATTCTGTAGGACCAAAAATGAATTTTTCTCTTCTAATATTAATTATTATCATAACAGATGTATTCTGTAGGACCAAAAAATAATAATCCTTACGTAGATTCTATGATATATTGTTAGAAAGTATAACTCCTTTGGCGCTTGAGAATCCAGTGGTCATTCCAGCATCGGCTTAACACTTTTTGACCTGAATTGTTTTTGTGGGTGAAAATTTTTTTATTTGCATCTGTGTTGTGTTTTGACCTAAAACCATAGAGAAACAAAACGACAAAGCAATCCTCTTCCTAGTAACAGCTGGCCAAGGAACTGGCGGGTGCTGCACTCTATCGGTAAAAAACGAAACTATTTCTGAGAGGGTTGAATCAACAGACATCTTAGTCGCAATGTTCTTAAAAATAAGGTTTTTAGGCTGTGAAATTAAAATGTGAATGCTATAATAATTTTTTATTCTCTAGCATTGTATCATTTCTTGTCTTTTTTTATTCTTGCAGCCAACGAAAGGAACTCTAGCAGACACTCTGAGAGCAGAACACATAATCATCATTTTGGTAATCTTCTGCCTCATTCTCTCTGGCATGTGCTTCACATTTATCTTCAATTGCGTGCGAAAACTCATCCACGACCAAAGGATAATACAGGTAAGTGCCTCAAGATTGTTGTTGTGATTATTATTATTATTATTATTATTATTATTATTATTATTATTACCATTATTATTATTATCCTGGTCTCGTGACCAGAATGAGACCAGAATATTGTACGAAATGAAACTATAAAAATTGGAGATTTATCCTTCGAAGAGGTGGAAAAATTCAAATATCTTGGAGCAACAGTAACAAATATAAATGACACTCGGGAGGAAATTAAACACAGAATAAATATGGGAAATGCCTATTATTATTCAGTTGAGAAGCTTTTGTCATCTAGTCTTCTGTCAAAAAATCTGAAAGTTACAATTTATAAAACAGTTATATTACCGGCTATTCTGTATGGTTGTGAAACTTGGCCTCTCACTTTGAGAAAGGAACAGAGATTAAGGGTGTTTGAGAATAAGGTTCTTAGGAAAATATTTGGGGCTAAGAGGGATGAAGTTACAGGAGAATGGAGAAAGTTACACAACGCAGAGCTGCACGCATTGTATACTTCATCTGACATAATTAGGAACATGAAATCCAGACGTTTGAGATGGGCAGGGCATGTAGCACGTATGGACGAATCCAGAAATGCATATAGAGTGTTAGTTGGGAGGCCGGAGGGAAAAAGACCTTTGGGGAGGCCGAGACGTAGATGGGAAGATAATATAAAAATGGATTTGAGGGAGGTGGGATATAATGGTAGAGACTGAATTAATCTTGCTCAGGATAGGGACCAATGGCGGGCTTATGTGAGGGCGGCAATGAACCTCCAGGTTCCTTAAAAGCCAGTAAGTAAGTAAGTAAGTATTATTATTATTATTATTATTATTATTATTATTATTATTATTATTATTACTTACTTACTTACTTACAAATGGGTTTTAAGGAAACCGACGCCCTCACATACGGCCACCATTATTATTTTTATTATTATTATTATTATTATTATTATTATTATTATTATTATTATTATTATTACCATTATTATTATTATCCTGGTCTCGTGACCAGAATGAGACCAGAATATTGTACGAAATGGAACTATAAAAATTGGAGATTTATCCTTCGAAGAGGTGGAAAAATTCAAATATCTTGGAGCAACAGTAACAAATATAAATGACACTCGGGAGGAAATTAAACACAGAATAAATATGGGAAATGCCTGTTATTATTCAGTTGAGAAGCTTTTGTCATCTAGTCTTCTGTCAAAAAAGCTGAAAGTTAGAATTTCTAAAACAGTTATATTACCGGTTATTCTGTATGGTTGTGAAACTTGGCCTCTCACTTTGAGAAAGGAACAGAGATTAAGGGTGTTTGAGAATAAGGTTCTTAGGAAAATATTTGGGGCTAAGAGGGATGAAGTTACAGGAGAATGGAGAAAGTTACACAACGCAGAGCTGCACGCATTGTATACTTCATCTGACATAATTAGGAACATGAAATCCAGACGTTTGAGATGGGCATTGGATGTAGCACGTATGGACAAATCCAGAAATGCATATAGAGTGTTAGTTGGGAGGCCGGAGGGAAAAAGACCTTTGGGGAGGCCGAGACGTAGATGGGAAGATAATATAAAAATGGATTTGAGGGAGGTGGGATATAATGGTAGAGACTGAATTAATCTTGCTCAGAATAGGGACCAATGGCGGGCTTATGTGAGGGCAGCAATGAACCTCCAGGTTCCTTAAAAGCCAGTAAGTAAGTAAGTATTATTATTATTATTATTATTATTATTATTATTATTATTATTATTATTATTACTTACTTACAAATGGGTTTTAAGGAAACCGACGCCCTCACATACGCCCACCATTATTATTATTATTATTATTATTATTATTATTATTATTATTATTATTATTATTATTATTATTAAATCTATCAATAAAATGTACTATAACTGCATGACCTTGAATAAAACGCGTTCATAATTTTGTACAAGTGTTTATTAGCATACTATAATGTTCTGATCTGTCGCCATAACAACATACATTTCTTCAGCTACAACAGAAAATTACTGGAACGTTCGTGAGTTCAGAATGTGAGATGAAAAATATATTGAATCATGTGCTGATACCTCAGTATCAGTGGAAGTGTTAATTTCAAGATCAGTTGCCGATACAAAATTGTGACATTGAATGTGAGTGCATAGAAGTACTGAACTTAAAAATTATTTGGTTCAAATATTTCTAATAAGTTAGGATATAAGCCCGTCAGAAAAATCTCGGTCAGGACGGCCAGCAGACGATAGTGGAATTCTGCAAACTGCATTGAAAAAATATAATTGCGCAAACAACTCTTATGTGTCACTTGTGAAATCTTCCGTAGGCCTATATGAACTACAGGCCTTGACAATATTCATACGAATTGACGAATTCATGAGCCGAACAAAAGATTGACAGTTGCTACTTTTACGTTAAGCATTCTAATTGCTAACAGTTATATTACCGGTTGTTCTGTATGGTTGTGAAACGTGGACTCTCACTTTGAGAGAGGAACAGAGATTAAGGGTGTTTGAGAATAAGGTTCTTAGGAAAATATTTGGGACTAAGAGGGATGAAGTTACAGGAGAATGGAGAAAGTTACACAACGCAGAGCTGCACGCATTGTATACTTCACCTGACATAATTAGGAACATAACATCCAGACGTTTGAGATGGGCAGGACATGTAGCACGTATGGGCGATTCCAGAAATGCATATAGAGTGTTAGTTGGGAGGCCGGAGGGAAAAAGACCTTTGGGGAGGCCGAGACGTAGGTGGAAGGATAATATTAAAATGGATTTGAGGGAGGTGGGATATGATGGTAGAGACTGGATTAATCTTGCTCAGGATAGGGACCAATGGCTGGCTTATGTGAGGGCGGAAATGAACCTCCGGGTTCTTTAAAAGTCAGTAGGCCATACTGATTGCTACTTTTACGTTAAGCATTCTGGATTGCTACTTTTACGTTAAGTATTTTGGATTGCTACTTTTATGTTAAAGGCTGTTCCACAATAAACCTGGAACGGAAACGACAACGAGAACGAGAACGGAAATATTGTTACAATAAATGTATTTAAATGTGAGCATTCAAAATTAACGAGAAGCTTGCCGGAGCCCGGGAACGGGAACTTGAAAGTTAATTGTGAATACTCACATTCAAATAAATTTATTTTAACAATATTTCCGTTCTCGTTCTCGTTGTCACTTCTGTTTCCGGTTTATTGTGGATCATCTTAAGCATTCTTGAATGCTACTTTTACGTTAAGCATTCTGGAATGTTACTTTTAAGAATGCTACTTCTACGTTAAGCATTTTGGATTGCTACTTTTACGTTAAGCATTCTGAATTGCTACTTGTACGTTAAGGATTTTGGATTGATACTTTTACGTTAATCATTCTGGATTGCTACTTTTACATTAAGTTTTTTGGACTGCTACTTTTATGTCAAGCATTCTGGAATGCTACTTTTACGTTAAGCATTTTGGAATGCTACTTTTAAGAATGCTACTTTTAAGAATGCTACTTTTACGTTAAGCATTCTGGAATGCTATTTTTACGTTAAGCATTCTGAATTGCTACTTTTACGTTAAGGATTTTGGATTGATATTTTTAAGTTAAGCATTCTGGATTGCTACTTTTACATTAAGTATTTTGGATTGCTACTTTTATGTCAAGCATTCTGGAATGCTACTTTTACGTTAAGCATTTTTGAATGCTACTTTTAAGAATGCTACTTTTACGTTAAACATTCTGGAATGCTACTTTTACGTTAAGGATTCTGAATTGCTACTTTTACGTTAAGGAATTTGGATTGATACTTTTACGTTAAGCATTCTGGATTGCTACTTTTACATTAAGTATTTTGCATTGCTACTTTTATGTCAACCTTCTGGAATGTTACTTTTACGTTAAGCATTTTTGAATGCTACTTTTAAGAATGCTACTTTTACGTTAAGCATTCTGGATTGCTACTTTTCGTTAAGCATTTTGAAATACTACTTTTAAGAATGCTACTTTTACGTTAAGCATTCTGGAATGCTACTTTTCGTTAAGCATTCTGGATTGCTACTTTTACATTAAGTATTTTGCATTGCTACTTTTATGTCAAGCCTTCAGGAATGCTACTTTTACGTTAAACATTTTTCAATGCTACTTTTAAGAATGCTACTTTTACGTTAAGCATTCTGGAATGCTACTTTTACGTAAAGCATTCTGAATTGCTACTTTTAATTTTAGCGTTCTGGAATGCTACTTTTACGTTAAGCATTCTGGATTGCTACTTTTACATTAAGTATTTTGCATTGCTACTTTTATGTCAAACCTTCTGGAATGCTACTTTTACGTTAAGCATTTTTGAATGCTACTTTTAAGAATGCTACTTTTACGTTAAGCATTCTGGAATGCTACTTTTACGTTAAGCATTCTGAATTGCTACTTTTACGTTAAGGATTTTGGATTGATACTTTTACGTTAAGCATTTTGGATTGCTACTTTTACATTAAGTATTTTGCATTGCTACTTTTATGTCAAACCTTCTGGAATGCTACTTTTACGTTAAGCATTTTTGAATGCTACTTTTAAGAATGCTACTTTTACGTTAAGCATTCTGGATTGCTACTTTTCGTTAAGCATTTTGAAATACTACTTTTAAGAATGCTACTTTTACGTTAAGCATTCTGGAATGCTACGTTTACGTTAAACATTCTGAATTGCTACTTTTACGTTAAGGATTTTGGATTGAAGCTTTTACGTTAAGCATTCTGGATTGCTACTTTTACATTAATTATTTTGGATTGCTACTTTTATGTCAAGCATTCTGGAATGATACTTTTACGTTAAGCATTTTTGAATGCTACTTTTACGTTAAGCAATCTGGAATGCTACTTTTACGTTAAGCATTTTGAAATACTACTTTTAAGAATGCTACTTTTACGTTAAGCATTCTGGTATGCTACTTTTACGTTAAGCATTCTGGATTGCTACTTTTCGTTAAGCATTTTGAAATACTACTTTTAAGAATCCTACTTTTACGTTAAGCATTCTGGATTGCTACTTTTACATTAAGTATTTTGGATTGCTACTTTTATGTCAAGCATTCTGAATTGTTACTTTTACGTTAAACTTTCTGGATTGATACTTTTACGTTTAGGATTTTGAAAACCCGGGTTCGAGTCCCGGTGCCAGAGAGAATTTTCTCTGCTCCACCCATTCTTCATCATATGGTAATGCAGAATTCCTGCAATGAAATATCATATGTACTTCGGTACATGACAATAGTATAAAAGTATAAGGTTTCTTAGCTTATATACCGATGCATCTTTATTGATGATCCAAAAACACTGGAGGTGTGACATTGATCTCCCAAGTACGCAGACTAGAGACTGTGAGAATATAATTGTACAAACTCGCTCGCAAGTCATTTGTTGGACGATGAAGAATCATAGTTAGAAGAGAAACACACATAAGGAACTGGAAAGAAAACGGAGACATCTTTATAGATCGAACAATGAATCGATCGTAACTCTGAATCTTAATACAAATGAAGTTCAACTAAAATAAAAGGACAAGTGATATGGTTTCAAAATTACTAATTTATTCTATTTTAAATTCTTGCTGAAATGTTAATTTTCGTATTTTCCCAATGCTGTACCTCCTAATGATATGTATGACAACTGTCCTATAATAATCATTACATATTAACAAATATGTTCAATTTAAAATACAGTAATTGTTATGCACAGAAACAAAAAAGGTTTACATTTACGTCGCAACATGTAAGCAGTACGTACGGTTTAATGGACCCCTGCCAGGAGAGAATAAAGTGTATTATTGTTGTTTGAAACAAATCCTTCATTAATTCAGTATTTGCTGATGCATATATTAAATTTTCTGTAACAACATAACATACAAATATCGACTCTGGTCAATACACGTTCCCTCAAATAGTGGAAATAATGAATTCCATCCTATTACAAAAATTAAACATTGTAACACAATCCACGAATCTGCATAACGGTTTAATGAAACTGCGGGCAATAAATAAAAACGCTCGGAAAATATACAAACTGCAGAAATGAAGAAATGAAAAACAATTCAGGGATCTAAAAAGATGGACTGTACAGGGTTATTAACGAAGATTTATCGTCTCTTACCGAGCTTATTTCCGAAGACATTCTGAGAAAAAAAATCCAAATAAACATTTGTCCTAATCCCAATACTTTCAGAGTTACACTAATTTGAAATTGTTTGTAAAATACAAATATTCCTGAGATTTAAAGGTAAAAGAATATTACAGGTAAAGAATGAAATATTCAGGAGTATCATTTCTTTAATTAGCTAGTATTCTGAAGCTAAAAATGTGTTGTGAATTCCATAGTTGTTTCGTACATAATTTTTTTTTCGATTTTTAACTACAAAATTACATTTTTTTTATACATTTATCACAACAATTGTTACAAATCACGCCACTCTTGTAAATTCTTCAAAACTGTACATAAGGATGTATAAATTAAACTGTAAAGAATCCAGTTCCTAAAATCGTATGTTTTGTAACAATTTTTGTGATAAGTGCGTAAGAATGGTGTCATTTTAGTTAAAAATTGAAAAACAAAATATGTACAAAACAACTGACAACACATTTTTAGCTTCAGAACACTAACCAATCAAAGAAATGGTACTTCTGTATAGCTTATTTTCTATTTTTAATATTCTTTTACCATTAAAACTAAAGAAAAATGGTATTTTACAAACAACTTCAAATTAGTATACTTTGAAAATATTGAGATTAGGACACATGTTTTTTTTAATGTCTTCGGAAATAAGTTCCGTAAATGACGGTAAATCCTCGTGAATCACCCTGTAAAAAAATTAAGACGTATGAAGAACATTGATTGGTGATACATATCAATGGAACTACATTATTTTAGAAGTTGTTTAGATTTGACTGTCTCTATTTTTATTATAATTATTAATTATTTTAAATGTAATTATCCCAAAGTTTTCAGACAAAAATATCGTAAAGAAATTATACAGGGTGCATAGTAACCTCTGCAAGAAAATTTTAAGATGTGAATCTACATGTTAAATATAACAAAATTTTTATTCCCCTTTCCATCGATGAAGCACCGTTAATCAGGAATAAAATAGTCTTTTGCCCAATTTTTACAGCGCTCTATTGCAGTAATGGCCCGAGAAAAATGGCGGATTGCTATACAAGCAGATAGCTAAAATAATCTGAATCTTTTTTTGCGAATTAAACAATTTAGCCATGAATTTAAATTGAATAATAGCGAAAATTGTTGAAGTAAGTCTTGAAACGTAGAGCACGTCGTGTGTTACCAACTGAGTACAGCAGAGGGGGAGGAGAAGGTAAGAAGTTTAGGCCGCGATTGCTTAAAGTTATTGCATCAGCCGTGAAGTTTTCAAATGCTTCGTAGATATTTAACGATTTAATCTAAAACGGTGAATGTTAGAGAAAAAACTTATTTAGATTTTTCAAATCTCTCCTCATAATCTATTACCAATTTCATTTTGGTACAGAGGTTACCATTCACTCTGTATAGTATTCGACTTCTTGTCATTATACATGAGTAAATCCAGGACAAGTTTAAATGGCATTTGTTACTTCTGGCGAAAAGTGTGCCTGTAAAGACTGGAAGTGGTGTGAGTGTGCAGATTGGAGTCAATGGAATATTTTAAAATACGTATGAAAACCCTGTTATTCGTTTTGTAATCAAGCGCATGGTTAATTAGAAAATTAGGCTGAACATCTGCGCATCGCCGGCTCACCTACGAATATACACACGAACTCGGTATGAATAGCAATATTCCGTCCTTCAGTCACTGCGGTTGGGTTGTTAGACTTCTTAACGGCAGGAAATAACGATTCGTGTTAATATTTTGTTTGGTCTTCGAGAACTGCAAAGGAATAAACCATTCCTTATCTGTTTATCTGATGATAAGGGTAGAACTCAGAATGTTACCGATGATACTTATCGAGTGGAATACTGTTAACATTTGGGAGAAAATTATTTTTTCTGAGAAAAGTATTAATTTGGAACTAATATGACACTCTCCTCTGATTGAGGTTCTGGCTGATATGTATATCATATAGTATAAGGCAGTACATCTCACTTGTCGGTATGTGTCAGAGGAACAACAATTGTTTATACACATCTGAAGTCTGACTAGTGTAATATCTAGCTAATCGGCTATGTAGGCCTATGCAATGGAAGGGGAAAGGAACTGGCCATCCTACCTCATTATCTCCTGGCCTAGTTGCCTCATAAGTGGGACCTTCTTGGTGTCACTTGCGAAGTTCAGACCTGTCTTCGAACAGTTGACTAAACAACAAACATTATGGCATTATAAATTTTTGTTGTATAGTCTATCCAAGAAATAAGCTGTTAAAATCCACACAGTTATATTATTTCCACAAACACTGGAGAAGGGGCCTTCTATCATTACCTAACGGACCAAGAAGATTGGCAGTCGCGCATTTCCGCCTTGCAACTGGTCATGACTGCTTGGCGCAGCATCTCCACCGTTTCGGTATTTATCAACATCCAACCTGTACCCTTTGTGACCTTCAAGAAGTGATGAATAAAATCACTGACAGAATGTGCCAGATACTGGGAAGCGACAAGCCTCATGCCTCTGTTTAGTTCTTAGTTTTTAGTTCTTTAAGGATTTTGTTTAGTTCCTTCTTTAGATTTAATTTTAAGTTAATTTTTCTTTTAATCTTGAGGTTGTGTTTAGGTAAAAGATAAGTTATCTATGTACCTGTCTTTCGAATAAATAAATAAATATTATTTCCACTTTCTATATAATTTTGAATTGAATTGAAAGAGGTGAGGTGGGAGGAGAAAATTTAAAGGTACGCAAAACGCGTCCTTGCAAGGGGTTCGGGGCTGAAAGACACTAAATATGTGAGCTCCAAGTCTGTTGGCCACTTGTCTCACTCCGGGTTACGCTGTTCCACTGAAGGAGCTCTAGAAAAGTTTGAAGGGGAAAAGCCGAAAATGGACGTAACCTCTTGGGGGGGGGGGACGGAAATGTGATCAAAGTGATCACGGGACGAGGAAGAAGTGACTGGTGTAATTCTGCACATTGAAAGGATCTGTGTCATTTCGCAGTGCAGAAGGTGTCGGGAAGACTCGTTTCTTTGTCGTTAGGATGGCAGAGTAATCTTGCACATTGAAAGGGGCTTTGCCATTTCGCAGTGCAAGTGGAGTCGAGAAGACTCAGTCGTCTGTTGTTCGATGACAAGGCAGGTGAAGGCCGTCAGAAGAGATGCCGTGAATTCTAAATCTTATATCTAATACGAAGAATTCGCGTGAACAGAAACGTCCTTCCGCCTCCCTGTGATATTCCTCTGGAACCTCTTCAGTTCGATGGCATCTGTTCGCAATTCCCGTAGATGAATCTACTGCGTCCTTAAACAGAGGGACACGCCGCTGTCGATTCCACGGCTCACCAAGACGCCATCTGGCCGAGGGAGCTGCACTCCTCTCTCTGTTGCAGCCGCTAATTGAAGCCCGTGCAGCTTCCCTGGAATATGTGCAGCTTTCGCAGACATACGCCCTCTGTAGGTGGATCCTGGAACGACGTCCCCCATGTCCTCCTGGTTAATCTGTAACTATTGAAAATAATTAATGGAATGATGCAAATGAAGATGAAATGAGTCCGAGGTCCAACGCCGAAAATTAACCAGCAATTGAAGGGTTCAGAAACGTAGTGGGCCAAGCGCCATTTACTAAAACCGTAGGAAACAAGGGTTAAAATGAAGTTATCACCATAATTCAATGGAAACGTATAGCAAGTAATATAAAGTATACACATTCAAACTAAATGATATGTCAATCTTCATTAAACTATGGTATTCACTTAAATTTAATCCTTCCTTTCTCCGTGTTTAATAAATGGCGCTTGGTCCACTGTGGTTCTCAACTCTTCAATTCTGCTTCAAGTGGTAGAGGGAAAACCTTGCGGAAAAAAAAAACCCAACCATGTAACTTGTTCCAAGCAAAATTTGAACCCAGCCACCGGCGTGGCTCAGTCGGTTAAGGCGCTTGCCTGCCGATCTGAAGTTGCGCTCGGGCGCGGGTTCAATCCCCGCTTGAGCTGATTACCTGGTTGGGTTTTTTCCGAGGTTTTCCCCAACCGTAAGGTGAATGCCAGGTAATCTATGGAGAATCCTCGGCCTCATCTCGCCAAATACCAGCTCGCTATCACCAATCTCATCGACACTAAATAACCTAGTAGCTGATACAGAGTCGTTAAATAACCAACTTAAAAAAATTTGAACCCGGGCCCGCTCGTTCCACGGTCAAGAAGGCTAACCGTTACTCCACAGCGTTGAACATGGAAGATCCTTTAAAAAGACGGCATTAAATCATAGAGACAGCTTCGGATCACTAAGTACAAAGATTGTACTGGTTTATGATGATGATGAGGATGATGATGATGACGACGACGACGACGACGACGACGACGATGAAAATTCATTTACGAACTTCTTTTGAATCACTTTCTATGATATATTTCTCTTTGAAAACGCAATACTGCTTTGCATGAAGTTTATTTGTCAGAATTGTGGAAAATATCAATATTTCAGGATTTATTTTTGTACTGATTCATGAGATGTGTTTGCTGTGTGTACTCCACACTAAACTGCATGTAAAGCTCCATTTCACAAACTGGAAGTCATTTCATCAGTTGTGCCTTTAACATTTGAAGCATTACAAGACATGAAAGGAAGTGCTGCAATTAATTTAACTTTCTCTGTAGCATATAATTGAGTTGTTCTCGACTAAGTGTGCAGAATAAAAGTTGTCTGTGTGATAGAAAGTGCAGGAAAACTGAAATGTTAATTTCCTCTCTGGTAGAGTATATTTGAGCTATTGTCAGTGTCAGTAATTGGCAGTAATTTATTACGGAACGAAAAATAATGTCTCTGGTATGAAGTGGCCGATGTACTCGTAGCTTTGTCCAATTCTCTTCGAGAGTGGAAGAAAGAATTTGTATTTGCATGTGTCTGCAAATGGAAAAACGTAGTAGTGAAATTTTAAAAAGTTAATACATTATTCTGAAAAATAATTACTTAACAACAATCTTGTACGCTAATAGTCAGATGATAGTAATAGCAAGAAATGGAGATCAACAAAGCATAATTTCAATTGAAATTGCATAGGGATGATTTGGTATCAAAACTTCAAGCACGTAAACCCTGTATTTAGAAACCAACATTTTTACGAAAGCAAACATTTTTTGCAACTACTGTTGTGCGAGTTATGAATTCATCAAAAATAGTTATTTATGGTACTTGTGAGGTAAGTGCACCTTTATTGCACGAGTGGAAAGATTTAAGCACGAGGCGTCAGCCGAGTGCTTAAATTACACGAGTGCAATAAAGATCACGCTCACAAGTACCATACGTAATTTTATCCATGACCATAACGAAAAATTATGTTTTATAAAAGAAAATATGTTGAAAATAAGTCCTCATGTAATCACATACCATGGCATGGATTTTAAAATCAATACGTGTACTAGGTAGGTCATGATGTAGGAGGCCATGATTAGTAAAGAATGGTATCTAAGGCGTTGGATAAATAACAAATTATAATTAATTATATAATTTTAATATATATTTTTTCATTTTAAACGTGTATTTTCGTCTTTTTGAAGTTTCAGGGATTATTTAGAAGTGTTCACGGGACTATTGTGATTAAAATAATTTCACATTTTACTTCTGTAAACTTAAGAGGAATATTAAAACTTAATTACACATAGTGTCTGTTTAGCTCAGTTGGCTCACGCGTGTTGTTTTAAAATCCTATAAACCCAACTTCGCAGGTTCGAGTCTCCTCGCATCCCAAAAGGTAAATTATTACAAAATTTTAAAAAGATGCATGTTAGATATGGATGTAATGTACAAATTACGACGTAGCAGATAGAGAAAAGCGAAGAAGATTGAGTGTATGTATATTTAAGAAATAGTAATAAAGTGTAGCTAGAATACAATATACTGAGTAAATGAAACTCAAGAACAGTTTTTATTTCTCGTCAGAAAAGATACAAAACAATTCACAACAAAACCGTTGCCAAGGAGAGCTGAGTTTCCATAGCCCACTCCGTTGTATCATGAACATAGACGTAGGCCAGTTGTGACTGCAGAACTCAGAGCCCTACATGTACTCCCCTCCCAGTGACGCTGAGTCACGAAACTTTTCTTGCACCAGGATAAGTTCTGAATGGTGGGGGATTTGAAGAACTTGGTCGTTGATGATCGGAGGTCTTGTTCCCATCATCTTCAGAGAAGACTTCATAGAAAGCTGGCTTAAGTCTTTCTGTGGAAATGGTTTTAGGGCTCCCGTGAATATCGACTTCGAACACGTAGTCAGATATCCTACGAAGAATTCTATACGGTCCTTCATACGGTGGTACAAGGGATCCTTTAGTTGCCACACGAACAAAGACATGCGTACACGTATATAATGTCTTATGCTGAAAAGCTCTTCTGTTGCAGTGGAGAGCAGCGGGAGTCGATCTGACAGTGCGCATTAACTGTCTGTGTTTTTCAGCGAAGGCTCGCTGCGATAGTTCGGTTTGATCGTCGACGAAAAACTCTCCCGGAAGTCTTAGTGTCGCTCCGTAAACCATTTCTGCGGGCGAAGCGTCACAATCTTCTTTGATGCTGGAGCGCAATCCAAGAAGGACAGCCGGTAAGATATCGAGCCAACATTTAAATCCCGTGTGACACATGATAGCGGCTTTCAGTGATCTATGCCAACGCTCTATCATGCCGTTTGAGGCGGGATGAAAGGCTGTCGTGCGTATTTTTGTAGAACCAATGAGATTACAAAACGCTCGAAAAATAGCTGATTCAAATTGCGAGCCTCTGTCTGTTGTAATAGTGGCAGGTGCGCCGAATCTTGCGATCCAAGTCCTGAAGAATGCGTCTACAATAGTCTCTGCAGAAACTTCAGATATCGGGACCGCTTCAGGCCATCTTGTGAATCTATCAATCATTGTCAGGCAATACTGAAAACCTTTGACAACTGGAAGCGGACCAATGATATCTATATGTACGTGAGCGAACCGTGCGCTTGGCATAGGAATGTGTAGGGGCACATTTTTGTGGTGACGACTTATTTTACTTCTCTGGCACTGAAGACACATACGAGCCCACAGCATAATTTCTTTATTCATTCTAGGCCAAAAAAACTTGCGCTGTATAAGTTTCTTAGTTGCTTTACCGCTAGGGTGAGACAGGTTGTGAATGTTATCGAAAACTTTCTTACGAAGACAAGATGGGATGTAAGGTCGAATGACCTGCGTCGAAACATCACAATAAATTTCTTCCTTTGATTCAGTCAGCGGAATTTTTGTTAATTTTAAGCTGGTCGAATTAGATTGAAGAAGATGTTGAAGTTCTTCATCAGCAGCCTGTGCGGCCATGAGTTCATCTGCGGATATTAGCGTCGGCATGTCTATGGCACCTATACGTGACAAACAGTCTGCTACAGTGTTGTCTGCACCCTTAACGTGGACGATTTGCGTCGTAAATTGACTAATGAAATCCAAGTGACGGAGCTGCTTAGGCGAAGCTTTGTCTGCACTTTGATTAAAAGCGTGAATCAATGGTTTGTGATCAGTTACGATAATCAGTCTTCGTCCTTCAACCATACAACGAAAATACTTAAGGCTTTTGTAAATTGCTAACAGTTCACGATCATATGTGCTGTATTTAATTTCCGCATTGGTATGCTTCTTAGAGAAAAAACCCAAAGGTTCCCAACGACCGAAATTGTACTGCTCGAGCACGGCACCAGAAGAAATATCAGAAGCATCCGTGCGAAGAGCTAGAGTAGCATTGTCCCGTGGGTGAACTAAGAGAGTTGCTTTTGCTAATTGTTGTTTGCATAGCTCAAATGCCTCTTCAGCCTCTCTATCCCACGTAATAAGACGCTTGTCATCTTTTTTGCACCGTGAAGATGAAAATGTAGTGGGGCTTGTATCTGCGCCGCATTGCGGAGGAAACGTCTGTAAAAATTAATAATACCGAGAAACTTGCGCAAGTCGGCAATGGTCTTAGGCTTGGGGTAGTCTGCAATTGCCCTAATACGATCTTCAAGCGGCCTAACACCATGTTCATTGATTGTGTAGCCTAAGTAGTTAACTTCACTGACGCCGAAAGAACACTTGGATAAGTTAATAGAAAGTCCATGTTCACGCAACCTCTGGAAAACAAGACGAAGGTGCTGTTCATGCTGCCCCTCGTCTTTCGATGCTATCAATAAGTCGTCGATGTAACACGTGCAGAAGTCAAGTCCACGAAGTACGCTATCCATTAGACGTTGCATAGTCTGCGCAGCATTACGTAATCCAAAGGTCATGACGTTGAATTCGAAAAGACCGAAGGGCGTTATTACTGCTGTCTTGGCGCGATCGTCTGGAGCTATGGGTACTTGGTGATAGGCTCTGGTAAGGTCAAGAGTACTGAAAATGGTACAACCGTCTAGCCGTTGAGTTACGTCATGTATATGAGGAACTGGATAATTATCAGGGATAGTTGTAGCATTTAAACGACGGTAATCCCCACAGGGTCTCCATCCTCCGTTCTTTTTAGAAACGAGATGAAGAGTACTAGCCCAGGGACTGCTCGAGGGAGTACAGATACCTTGAGATAGCATGTAATCAAACTCCGCTTTAGCGACCTTAAGCCTCTCAGGTGTAAGACGTCGAGCACGTTCTTTGATAGGTGAGCCCTTCGTTTTGATGTGATGTTCTACACCATGTTTTGCTGGGCCAATAAATGGCGGAACCTTAGTTATGTCAATAAATTCTCGCAATAACAGCTCGTATTTTCCGCTAGCTATCGTAGAAAAGGTTGACAAAGCAACTGTGGTTAACTTGCCAATTGTAGCTCTGGCCGTTGAAGGGTCTGTAAGCTTTCGCTGCTTGAGATTAACTAGAATGCCATAATGTTTCAAAAAATCAGCTCCAAGTATAGGCTGAGAAATGTTAGCATTTGTGAACTTCCATGGATATTGGCGTCCTAGATTAAGGTCCAGTGTAATGAGCCTCTCGCCATAGGTATCTATGACTGAACCACTCGCTGCATATAGTTTGAAATCAGCTGATTGCTTACCGATGAAGTTTGCCTTAGAACGGGGAAGAACAGATAAATCAGCTCCCGTGTCAACGAGAAAGTTCAAGTGATTAATCTTGTCTGTAACAATGAGACGATTTTTAAATCTCTCGTCATGGACCGCCTCGACTCCAGACGACGTCACTACTTTTCCGAATTTTTCTCTAAGCTCCAGCAGCAAGGCTGTACACATCGTCTCGCGTTAGCTCCAAACTTAAAATGATAGTAGCAAACTTTATCTTTCTTCTGTTTGTAAAGTTTACTTCGTTGGGTATCGGATGACGACCCGCCGTTATTTTTAAGATGAGGAGATTTGTACTTTGACAATTTGCATAACTCGTCTACTTTGCTTTTCAATTCCGTAACCTCGTCAACAATAGTCGATAATGTAAAGGGTTCTTGCCGAGCTACTGACATTTGAGTTATTACCAAAGCTCGGAACTTGGGGACTTGTGTGTCGTGTGCATGAGTAAGGTTACAGGTACAACGTACACAAAGCTCAAGCTGCAAGAGCTCAGGGACAGTCGTGTGTACTAAGAAAGTGGTCACATCGAATGACAGGAAGACGGACGAGGAAATCCTGTCGTGTCGAAGCCAATGACATTCAGATAATTAGAGATAAACGGTCTATTTGAGGAATTAGAAAATACATATTATTCGAATGGGTATTGTATACGTTTGAAAATATATTTCTTAAATTTTAGGTACAGAATTTCGTGGAGGAATTCTGAGGAGATACATTATTTTCTTCGAGTGGAGAGTTTATATTTTGTAAGTTGTGCCACACATAAACTAGAAACTGGAAACGGGCATTCATTGAAAGACATTGCAGTCCCTTAAATCGGTGGAAAATTTGTCCATAGCCATGGATCAACTTGTAGTGGAACCTTCCCTAGTAGTGACTCAGAAATTGAAAACTATTTTCGAGAAAAATTTAGGATGCTTATCTTTCTCAGATACGAGATCAGCTAGAAACTTCTGAAAATCGAACGGAAAACAGTGACAGTGAAAACATTCAGTATTTTATTTCGGCGCAAGACTTTATAATACAATTACAAACCATTTTCCAAATTTGAAATTTTTTAAAATTGAAGCTTTTAAAAAATAAATTTGTAAAATTATCCATGATATATAGGCCCTAATATTAACAAATATATATATTTTTTTACCTTTTATTTCTGTCTACTATATTCATGTTTTTATTGAATATCACTGGCTTCTGTCGAATTGTCAATTTATATTAAATGTGTATTTTCTCTTTTTCTCTTTCTTCTTTATTCTTGCTCTTGTGTGTTATTTATTGGTTTAAATTAAGTTACTTACTGCATTTAGTAAACTGTCCTTGTAAATTTTATGTTATATTATTGGCTAAGACCACACCGTACACGAGCCTGGCTCTTACGGTAGTGGCTAGAAACATTTTTATTTTATAAATTTAATTTGTACTCACTAGCTAGCTAGTTAAAATAAATAAAATAAAAAAATTAAGTTTGCTCCCGTCACTTCATATGACGTGGAAATAAGCTTCTTTCGTTTCAAATCATGTTTAACTAACAGACAAAGAAGTTGTGGATTCGAAAATCTTCTAATGTATGTAGTCATACACTGTAATAAAATGTACAGAGCAGAACTGTAAATTTGATATATTTTGCACGTTTATTTATATATATATATATATATATATATATATATATATGTGCTATAAAATTACGTGTTTCAAGCTACCATAATATTATCAATATGTTGTTCCAGCCAGGAACCACCTTTATAGCAGACCTGGCAGTACCTCTGTGCTGGAAGCGGGAGTTTGTTGACATTGAAGTCCGGTCGCTTAGCCACGTTCAAAGACACACGTCCCCAAGTTCCGAGCTTTGGTTATTACGTTCGTCTCCTGCATCTTGTCAGCTAAAAATGCTAGCTTGTCCAAACTATCCTCTTCTCTGCAAAGCAAAGACATTCTAATAGTGGGTGCTAGTTGTGCTAAAAAGAGTGACTTGAGGACTTCATCACCTAAATGACCGGAAGCTAAACTTCTGAGCTCTTGTAGATAGTGCGACGGTCGTTTCTCTCCTATAGGTATGCCGCTCAATAATCTATTGAGTATTTTGTTGATTGGTTCAGCAAAAGCGGCAATGATACTTGTTTTAATAGCGTCATACCTGCCCGTGGCTGGTGGAGATTTAATTAAATCAGCTATAATTGGAATAAACGTATGATCAGTGTTACTTACTATATATTGGAATTTTGCTTGATCTCGAGTAATCCCTGCGAAACTGAGAGCATTTTCCACTACTGCAAACCATAGATCTGGATCGTCCTTGTAGAATGGAGGAGGCTTCTCAATACGTTGTGCACACACAACGACTCTGTCACCACTACTAGTTGGTAAAGAACTTTGCTCTGTATCTTCGTGCGTGTTCATATCACGTCGGGGTCACCAATATTGTAGCTAGAATACAATATACTGAGTAAATGAAACTCAAGAACAGTTTTTATTTCTCGTCAGAAAAGATACAAAACAATTCACAACAAAACCGTTGCCAAGGAGAGCTGAGTTTCCATAGCCCACTACGTTGTATCATGAACATAGACGTAGGCCAGTTGTGACTGCAGAACTCAGAGCCCTACAAAAGAAGTAGAGGTAGTGACATCTAGTAACTAATATATTAACTTCTTGAATAATAGTTCAATTGAAAAGTATACGTGTGTACCCGGGTACTAGGAAAATTCTAATGAACTGTGAGATAAAGTTCAAACTGTGAGGTAAAGTATTTATCTCACTAGTGAAATAAAGTAATGTTGAATAAAAGCCTACTTTACAAACGCAAAAGTATTTAGTAAAGACATTTTTTTCGTTATGGTCATGGATAAATATTTTTATGTTACTATTATCTCCTGGCTTAGATGCCTCATGACTGATGCTTTATTGTGTCACTTATGAGGTTCAAACCTGTCTACGGACAGTTGACTAAACAAAAACCTTTTGCTATTTTTTCTACGATAGCGCGTTAAGTTGCATTTTACTCACTGTTATCAGTGTGTGAAGTGAGCCTTTAAAACACTAGTGCGTAATCATTTTACGCATTACCAAAGAAAATGCAATATTCATTGTATAAACTTCTTTCAATAAGAAATTATTGCAATACTTCGATCTTTCATGACGTAAATATTAAACGTAACACAAATAAGTAACAAATTTAACATTTATACAGAGTGTATTTAAATTCAATACTCGCTCTTATAGGGATGATACAAGAGACCAAAACAAAAGTTTTTTTTTTAATTATCATGGGTCGGAAACTAATTATTGAATGACAAAACCAGAAGCTGCACCGTACTGTAAGAAATGAAGAACATATTTGTAACGTTTTTTTTTTATTTTACTAATACTTGTAACATTAAATAGAGTATACACAGTAAAAAATTTAGCTCACCCCTGAAAGAGCAGTACTCGTGTTCAGAAGCTTATGACACTTATTTCTCAAAACCATTTCAATTTATAATCATTTAAAACACTGCGGCCTCCTGCTTCAATACAAACTCTGCAACGACGTGTCATTGCCTGTCGTACACGTTCAAAGACTCCAGGCATGTGCTGTAGAGAGTCAGCAGCTGCAAGCACCCGAGCGACGAGCTCTTCCTTCAATTCAATTGGAGTCTCATATACCAGGGTCTTCAAATGGCGTCACATACAAAACATCGGTGGGGTGAGGTCGGGAGAACGAGCAGGCCATCCAATGGGTTCACCGCGGTCAAGAGGGATACAAGTATAATAAAGGGAATACAAGAAGAACAACAAGAGAACGGCAAGGAGAATAAGGAGCGAAATGGAGAACAAGAAGACGACAATGATAAGAAAGGGCGACTAAGGGAACATGAGACATACAAAGAATACAAGGAGAAGACAAGTAGAAAAAGTAGACGACAAGGAGAACAACAGGAATACAAAGAAAACAATACAAATACATGTAGAACAAGAGGAATACACGGAAAACAATGGGAATACAAAGAGAAGCAGGTATGAAAGGCGAAACAAGGAGAATGACGGTTACAAAGAGAACAAAATAAATACAAGGAGAACAAGAAGCAAACAAGGACAAAAGAAGTAGGAAAGGGCGATGGCAAGGAAAACAATGAGAACAAGGAAAATACCAGGAGTAGGGAAGTAGAAAAAGGCGACGGCATAGAGAACATTATCCACTTGTCCTTAATTTATTAAAGTAAATAACAGAGAGAGTTTGGAATTGAAAAGGTACATCAGTTGCTTATCTATGCGGATGACGTGAATATGTTAGGAGAAAATCCACATAAGATTAGGGAAAACACGGAAATTTTACTTGAAGCAAGTAAAGAGATAGGTTTGGAAGTAAATCCAGAAAAGATAAAGTACATGATTATGTCTCGTGACCAGAATATTGTACGAAATAGTAATATAAAAAATGGAAATTTATCCTTTGAAGAGGTGGAAAAATTCAATTAACTTGGAGCAACAGTAACAAATATAAATGATACTCGGGAGGAAATTAAACACAGAATAAATATGGAAAATGCCTGTTATTATTCGGTTGAGAAGCTTTTATCATCCAACCTGCTCTGAAAAAAAAACTGAAAGTTAGAATTTATAAAACAGTTATATTACCGGTTGTTCTGTAGTTGTGAAACTTGGACGCTCATTTTGAGAGAGGAACAGAGAATGAGGGTGTTTGAGAATGAGATGCTTAGGAAAATATTTGGATCTAAGGGGAATGAACTTACAGGAGAATGAAGAAAGTTACACAACGCAGAACTGTACGCATTGTATTCTTCAGCTGACATAATTAGGAACATTAAATTCAGACGTTTGAGATGGGCAGGGCATGTAGCATATATGGGCGAATCCAGAAATGCATATAGAGTGTTAGTTGGGAGGCCGAAGGGAAAAAGAATTTTGGGAATGCCGAGACGTAGATGGGAGGATAATATTAAAATGGATTTGAGGGAGGTGGGATATGATTGTAGAGACTGAATTAATCTTTCTCAGGATAGGGACCAATTACGGGCATATGTGAAGACGCCAGTGATCCTCCGGGTGCTTAAAAAGCCATAAGTAAATAGCATAATTTAGGATCAATACATTCCAATAATAAATCAAGGAGTTAGACAAGGGTGCAGTCTATCGCCCACTCTTTTTAATATATATTGACGACATTATGAAACAGTGGAAAATGTTAACACACAAAGGCCTTAGATTGAATAATGACACAAGTATTAACAACTTAATTTTCGCTGACGATTTAGTCTTACTACATTATGATGAAGATTTATTGCAACTGGCTGCCCATAAATTAAATGAAATATGTAAAGATTATAATCTCAAAATTTCGATAAATAAAACAAAGGTGATGGCTTTTAGTGGAAGAAACCCTCTATGCGCAAAAATAATCATTGATGACCAAATGATTGAACAAGTATCCCACTATAAATATTTAGGATGTGATATTAGCTATGGATATGATAAGGATATTGAATATAAAATTAATCAGTTCCAAGCTATTTGTGGCACAATAAATAGAACGTTGAATAATAAAGCCCACAAACAAACAAAATTAAAACTCTATAAAACAATGGCAGTTCCTGCCCTCCTATATGGGAGTGAATCTTGGATTACCACTACTAAACATGAAAGTAAAATCCAAGCAGCTGAGATGAAGTTTTTAAGGAGAGTAAAGGGGTGTACTAGAATGGACCAGATAAGAAACGAAGATATCCGTGAAGAACTGCAAATCTACTCCGTAAAAGAAAAGATAACTAACAATAAGGAACAATGGAAAGAACATATAGAAAGAATGGCAGAGAGTAGATTACCAAAGAGAATACAAAACTACTTCCCAAGAGGAAGAAGAGATGTTGGACGTCCTCGGAAGAGATGGTCCTTGATCTATTAGTGAAGACGGAACAGGCAATTAATGCCTAAACCAGGAAGTGAAGAAGAAGAAGACATTCCAATACAACACACAATAAGTTACTTCCTACATTAGAATCACTACGGTAGCTACGTAGGCCTAAATTTGTCATCAAATATTATTTGAAATTCTCTTTAAATGAGACAACTGTATTAGTTTCCCATTTTTTTACATCCTTACTCTGTACGAATAATTAGGATGTTCGAACTTTACCATTCTGCACTCGGCCTGTGACATCCACTGACAAACATCCCTACTAAATAATATATAAAATGTCATTCTAACACTTGTATCGTAAATTACTATTTCCCTATTCCAATTAATATTCAATATAAGTTTTCGGCAACAAAAGTAGGGAACTAAAACGCTTCATTTCTAGCAACCACCCAGTGTTTTGTAAGTTACGAAGTCTTTTCGCAGTACATTCGTGTTAGTCATTCAGAAACGGTTCGCAAAATAATAATAATAATAATAATATCACTAGGATATGTAAATAGCATACAAAAGCAATTACGACCACTACCACTAGAATTACATTGTTGTTTGAATGTTAACAACATTTCTAGTTGGTAATATTTGTCCACTGCCTGGTTAGCATATTGTTTACAGGAATGAATATTTAAACAGCATTTGTCCTTACTTTGCAATTCTGTCCATGTGTTGGAAAGCCCAAGTAAAAAGAAATATTATTTTTATGAATATTTTCAAGCCCTACTTTAATTTCCCACTTCATATTTAATGCAAATGGAGGTTTTCATTACCGTCTTCTATCTTATTAAAACTGTTTTAAATTCAACACATCTCTCGGCGGCGGTAGAGGGGTACGTTTCATATATGACTCCAGGGGACTCAAGTTTCCTCTGTTATGGGCACGGAGAAAGTTTATGTGAAAAACTGCACTCCCTAAATTTCAGTATACAGCCACATCGCGTGCGGAATCTCGGTCTAAGAGGTAGAAATACGGCCCGTTAGGAATCACACTGTTGGCTTCGTGTTTTTTCTATCGTGAAAACCGCAGATAACTGTTTCTATATTTCATACCAGAGTGGAACGGAAAGTATCTCCATAACAAGAGTGTCGCTGTACATTGCAATAACTGACTTCACTGCAATGTGATGTTACTTATCACTTCATTGTTAACAAAATTACTACTCTATCTGTTATGTAGTCATTTCTGTCACCATATTCTTCATGTTGATACTTGCAATGTATAGGTAACATAATAAATATGTGGATTAAAGCGCAACAATATTAAAAAACAAAAACTAAATATTCTATAACCCACTATATCTATTAGTCTACCTATTTATCTGTGTATAAATCTATCTATCCATCTATCTATCTATCTATCTATCTATCTATCTATCTATCTATCTATCTATCTATCTATCTATCTATCTATCTATCTATCTATCTATCTATCTATCTATCTACCTAACTACCTATCTATCTATCTATCTATCTATCTATCTATCTATCTATCTATCTATCTATCTATCTATCTATCTATCTATCTATCTATCTATCTATCTATCTATCTATCTACCTATCTATCTGTTTGTCTGTCTGTCTATCTATCTATCCAATCTATCTGTCTGTCTGTCCGTCTGTCCGTCTGTCCGTCCGTCCGTCCGTCCCATATATGCAGCAGGAGAGTTTTAGCCCCAGATATTTTTTAGAAATACAAAATATAAATGTGTTACACTTTAAAACTGATTTTGTGAAAGATGAATTGTTTCACATTTTTCAGTAGATGATATGTTCCACGTGATGCAATTTTGCACCTATGTCAATAAAATTTTCAAGTCTAGTGTAGAAAAGGTAAATAAAGAACTCTAAAAAAACTTTTTTTGAATAAGTGGAATATTTCAATATTATGATATATTAAACATTGAATAAATAAAAAATAATCACATAATAGCCTACGTAATCAAGAAAAATAAGAAATTTAAAGCAATTAGCCATAAAAACTAAATTTTAGTTATTTTATATTATTATGTGCTACACAAAGAAAATATATCACCACAAAGTTGTAAATAATTTGAGACGTGGAACAAGTTTTATTTTTCGTAACATTTATAATGGTTTTATATAAAATATTTAATAACTCCATAAATGTTCATAGTAGCATGACGATAATTTTTATGTTGTTTAAAGACAACAACCTTAGCATGTGGTTAAAATTTCAGAATGATTGGATAGGAATTAAGGAATTTTTATTTTTCGGTATAGGCTTGCCTTATATATGAGAAATGTCTTTCCGTAAATAGTTACGTCTGTCAATAAAATGTTATCATTTTTACTATAATTATTTTCCATTATTTATTTAAAAGCATCATGTACAATCAAAGTGCAGTGAATATTTGTTATTTATGCTAATATATCGTATTACATGTATTCTAGCGCTTGTTAACATAAAACGGAGCACAGCTGATTGTGCTCTGCATGGTTTGTGCGTTTGGTTACGAAGCTTACTTCTTATAACTAGACGAAGCAAATTTCACGCTACTTTATTCCCGATTCTGCTAAACAGTGCATAACAACAAATTCATGATTTAGTGCATCGATTTAACAAACAATTACAATCACACCGACTAATTGACAATTCCAATAGTTATAATTGCTTGCTATAGAGGAACCATTCACACACGACGAATGTGTTAAGAGAACAATTATTGTTTCAAAGCATAAAATCAGCCGATAGATAGATATTCACTAATGACAAACTGTTACAATACACAGCAGAAATAATTCAATAATAGCAGCATTAGAAATAACAGTAATAATAATAATAATAATAATAATAATAATAATAGTAACAATAATAAACTTAGAGGGCCCTATATAACCTGAACATAACAGCTAAATAATTAAACTTAAATATTTCTTTAAAAAAGACAAAAGTTATGGGATTCAAAGGAAAAACACCAATAAGATTAAAAATAATCCTTAATGATGAACCAGTAGAACAAGTGAACCATTTTGAATATTTGGGCTGCACATTATCATATGACAATATAAATGAGTTTGACATAAAATATTAAAATTTCAAAAACTAATAGGAACAGTTAAAAGAACCTTCGTTAAGAAGGTAAGGACAGATACAGTTCTGAAGTTTTACAAAACAATGATCATACCAACATTGGTATATGCCTCAGAGATTTGGAACCTAACTAAACAGCAAGAAAGAAGACTGGAGGCAGCAGAAATGAAATTGTTGAGACCATTGGCAGGATATACACTGTTAGATCATAAACAAAACAAATACATTAGACAGGAAATAGGCATTTCAAATATAATTGATGTAACACATACCTATATAAATAGATGGCACAAACATGTAGAGAGAATGTCATCAGACAGAGTTCCAAGAAAACTGCACAACTATAGACCCATGGGACGACGGGATGTAGGAAGACCGAGACGACGATGGAGTGACCAGTTTTAGACTTCAATTAACTATTGGGACGGAACAGGCTGGACGGCCTAACCCGTGATGTTTATGATGATGATGATGATGATGATGATGATGATGATGATAGTAATAATTCCTTTGTAAGTCAAGTGATGGTGGTTACTTTTATAAATATGCAACTCGTATTCAGTTCCTAAGTGAAACAGATACAGGATGTTGCAAAACTTCATACTCAAACTTCTAGGGATGGTAGAGGAGCTCAAAACAAAGATTTTTGTTATATATCCATAGGTCGGAAAGCAATAGTTATGTCAATCGTCGCCTTCGAACGCAGACGTTTCTGACAGACATTGAGAGTGTGGTAACCATTTAAAATGGTTTTGGTGACATTTTGTTTACAGGTATTGTTCGAACGTGCGGCCTCCTGCTTCAATACATGATGTACAGAGACATCATTTTATTTTTACTAACAGTTCTAATAATAATCTGGCTATACCTTTGGATTAATGGTTGAGAACCGGAAACATTGTTTGCTATCCCCATCCACGACTGGAGTTCGATGATACTGGCATAAAATACAAATAAATCACTTTACTAGGTATAGGAGGGAAGAAAAGTAGTTCATCCATTTACGTAAACTAGGAAATATCGCGATTTTCAGTTTGATAATTTTCATTAGGTTTTTCTTCAATCGAAATACAGTACGTATGAACAATAAGTGTTTTTACTCACGAACTGAATTATCCATGCGAACGTATTTATAATGCAGTGTATATTATATTGTCTACAGCACATTAGCGTGTAGTATAGAGAATGATTTTAGATTGAAAAATAATCATAATATGGATATTTAAACACATTTTTTAAAATGGTGGCCGTTCATTTCGATACAGGATTCAGTTCTTTTGTGCATATTATCGCACTATAGACTATTGTATCTAATTCCAATTACTAATTTCGTCCTTAGTACTAGTAACTCATGTTGAAATAATTTTGTACCTACTCTATAAAAGAGTATCTTACGTACTGTAAATTCAATCTTCACTTCTGCCCGATCCGAAAAGTAAAATTACTCAGACATGCTATCTACTGTCCGTCCAAGTGGTTCTGTAGCAGGGTCGTAGCAAGGGAGGAAATCAGGTGACAGTTTTAACGATGACCTTTTATTTAAGTTATTTTAAACAGTTCTATAATATTACGTAGACGTTCAATTCCTAACATAAATTAATGATTTCAGAAAAGAACTAAGACAGCCCAGCCACTAACCTTTACAGAGGGGCGAGCAGAAGCGAGTGGGGGGAAACCGTGATGCAACGTAGGCAAACGGACGACAGTACCTGTGCGAAAATATGATTCAATATTGAAAGCTCTTTTGTCACTGGAAAACGCGAACATATTTCTGGAACGTACTATACTCACTAACTCAGTACTGCTTACTATGACCGCATACGCGGCCTTGGTTCTGTGTGGAGAACGGTTGGAAGTTTATTAGTAGAGGGGGTGGGAGTAAAGTACATTAAAAAATTCAGGTACAATAAAAATTGAAGTAAAAATACGACGTGATAATGCGTCTCTCACACGTTGAAATACTCAGTGTTGATGTTGTATGTGATCGGCAGTTACAATAATCCGAGCAACGATGTCCATCTCTGACACAATTGGCGTTCCATATACTAAACTCTTTAAATGTCCCCACACAAAAAAATCGAGTGGGATAAGGTCAGGAGAACGAGCAGGCCATGCAATAGGCCTACCCCGGCCAATCCAGTGTTCACCGAATGTGCCACATAAAAGCTGTGTGCAGTCTGCTGATTGAGACGTGTTTGTGATGCGCATAGGTGCTTGTTTCTACTCAGCGATACGTTCAAATGTGACGACTAACTATTGGTTTCCGACCTATGGTTATTTAACGAAAAATCTTTGTTTTGGGCTCCTCTACCATCCCTAGAAGTTTGAGTATGGAGTTTTGCAACATCCTGTATGTATCTCTCTCTCATAGTGCACGGATGTTTTTCTATTGTCTTGGCTGTCCTCTATAACTGAGAGCTCTCCTATATTTTGGTTTATTTTATTGCGATTTTCTATTTCTTACATTTTTCCGGTTTCTCCCGCATGATCTTCACGAACGAAATTAATAGTTAGTCTACAGATAATACTATTGCATTATCCATTTGTTAAGATACGAAATGAAAACTCTGTAACGTCAGAATTATTGCTATTAATCCTGTCATAATTAGACCTAATGTCGATTTTTTAAGGTTTGAGAATTTTATGAGTTTTAAGACTTTCTTTAGTTGGGCAAAGCAGTACAATGTACTGTAATATTTACAAAAGCGACGCCACTGTTACCAACATGTGAATAAATCATGAATAAATAACTTCAAAGCAATACAAATGAAGGTACTCAATAGAAATTATACAGACAAAATATATTTTCCCATTTCGAAAGTTGGTACAATTCATGCCAAACCATTCTCAGCAGATTTTAGGCGTGTCCTTTTCTATCAAATGTACAATGACCGTTTCCGCAATGGGCATCATACCAATAACTTAAACATTATTATTAACAAACAGATGCGACATGATAAATTAAAACAAAAATAAGATTAATATTGAATTTTTAACGTTTCATACTACAAGGTGGTTAGAATTAAACTGATGGTGTTCAGCGTGGCACAGCACGGATTCTAATGATCGTATGAGTGTGAAACGTCGTAGATATGCTAATCAACCAATGCGCTCGCGAATTATGACAAAAAATAATTAGTTCCAAGTTTCGCCACCATGTGTAAATACGGCGCTGTAAGCAGTAAAAACGTGCAATTGTCTGTAACTCTGACGTAAGTATGTTCTTCCGGTTGCATTCCATTGTGTCAGTTCCCTGTTGCATGGTGACGCGTGTTGATGTTCGTTGAAAATTTAGAAGGTTGAACTTTTCCTGTTTCCTCGAATCTTTTCATCATTTTCTTCAGCCCATTAATTGTCATGGAGTTTCTTCTCAACTGCTTCTGTAGGCGATATTCCAGCAATGTAGCGTTGCTATTGCTGTCATTCTGGTACTACAACTTCACTGGCAGTGCATGATCTCTCTTTTCAATAGCCATTACTAAACTTCGTGGAATTGCTACAAGAATCGCAAGGTTTACTGCGCACGCGATATAGACTGTATGAGAAGGGGGCGTGCAAAGGATGGAGTATGCCTCTGATGTAAACACTGAGCAGTATACTGCGGTTACAATAAAACCTGTATCCTGCATTCAAGAAATATAACCAATGATCAGTGAAGTAGGAAATGTCTAAACATGTAAATACAGAATTATTTTATAACGAGATATATTAACTCTTAAAGGTAAGATACTCACATCATCCTTGAAAATGTGCATTGAAATGAAGAGTTACGTACATTTTGAGCGACTGCATAGTAACCTCCTCCGATGGTCACTCAGACAGTTTTTATATTGGGAAATGTACGTTCAACATCACACGATGTAATACGTGCATATTTGAAGAACGGAAAGTCACTACTTTTTAGTACACCAACTTCTGACGTCTTGTCGTGACCTGATAGTACATCATTTATAATACGAAGTTGTGAATAGGCAGAATTTTTAGCAATAATGTTTCTCAACTTACATTTCACTTTTTATGAAATTAGTGAATTGTTATTTTGGATAACGGTTTGTGATACTTTATCCACTATATTAAGGGCTTCTGAGAATTGTAGTTTAGACGATTCTAACAGGATAATGCTTTTGGACAGGATTTTAAAATTAGAATCAATGAACAGAATATCTTCCAATAGCTGCTCAGAAGGCAATGATTTAGAGCTGCAACAGCGGAACTGTCTGTGCTCTCCAGTGCATCAATTACCTCCGTTATTTTGCCGTAATGTTCTGCATAATAATTAACAGCATCGAACCACGTTCCCCAACGGGTCAAGACTGGCTGCGGGGGTGAGGGTATTCCAGGGGCAATTGTTTGGAACAGCAACACTGTCATTGTAGCATGTTTGATTGAATTCTTGTCTGCACTGAACAAATGTTAAGCTTTGACTATTCCAACCACAGTAATGCAAAAACAAGTGCTTACATAGGTATACATTAGCTGTAGCTGTTCTATCTATTTGGACCGGTCACAACTCTTAACATGAACTGCTTATACTACGAAACCGGGCGGTCGCTCACCTCCTCTATACTACCGTACAACGGCAACCTGATTGCATGCTGCTTGTGGCAATTCAACGAAGTCTAGCCATTACGTTTCTCAAGGAAAAGTTCAACCTTCTAAATTTTCAACGAACATTCACTTCACTAACGGAATCAACACGCGTCACCAAGCAACAGGGAACTGACATAATGTAATGCAACCGGAAGAACATACTGATGTCAGAGTTACAGATAATTGCACGTTTTGACTTCTTACAAAGCCATATTTACACCTGGTGGCGAGACTTGGAACTAATTATTTTTTTTTATTGGTTGATTAGCATTACGAAGTTTCACACTCCTATGATCATTAGAGTCCGTACTGTGCCACGCTGAACACCGTCAGTTTAATTATATCCACCTTTTACATTATTTTAGAATTGGCCTACAACACTATAGAATAACACGGAAATTAGTAAATAATATTTAAGTCTACATCTACACCATTTGCGATGATTACAATTATGACGACAATGATTACGATGACAACGAATACGATCATTACCATGAGGATGATCATTACTATGATGGCGACTATGATTATAATGATACGAATACGATTACGAATGCGGTGATGAGAATGATTACGATGATGATAACGATAATTACGATGACTACGAAAACGACGATGTTTACGATGAGAACGATGTTGACTGATACCAGTAACTATGATACCAGTAACTATTGTGGTCATTGGAATAATCCGTATGTTTAAATGTAAATTTTTGACAATATACAGAGTGTTCCGCTTATAAGTATAACAAAAGAAATAGCTATAACTTCTGAATTAATACAAGTATATAGTTGAAACCAACTGCTACAAAGAATGAAAACTGGGAATTTTTGTTACCTTATGTTCCATAAACCTCAACATGGCTTCCATTGGTGGCACGGGAAATATCCAACCGGTATTCAACCTCGACCCAAGTGTTATGAAGCATCTGTGGTGTAACATTGTTGACAGCAGCATAAATTCTTTCTTGTAAGTCTGCCAAATCACGTACTGGCGTCCTGTAGACCTGGTCCTTAACAAACCCCCACAGGAAAAAATCAGGTGGTGTTAGATCTGGTGATCTGGCAGGCCAGGTGATGTACGGTGATCCTCTTCCGATCCATCTTGCAGGGAATTGTTCGTCTAAGAATGTGCGAACCATGTTGGCAAAGTGTGGTGGAGCCCCATCTTGCTGGAAAATTGCTCCATCTGGGAGTTGTGGCACAGCATACAGTTGCAACATATCCAGGTACGTGTTTGCAGTGACTGTCTTTTCAGCAAAGAAATAGGGACCAATGATTCTGTCACGCATGATCCCACACCAAACATTCCATTTAGGGGAATCCCGTTGGTGTTCAATTACGACACATGCTGACTGACTAAAGATACGATACGAATTCTCTTATTTAATGATCTGCGCATGCGTGAGTCTTCTAAAAATAAGTAACAACAATGGATTAAAACTTCCCAATTTCCTCTTTACAATGGTACCAATCTTAACCCATTTGCATGCATTGTTATGAAATTATAACTATTTCTTTTATTATACTTATAAGCGGAACACGGTGTATACATAGGAAATACATAAATTTATATATATACAATAATATAGCTTACATATTACAGTATGTATTACTAGCACACACTGAGATAGTCTGCCTTGTAACGTAGTTAACAGAGCGCAAATACAACCGTCCTTTAAGTGCTTGCGCCAGGACCTTAATGTATTGTATGCAACACAATCGACCTGCCGGCGTGATGTGTTGTAATGCTCTGGAACTCCGCTCGTTCAATTTCACCCTGTGTAGTGTTCCAATTAGTATATAATGCAGATGCTATGGGTAACGTAACGTATAACTCAACCAAATGTAGTGATATCGAGGAGGCGTGTCTTGTCTTTGTGTATCTAACTAATTAATGAGTAATTAAAAAATACCATAGCTATCTAATATTCTTAATTTAATAAAACGTTATGCTTCGCTATTTGTAAAATTTCTGATCTTCCTGAGATAGTCAAAACATAATATTTTATAAACTCAATGGTGTTTGGATAAAGATTGAGAAGTAAAGACTGGAATCTTAGCCACAACTCTTTGAAGTTAAGTGAGTACGAAGTTTGTGGAATGATCCAAATAACTTGACGAATAGTAGTGGCGCGTGGTGCTGTACGATTAAAACAGACTACTTCCGCGTCAAGGGCGAGGCTGCATTGTGTATTACAAAAGTTTAAACATAGCCTTTGCTGTAAACTTTTAACTTAAAATGTTATTGTTTCACAGACACTACTCTTAATTAAATTTTTAAACCTATCTTAGAACAATCTTTAATGTAAAATTCTAACTTAAAACGTTACTGTACCGCTCTTAATGCAATATTCAAAACCATATTATTATAATCTTAGTTTTAAAATTTTAACTTAAAAGTTACTGAACCACTCTTAATACAATATTCAAAACCATATTATTATAATCTTTGATGTAAAATGTTAACTTAAAATGTTACAGCTCTTAATGTAATATTCAAAACCATATTATTATAATTTTAGTTGTAAAATTTTAACTTACAAGTTACTGTACCACTCTTAATACAATATTCAAAACCATATTATTATAATCTTTGATGTAACATTTTAACTTAAAATGTTACAGCTCTTAATGTAATATTCAAAACCATATTATTATAATTTTAGTTGTAAAATTTTAACTTAAAGTGTTACTGTACCACTCTTGATGCAATATTCAAGCCCATATTATTATAATCTTAGTTGTAAAATTTTAACTCAAAATATTACTGCACTTAATGTAATATTCAAAACCATTTTATTATAATCCTAGGTGTGAAATTTTAACTTAAAATGTTACTGTACCACTCTTAATGCAATATTCAAGCCCATATTATGATAATCTAAGTTGTAAAATTTTAACTTAAAACACCTGAATATTATTATAATCTTAGTTGTGAAATTTTAACTTAAAATGTTACTGTAACACTCAAGCCCATATTATTATAATCTTAGTTGTAAAATTTTAACTTAAAATATTACTGCACTTAAGGCAATATTCAAAACCGTATTATTATAATCTTTGATGTAAAATTTTAACTTAAAATATTACCGCTCTTAATGTAATATTCAAAACCATATTATTATAATTTTAGTTGTAAAATTTTAACTTAAAGTGTTACTGTACCACTCTTGATGCAATATTCAAGCTCATATTATTATAATCTTAGTTGTAAAATTTTAACTTAAAATATTACTGCACTTAATGCAATATTCAAAACCGTATTATTATAATCTTTGATGTAAAATTTAAACTTAAAATATTACCGCTCTTAATGTAATATTCAAAACCATATTATTATAATTTTAGTTGTAAAATTTTAACTTAAAGTGTTACTGTACCACTCTTGATGCAATATTCAAGCCCATATTATTATAATCTTAGTTGTAAAATTTTAACTCAAAATATTACTGCACTTAATGTAATATTCAAAACCATTTTATTATAATCCTAGTTGTGAAATTTTAACTTAAAGTGTTACTGTACCACTCTTAATGCAATATTCAAGCCCATATTATGATAATCTAAGTTGTAAAATTTTAACTTAAAACACCTGTATAACTGTGACAAAGGTATTGCCCTGAATCAAATGTTTAAATCTACAATAATCTTTGTTGTAAAATTTAACTTAATAAACATTGCTAAATTGAAGTATACTATACCGCTCTATAAAACTGAGACGATTCTTCCGACGCCGGGGTGGAATCCGGTGTGGCTTAGTGGATAAAGCGTCAGCACGTAGAGCTGACGACCCGGGTTCAAATCCCGGCGCCGGAGAGAATTTTTCTCCGTTCCATTACTCTTTCATCGTATGATGACGCAGAATATCTGCATGGAAATATCATATGTACTTCGGCACATTATAATAATATATATACTATATTTGTTCAGGAGTAAGGAATCTGTTGTAGGATGGCACTGTAGTGCGTGTTACTTGTGTTTTTGAGCAGGGTGTTTACTGAAGGACACCTGACGTAATGTATACCCCGTGCACACTTATACTCACTCCAATGTTTTGGGACTAAGAAAACGATCTTTGGTGTAAGTCATTAAAAATGAGTTCTGAGTTAAATGAAAATTAAACATCGGATTCTTATTGAAAATAATTTTATACACAAATAAAACGCATAAAATTCTAGTATTATTTTATTTTTTGCACACCCACTTGTAGAATTTAACTTGTGTATTCCCCTTTGGAACAAAATTCCATTTGCACAAAAATGACGTAACCTCCTTCACCCGAGCACCATCGAAACTATAATGGATAATAATAGCTATGTTTTGAACTTCGACACTCAATAAAACTCCAACTGTCGCTTTGATTTTAACAAATACTTACACTTGGGAATATTTCAAATGCGGACGCCTCCCGGGAATTAAAAATTTACGGCTATTGAGATGAGTCCGCTTAGGGAAAATAATATAAAACAAATCTGACGTATTTTGACACGAGTTTTATTTACAGGCTATTATTACTCTCTTCGGAAGTTTGTAATGCACTCCAAAACTTGTGTCATCTCGGAATTTGAGGACCTAAAAGTTAAAAGTGACAGTGAGTATATTATATATAATTAGTTGTGTATTAGATGTAAGGTAAGCATCTGGTTTACACTTCTTTGGAATTCAAAGAGTCTTTGCTCAACACAAGGTATTTCAAATAAAAAGAATTGTTTTTTGTATAAAACGCTGCACAGATTTTGTTTCCTGTGGGGAGGGTATTGTAATCTTCCTTTTTTTACGTTTATTATCGAAAATTTGTGAGTAGATTTCGGAGTTAATGTTTACCAGGCGTAACAAAGTACCTAGTGATAACGAGGATTCTACCTGAGATAGAGGGAATGTTTGCTTAGCTTGAACTATACTACATTGCAATACTAAATTTTAGGTCCTCAAATTCCGAGCCCTAGTCATAAATTACTTCTTACTCGTGTCTCAATAGCTACCATTACGTGTTAATTGTATAATACACTATTGCACCACTCCTGATATAATGTTTATATTTATATTTTATTTTATGTCTTTCCAAACGAATGAGACTGTATTTTAACACGTATGATATGCTTAAACGCCTAAGTTACAGAATATACATCTCTGAAACCTCCACAAAATTATAGGCCTAATGTAATCTGTACTGATAATAAAATTGTTGCCTATTATTTTCTGGAAATTTTCGCTTTTATAATAACATATATACATAAAAGACGCTACATGAAAGTACCCCGAAAGAGCAAAGCTCGTGTTCGGGGACAGTTCCGTTTTGATAGAAATACTTGAAAATGACATACAATTTTACATTGTTCACCAAACATAGCTATTTTTTCTGAATTAAAATTTAAGATTCTGATTAGGCCTACACAGATTATACACACCGGTAATTCACAAAAATAGAAATCCCTACTGTTTATAAAATAAAGTTTAAAATTCTTGCACTAAGATCACATTCTTAAGAAAAGTAGATAGAAACATACATAATTATACTAACTGAGTGTAAAAATAGACGATTTTAAAATTGGTTATAGATTAATAGATTGTTAACTTATTATTAGTAGTATAATTAGTACAGGTTATGTTGATATAGTAACAAAGATAAGATAGAAAAAAATATACTTAGGATAGAAATAAACTTGTTTTACAATATATGGTCCATATTATAAAACAGGGAAGTCTGTCATATAATTTTTTTTAATTCTGGATCTGAAAATTTCATTGCTTAAAGTAGTCAATTCTGGATGAAATTTTATTATCGAATTATATAGCCGTGGACCATAATTTGTACTGTGTAGTAAAGCAGCACATGTGAAACATTTAGGTTCAACTAAATTAAGAATTTCATTTCGTCTTGTATTATGATCATGTGGCTGAGTCACAAATTTCATTCTATTTCTATGATAAATAATAATAATTATAATAATAATAATAATAATAATAATAATAATAATAATACTTACTTACTTTCAAATGGCTTTTAAGGAACCCGAAGGTTCATTGCCGCCCTCACATAAGCCCGCCATCGGTCCCTATCCTGTGCAAGATTAATCCAGTCTCTATCATCATATCCTACCTCCCTCAAATCCATTTTAATATTATCCTCCCATCTACGTCTCGGCCTCCCCAAAGGTTATAATAATAATAACAATAATAATAATAATAATAATAATAATAGTAATTCGTTTTAACATGTGTAATAAACTATCCTGAGATCGAAAATCGCATTTTTGACATTTTTGTTTGTATGGCTGTATGTTAGTTACCATTTTACGGGATAACGACTGAACCGATTTCTACAAATATTGGTATGTAAAATAAGTTAGGTCCCACAGATTTTAGGCTATATGACATTCAAAATACATTCTTTGAAACGGGAGTTATAAGAGGTACTGAAGTAAATAAATCGAAACACCTCGTTTATTATTTATGCTCGACCATGCCGAAATGTAGTAATTATACACCTGGTAGCAGCCCTTTAATGGACCTCATTAAAGTATACCTATTCATTAGAGTTCAGGTGTTCCACCAACCAGAAAATACCATTGTAGCAATATGAAAGCGCAAGTATCGATTATTCTCGGATATGCAATCGAAAGACAACTAGCGCAAGATTTAGACAATATTAAACTCAGTCGAAAAAAAACAACACACAAATTAACATCAATTCACCGTCATCTTCCAGCCTTTCACAAAGCATATTCCCGCAAATTCATTTCACCAATTGCCGGAAAAAATCAATATGGTCGCTTGCGCTTGCGCTCGTTTCATAAACATACTCGCGTCTTAATTACTGCCATTATATGCTCGTTCCATAATGTACTATTATATTGTATGATGATAATACATAACAAATGTTGCTTTAAAATGTTTCCGACAAGTTTTATTCTAAGTTTCATAGGACTAGTATTTAACGCGATATTAATTTTAAAATAACAATGCCCTTTATATATCAGTGCCGTCTCAATCAGGATGATATAATAAAATGAAAACAAATGACTGCGCGAATATTTAGTGTTCTGTAACAAGCGAAAGATGTTCATTTTACACTATTTTTTAATTTATTTAGTACCGGTATACCTGAATGAGTAAAACTCATGTTCAAGGGCTATAGAAGAATAGATACATTACTATTTTATATACTGGCGTTCAAATATATCTGACTTAGAATTTTCTGATCGTGTACGCGAACTTTCTAACCACTAGAAACAAAGATATAACAAATGGACAAACTTTGAAATAGTTCCGCTAGTTCTCAATAGGTGACACTACTGTTGGGATGGTTGAAGAAAGTGTTGAGGAAAATGATGGTGTAGATTAAGCAGGGTTTAAGCCACATCCTCATTTGTCGCATTTTGCTACTCGACTTCTAAATATGCAACAAACTTTGAATGTAAATGTGCAAAAATGTGACAACGACATTGGACTTCAGAAACGAAGATGGTAATGGAGAACATGAAATCTGAGATTTGTATGAATTAATCAATTCGGAAGATTCTGAATTTAAATTGAATGAGCAGTGTTCGAAAAAGTATTGAGCAGTAATGTTCAGAAATGGATTTCAAAGAGTTGGTGCAATTCATATAAGTTAAGTGAACAGTTTCTTCTAATCTATACTAATAATAAATCTGCAGCCGAAATTTTTCTGGTAATTTTCGATTTTCCGAAAATAATTGGTCCTAACATATATAATTAACCACCCTGAAACCGAAAATCTCTTTTTTGAAATTTTTGTTTGTATGTCTGTCTGTCTGTCTGTCTGTCTGTCTGTCTGTCTGTCTGTATGTTTCTTACCTTTTCACCCGATAATGGCTGAACGGATTTCGATGAAAATTGGAATATAAATTAAGTTCGTCGTAACTTAGATTATAGGCTATATGGCATTCAAAAAACATTATTAAAAGGGGGATTATAAGGGGGCCTAATTAAATAAATCGAAATATCTCGCTTATTATTGATTTTTATGAAAAATATTACATAATAAAAGTTGCTTTCAAAATCATTTCCGATAAGTTTTATTCTTTGAAAAATTTTGATAGGACTGATATTTAATGAGATAAATGAGTTTTAAAATTAAAATAACTGCCATCTAAGGCCGTGTAATGAATTAAAAAACAAATGACTTCGTCTATAAGGGGCCTTGGACAGCAACAATCGAAAGCTGTGAAAGATAGCCTACAGATAATGTTTCTGCGTTTCTATAAAGTAATATCAGAAGCTTAATTAACCGATTTGTATAATTAATTATTAATTCACCATTGGAAAGTGTAGTTTCTCTAGATGGACATAATGCTATAATGTTATCACAGTAACTCCTGAGTGAATCGAGGACAGGTAAGATTAAAATAGATTCTTATGCACAGAAAACTTGATAGGCTATTCTGTATATTCGTTTCCTGTATTTCCTAAACTAATTTTTATGACCAAATGAGTGGTCTCTGGATCAAAATGATCGCATTTTAATCTTTTAATTAAATTTAAATTAAGTAACATAATAAACGATTTATCCTTCTATCAAACACGAATGTTCCCTGGATCAAATGTCCTATTTTAATTATATAATTACTTTATATTTATTTCTAACGGGTGCAGCGGAGCGCACGGGTACGGCTAGTTGATTTATATAATGCCTTCGCATACAGTACTGTAAATTGTGAGCAATAAATCTTGAATGGCCTACTCGTAAAGAATTTCAATGTTTAGAATACCCATAAAATAACGTATTTTAATGTGATGTAAATTCCGCAGTAATTGAGTCTAAACATACCTACGTCTAATGATTTATTTACTCGTACATAAGTATATCTAAAGTGTGGTAAGATGGATTGTGAGTAATATAACTCCAAGAAACAAATACATAACGTTTTGTTTCTGCATACTTCATTATCTTTATCTTCCTATATAATTATTTAGTCTATAATATTGCACAAGATTTTCGCAATTTGGGATTATAATTTTTTATTTATACATTTTTGCGACAATTATTTATTTTCTAACTTAAACCCTGAGATGAAGCATGAATTATTTTCATAGTTGACAGTAACAGTGGTTTCCCGCTAAACCCAGTGTTTTTTCACAATCAGCACAGGAAGAATAAATTTTGAATTTTATAATGCGGGTATATTTCTGTACTATTGGCAACACTGACTGTTAACTTCGCCACCTATTCATAGAAGTAATAACTAAAGAAGCCACACTTACACGAACAAATTATCGATCACTATCGATTAGTATGCTTCAGGCACAGTCTAGTATATACAGTCGCGAAGCTCAATACTTAGTAAATATGCAAACATTAGATAGTTGCTCACCACTAGGATCGCTGATATCGCCTCGTTACAAGCAATGCAGAATAGTACTGTCACAGTCTATTGTTTCTAGCACCCTCAAAACTCAAGCTTCGTGACTGTATATAGTAGACTGTGGTTCAGGTATGTTTGAACGCTAGTGTACAACATAATATAAGAAATCATAAAGTTATGGTTTGTGAAAAACATAAAACATGACAAGAATTAAAGAAAGGAAATAAATAAGAACAGTGAAGTATCACTTAGGCCTAAGTTTTTGAGAGAAAGAAGTTAAAGTTTGAAATCATCAAATACATAAACCAACCGAGAAATAAATTATCTTGCCAAAGACTTTTTTCTTAAACATTTCTTAAAATGCCGGAAATTATTGTTATTAATAATGCTTAATCCTTTTGGTACACTGACGTTCAAAGATATTTGACACTACTAATCGATAGTGATCGATAATTTGTTGGTGTACGTTTGGATTCTTTAGTTATTACTACTATGAATAGATGGCGAAGATAATAGTCACTGTTGCCAATCGTCTATAAATATACCCGTGTTTTAGAATTCAGTTTTTCATCCCACTCTATTGATTGTAAAACAACACTGAGTTTGGCTGGAAACCACTTATATTGTCTATTAGAAGATTAGTTTATGCTTAATGTACATATTCATTTTCCCTGACACTTTTAACGGCTCTTAATACTGGTGCCACCTATTGAGAAATAGCGGAACTCTTTCAAAGTTTGTCAATTTTTCATATCTTTGGTTCTGATTTATCCCGTTGTTAGAAAGTTATACGTTCAAAAAATCGTAGATCGGATACCTTTGAACGTCAGTGTAAGCTTACCATGAGTTACTGAGTCATGCTGAGAAAAACAAAATGATATTTGTTTGTAGCAAGTGCAGCGAAGCGCATGGGTGTGGTTAGTTAAAAATGTATTAGTTTTGAACGCCTGCTCTTAATACGTTCCCATGTGTTATTCTTTCCTCATGTGAATTCTCCACTACATGCAAATTACAAGGTCCGTTCTTGCGAACCTCAGTTGAATTACACATATCCTACTTATTCCTGTATTATTTAACGGCACTGCATGAGTGGCTCCAGCCATACAGCGTTGAATGAGATTAGGGCACGAACTGGAGTCAAGATGATTTTGAAGCAGGCCGAAGCTGCGGACTCCCCAGGGAGTCCTGGTTAACATCTGCCTGAATTTAGTGACACGCTACGGGTCTCGTGTAGCGAAAAGTGTAACGAGTAATTCGTAGCATTTCCCAAGAGTCTTTTCAGTTTAATTAATTTTACCAAATTTTAGTTGTAAGCATGCGTGCATTTATTTTATATTTAATTTATCTGGTTATATAAATAATCACTTCATTTACTTCTAAATTACGTATTATTAGGGCTTGTACAGGGACATCATTTTATTTTTAATAACATTTTTAATATTAACCTGTCTATACCTTTAGAGAACCGGAAACACCGCTTGCTCCCCCCTCCAAGACTGGAGTTCGATGATACTGGCGTAAAACACAAATCACTCTACTAGGTATAGGAAGGAAGAAAAGTAGTTCATCCATTTACGTAAACTAGGAAATATCGCGATTTTGAGTATGATAATTTTCATTAGGTTTTTCTTTAATCAAAGTACAGTACTGTATTAAGAATAAGTGTTTTTACTCACGAAGTGAGTTATCCATGCGAACGTATTCATTATGCAGTGTATATTATACTGTCTACAGCACATTAGCGTACAATATAGAGAAAGAAGTTAAATTGAAAAATAATCATAATATGAATATTTAAACACAATTTTGAAAATGGTCGCCGTTCATTTCGATACAGACTTCAGTTCTTTTGTGCATATTATCGCACTATAGACTATTGCATCTAATTCCAATTGCCAGTTTCGTCCTTCGTACTAGTAACTCATGTTGAAATAATTCTGTACCTATTCTACGTACTGTAAATTCAATCTTCACTTCTGCCCGACCCGAAAATATAAAATTACTCAGACATGCTATCTATTGTCCGTCCAAGTGGTTATGCCGCAGGATTGTAGAAAGGGAGGAAACCACGTGACAGTTAATTACTTAACGAGGCCCTTTTATTTAAGTTAAATTAAACAGCTGTATAATATTACGTAAACTTCCAATTCCTAAGAGAAATTAATGTTTTCAGAAAAGAGCTAAGACAGCCCAGCTATTACAGAGGGGCGAGCAGAAGCAGGTGGGGGAAATCGGGATGCGAGGTAGGCAAACGGACAGTACCTGTGCGAAAATATGATTCAATATTGAAAGCTCTTTTGTCACTGGAAAACGCGAACATATTTCTGGAACGTACTATACTCAGTAACTCAGTACTGCTTACTATCTGCGGTCTTGGTTCTGTGTGGAGTTGGAACTTCCTTAGTAGAAAGGGTGGGAGTGAAGTACATTCAAAAACTCAGGTACAATAAAAATTGAAGTAAAAATAAAATGATGTCCCTGTACATCGTAATTGATGGGATATATTTAGTAATGTTGACAATTGAAGGGTTATGAATAGAGCACGGAACTTTATACACTAAAAAAACCTGAAAATATGCATGCAACTATGCAGTAAAAACTGTTAAAAATGCGCTAAAAATTAAATATATAAGTACCTACAAATAGCTTTTAAGGAACCCGCAGGTTCATTGCCGGCCTCACATAAGCCCGCCATCGGTCCCTATCCTGTGCAAGATTAATCCAGTCTCTATCATCATATCCCTTTTTTTTTTACATTGGGGAATTTCATTGAAGTGAATTCATTTATGGCTTGCAGAGTAACTATCTCATGCCCCCATGTTTTAAAGTTGCTACCAGTGCACTTCATTAGAACCAGGTACCCAGCTTCGAAGCCGTTAGCCCTGTGAACTTACAGTGTATTTATTTTCCCCTATTATCATATTATAGGATTATCTAAGAAATTAGCAAATTCTTTGTTATAGTAGAAGACAAAGAGTGGGGGAAGGGCAGTGGTCCGTGGCCCATTTCTTTTAAGGCTCATCCCGACATTTGTCTTATTACTCAAGGGAAACCACGGAAAAAAAAACCTTGAGCAGGATGAGGTGTCGTGCTGACGACAAGCCAATTGGCTTCTGTAGGGACTGTATATGTTGAGGTGGAAGGTTGTCGTTTAATCATGATTTATAATACAAGTACAATAAAAAATACATAAAAATTATATACAATAAAATATGTAAAATGCATCTATGCAGCCAATAACGTGATGACCCTGAAACAGAGAAGTAACATTATTAGTGCATTAATAGATTTATGTCCGTCTGTAGAGTCAAGTGGTTGTTTAGTGTTCAAGTTGGTATTCGTCTTGTACGTTGTCGTTCCAAGCTACAGGGTGGAGTACGCTCTTAGGTCTTTTGTGTTTATCTAAAGCAGAGTTGTAGTTACCCAGGGAAGAGATTAGTGGGTTGTTGCTGCTGTACGACTTGGTGTACGTGCAGAAGGCTTGATTTGAGATATAATCTTGAATTGTCCAAATTTCTAGATCTTTATGAATTAATCTAACAGGTGTTACTCTAGGCAGTCCTGTAATGAATCTTAAAAGTTTGTTTTGGAAAACCTGTAATTTTTTAAGAGCTGTAATAGGTGCATGTCCCCAAGCAGGACAAGCATATAATATTACTGATCTATTTAGTGTTTTATACAAAATCAAGACTGTATGTATGTTTAAATGTCTGCTTTTATTTAAAATTGAGTACAGCTCCACCATTCTAGAATAGGCAAGTCCGAGTTTCATATCCCACCTCCCTCAAATCCATTTTAATATTATCTTCCCATATACGTCTCGGCTTCCCCAAATGTCTTTTCCCCTTCGGCCTTACAACTAACACTCTGTATGCAGTTCTGGATTCACCCATTCGTGATACAAGCCCTGCCCGTCTCAAACGACAGGATTTAGTGTTCCTAATTAAGTTAGATGAAGAATATAATGTGTGCACAACTGAATAATTACTTTTTGAAAGTATACAATAATTCTAACAGAGTTGCGTACTGAACGTTCCAGTGATGTGGTTCTGCTGTTTTCTTTTTTTTCATAATGCTAACAAACGTTGCAAATAAATTGAAACTGCTTGAAAATTAATTTGCATTTAATGAATATATACACCACAACAAATATTAGTTATCCTCTGATTAAAGTTCTGGCTAATATGTACAGTACATCTATTATCAGGCAGTACATTTCACTTGACGATATGTGTCAGAGGAAGAACAATTGTTTGTATGCATCTGTAGTATGGTTAGTGTAATATGTAGCCAGACGGCGATGTATCTAATGGAGGGAGAAAGAAACTGGCCACTCTACTCCATTATCTCCTAATCTAGTTGCCTCACAAATGGTGTCTTGTTGGTATCACTTGTGATGTTTAGACATATCTTCGGACAGTTGATTATATAACAAAATATATTAGCCTGCATTCTTCAAATTAAGTTTGATTAGAGAGAAGTAATTTTAGGGTATGTGAAAATATTCTGGAGATTTTCTTATGGATAAGGTATTTATTATTTTTCTTGTTCTTTTTTTTTATTCTATACAACTTTCTTATTTCTTTCTCGTTTCTTTTCCTGAGTCTACTTCCTACTGATTTTGTTTAGTTTAATGCACTTTTACAACATTCAAATCCATATTCTGCCAAACTTAATGTCACAACTTCAGCAGTTAAGGAAATAGTTATTCATGCTTATCGCAAGGTAATTTACTTACTTTCCTACTTAGAAATGACATTTAAGGAACCAGGAGGTTCATTGCCATCCTCACATAAGCCCGCCATCGGTCCCTTCTGGCCTCCAAACTAACACTCTATACGCATTTCTGGATTCGCGCATATGTGCTACATGCCCTGACCATTTTAAACGTCTGGATTTAATATTCCTAATAATGTCAGTTGAAGAATACAATGCGTGCACTTTATATGGTCGTCTTTATCTTCTGTAGGTGCATGAGCTTTTATAACTACGATATCGCATCATCTACCTATAAATACAGTACTAAATACGATAACCTGTCATTGATAAATTCGACCATATTTACTGCTGATTTTATTCCTCTATGAATAAAGAATACTTTTCCTAATTGGTGATTACTGTTTCCTTCCCCATAATGCAACAAGTAATCTCCTATTTGTGATATGCCATTCCCATCTAACCTAACTTCCTGTACTACCACAAAGTCTATATTACAAGGTAGATTAAGACAGGAATGTGTTATTAATATAAAAAAATCAATTTTTGTGAACTTTATGCAAATGTATGTTTTTATTGCTTTGGCATATTGGAAAAGTAAGAGTGGATCTTTGCCGATCAAGGTTTTTTACATCCGAATAAAGTCAACTTGATTTTGCATAAATGAATTTTTCGAGGCTTTTCCCTGTTAAATGCATACGTATTTCATTTTTCATATTTAAATACATACGAGTATATTAACATCTTACCTTGTTTTGCCGAATTTATTATCTAATTTCAAATTTTCTCTCTGTTAAAAATAAGAATAATTTTCAAGATATATAAAAATTATGAGAAAAAAAAACCTATGGAACAAGCTCTCTCATGTGGCTGCCAACTTCTGCAAGATAGAGAGCGCAACAACATGTTTGAAAATGTGGATAGTTTCCTAACAGAATTCCTTGCAGTTGTGCAAAAGGTAATAGACACACAGGAAACAGTTCCTGGATCACAAGGTAGAGCAGTGGATGCAAAATTTAAGCTTCAGTTAGAGAAAAATCCTGGCTATAAAGAAATGCTCCAAACTGGTGATATTCTCAGTGAAAAATGTGAAACAGCTACTGAAATTCGGAACATTTCTGGTTACAAGTCTCGGCCTCCCCAAAGGTCTTTTTCCCTCCGGCCTCCCAAGTAACACTCTATATGGATTTCTGGATTCGCCCATACGTACTACATGCCCTGCCCATCTCAAACGTCTGGATTTAATGTTCCTAATTATGTCAGGTGAAGAATACAATACGTGCAGTTCTGGGTTGTGTAATTTTCTCCATTCTCCTGTAACTTCATCCATCTTAGCCCTAAATACATATTTTAATTTATTAATATTTCGTATAATGGCTGTTTATATTATGCTTATCAAAAATTATGTAATTATTAAATACGTTGTATAGATTCAATTATTGTTAGATTGGTTGAAATATAAATGATGGTGAAGAATCTTCAAAGAGTCCATAATTATTGTTTGAACCAAAATGCAACACTGTTACAGTATTTAATCATAGTAGTAATTTAGGCCCAAGAATATATAACAAATTTATATTTAAATATCCTAATCTTGTCAATTCTAATAGTTCTAGTATTAAATTTAAAAAGTTATGTATGGATTTTATAAAAATTGAAAAATTGTAAATTTAAATTTATATACTATGACATAAGACAAATTGTACTGTATAATTATTAATTTCAATTCAGGAATCCGCCCCTGAGCACGAGTTCTACTCTTTCAGGTGCGAACTAAAGTTTTTCTGTATATATTATGTTTTATGTTACAGTTATTAGCAAAATAATAAATAAATAAATAAATTGAAACGGAAGTTCCACACTACCAGTTGAGAGCAAACTTTAAAATCTATATATATAATTTGAACTGGTAATGGAAATTACGGGAAAACGGCTGAACGGATTTTAATAAATGGCCCCTCATTTTGAAGCCTGGAACCTAAAGTTTTTCGGAAAAGTAGTAGTTTTCAGTGAAATGTCAATTTTCCTACATAATTTTCCTATTTTCCAAAATCCATCTGTTGTCAGTTTTGAGAACTAATTTTATTCAACAACGGCCAACTTGATTGAATTTCAGAACAAAACACACACTACAATAAACAATAGGCTATTACACGAAGGCCATGACTTGCAGATTGCCGACATATTTAGAGCTCAATTCAGTTTGTTATTAAAAACTGATTCTGGAGTGTATAATTTTCTGAGTACAGCTGTGTATTGGATATTCAAATCTACGAAACTTGAGGTGGTTTGATGACATTATTAACATTAGAAATTAAATATTATCATAGTTAATATCATGATGCATCTATTTTTTCATTAATTGTACATAATATTGATGCTATATTGATGACATGAAAGTGAAACGTTTTGTGGTTATGTAAGTAAATGTAGAAAATATCTTAATTTAGATCTTCATTTCTATAATTTACTGCGTGGCTGCTATATATAACTACAAAACTTAAGTAAGATAATAATATTGTTATTAAAAATCAAGTATTTTTATACTTATTAACCGAGTGGGGTTGGGTCTTTTTCATATAATTAATGGCGGTGTAGTGTAGATATTGATATGTGTCATTGTCTTCAGTATTGGCTCGAGAGAGCGCAAAAATTACAGTTCCTAAGGAAAGATCAAAAGGTATTACGTACTGATAAAATAAGAGGCCTAGAAAATTTTGTATTCTCCAGATCATTTCAGCAAGGTCTCTTAGTAGAATAAAATGATTTTACGCTCTACATTTCAGTTCTACACGAAAATGCTATTGTTCGAAAGCTTAGCAAACCTGACATTTTTTTAACTTTTGCCTACAATCCACAATGACCTGAAATAGCTACTGCTATCGTCCTGACATTGATACTTGCGTTTTTGCGTTGAAACTCAAAAACTGAAGTTGGATAGGTTCAAGAAAAAGTATTTGGCCTAAAAAAATCCATTCAGAGGGAGTATGTTTCATTATTATGGAAGCAAATAACTATCAAAAAGACAAGTATTCTTCATTGAAAATAAATCTGAAAAATTTTTATTTGAACGTCTAACGAACTTAGTTTACAGCAGTATTTGCTGCATAAGCCACTAGTTTTTTAGAAATGTCCTTGACAATTTAGAAATTCCTCTTCTACAACCAAATAATAAGCCAATAACTGACCAACTGTCTACTGAAATACACATCACACTGCCATCCAGTGACGCGACCACATACCGTGGATGCCATTCGACACACAACATACGATATTTCATGATATCATCAATTGACTTTGGAAAAAAAAATGACTTAGGCCCCAACCCTTGTGTATATTTTGTCATTTTAATACCACTGTGCACTGTAATACTGTATAGCTTACCACACAGCTGTCTTTATGAAGCTTTAATCTAATATTACAACAAAATTTGTGAACAGGTTCTTCTTTGATTCATACATTGAAGATGACTGTACTTTGTGCTTTGATGAAACACTTTATCTAGGTTTTAAGACGGCGCGGCGGCAACGAAATGGGCTGGAATGAAACGAGATGGAATCTTAAATATTCGCTCAGAAAACATCTCAAGACCTTTAACACGATGATATAATTCTTCAGCCGCCGTTCCTATATCTTTCTTCTTCTTTAAGAATAGGTTATCCAATAAATTTCTTAGCTGGCTTTTGAGGTTAAACTCATCAAAAGATGGCTTTAAATATTGTATGCAGGGTTCTTATCTCTTTTCTTTTAATAATACTGTTTTCGCATAGCTTTATCTCTGTTATATTTAATGCAAAAGTGGTACAAGTTAGAGATAATTCAGAGCCAGGAAAGGATTTTAACTGAAAGATTGCAATATGATTTTAACTCACTGGAATATAGTGTTTAGAGAAAAGCTATCTTTTGTTGTAATGGATTTTTTGAGGAAAATATGTCAATAAAATCTGTCAGTATTAAGGCACATCTTTAGCCAAGTTATCGACGCTAAACGCAAGGTTTTGTTTCCCAACGAGACGAAGTTCAATTACTGTCAAAGAAAACTCTTGCATCCACACTAACATGGGCAGTAGGAGAATTACAGAGGTATTAAATCGAAAATTGGTTGACGTCGGAGCCGGAAGCAATTTTGGATGTAATAATGGAGTCGGAATAAAAGTCGGAAGCAATTCTGGATGCAATCTTGTAGTCGTAATCAATTTCTTATGAGTCGTTGAGTCAATCGAAATCAATTCCCAATGCAGTAGTGGAGTCTGAGTTGGAGTAATGGTGTCTTAAGTCGTGGAGTATATATCTGAATCAATTCTGAGTGATGTGGTGTCAATATCGGAATCAACTTTGAGTGAAGTCGTGGAATTTAAGTTGGAAACACTTCTGAGTAAGTCGTTGGATCCAAGTCGGAATCAATTATTGGATGTAATAATGGAGTCGGAGTAAAAGTCGGAAGCAATTCTGGATGCAATCTTGTAGTCGTAATCAGTTTCTAGTGAGTCGTTGAGTCAATCGAAATTAATTCCCAATGCAGTAGTGGAGTCTGAGTTGGAATAATGATGTCTTAAGTCGTGGATTATATGTCTGAATCAATTCTGAGTGATGTCGTGGTGTCAATATCGGAATCAACTCTGAATGAAGTCATGGAATTTAAGTTGCTAACACTTCTGAGTAAGTCGTTGGATCCAAGTCGGAATCAATTATTCTCAGTGCAGTCGTGAAGTCTAAGTTGTGATAAATATTGAACTAATTTGTGAAGTCTATGGCAGAATCAATTTCGCGTGAAGTCGTGGAGTCATTATCGGAATAAATTTTGATTAAGTCATGGAATATAGTTTGTAAGCAATTTTATTGTAAGTCATTGTTTCTTAGTCGGAATTAATTATCATTGCAGTCTTGTAGTCTAAATTGAAGAGTGTGATCCCTAAACATATTCAGTCCATTTTTATGAAAGGACTTGTCAAGTTTTTTTTTTTTTTTTTTTTTTTTGTGCACCGGTCTACGGACTGAGCAAGTTTTCAAGTGACATCCGCAATAACACAAACTTTTAATGTATTAATCACGAAAATTTCCAAATGGATTGAGCAACTTTTGGGTTCAAACTCTTCAATTAGAGCTAATGTTCAGTGAAGTCGTGGAATCTATATTGGAATCAATTATGAGTGAAGTCGTATAGTCGAAGGCGGGATCAATTCTGACTGCGTCATGGAGTCTAAATCAGAAGCAATGTGAGTAATTCGTTCATTGTAAATCGTTATCAATTCTCAGTGAAGTCGTGCAGTCTAAGTTGGAACAAATGTTGGACGAACTTGTAGAACTTATGTTGGAATCAATTCTTAGTGAAGTCGTGGAATATATTTTGCAAGCAATTTTATTGTAAGTTGTAATGCCTTACTCGGAATCAATTCTGAGTGCAGTCGTAGAGTCTAAATTGGGATTAATGGTGAATGAAGTCGTTGATCCTGCGTTGGAATTCATTTTGAGTGAACTCGTGTAGTCTAAGTCGGCATCAATTCTGACTGGGTCGTAGAGTCTAATTCCGAGTAATCAATTTTCAGTGCAGTCTGCAGAATTCAGTTGAAATAAATGCTGAGTGAAGTCGTGGAGTCAGTGTTGAAATTAATTCTGAATGAACTTGTGGAATTTAAGTTGGAAGCAATTTTTTGAGTAAATCATTTGGTCTTAGAATCAATTCTCGTTATACTCGTGGAATGTAAGTCGGAATTAATGTTCAGTGAAATGCTGGAGTCTTATGCTGGAATAAATTCTGAGTGCAGTCGTAATGTTGAAGTCGAAAGGAATTCTGAATGAAATCGTAGAGTGTAAGTAGGAATAAATTTTGAGTAGAATCGTGAAGAAATCCTGAGCGGCTTCGTGGGGTCGAAGTCGAAAGCAATTTTCTGGATGGAGTCGGAGTCTAAATCCAAGTAGGAAGCAATTTTGAGTGATGTCGTGAATTAGAAGTTGGAGTTAGAAGCAATTCTGAGTGGAATCAGAATGGATTAAAATATGCCCACTCCAACTCCGTCATATAGGCTACACTATATGCCTATAATATCTTTATGAAAACTTGTTTACACTTTTATACCGTGTAAGCTACTTGCAGTCTCACACTTAAGAGAGCCACGTGGTGCGAGTGTAATGTTTTGTAACTTTCCTTGAGGTTCATAAACCCACATTTTTCTATTCTTCAACACACTTATGATTAAAATTTAGGTACCTTGAAGTCTCAAGTGTGCTATTAGGTATCATATGGCACATCTTTATATTACAGTGAATCTAACATTATTATTGAAGGAGAACGGGTGTAATTCGGAGGTTGGTTGGTTGGTTGGTTGGTTGGTTTGTCTGATGATACGAAGCACGCGCTCAAGCGTTGGTTCGATACCCTCTTGGGCTGATTACCTGCTTGGATTTTTTCCGAGTTTTTCACAACTGTAAGACGAATTTCTTACATGACGAATCTTTAGTTTCATCTTGTCAGATGCCATCTCGCTATCACCAATTCCACTGACGGTGAATTTTTTTAGTGTGTTATTTTACGACGCTTTATCAACATCTTAGGTTATTTAGCGTCTGAATGAGATGAAGGTGATAATGCCGGTGAAATGAGTCCGGGGTCCAGCACCGAAAGTTACCCAGCATTTGCTCATATTTGATTGAGGGAAAACCCAGGAAAAAACCTCAACCAGGTAACTTCCCCCTGGTTTCGCGGCCAGACGCGCTAACCGTTACTCCACAGGTGTGGACTCGACAGTGAATATCCTAGTAGTCGATACAGAGTCGTTAAATAACCAACTAAAAATACATTGAACTTTTATAGAAGAGTCAAATTTGGAAGTCAATTACGAACTCCACAATTATTCTGGATGTAACTTGTGATTGTTATGGAATTTGCAGTGAAAATAACTACACTCCGTACAAATAATACGTGAATTTTTTATATTTGCGTTACTATGCGCATCTCCCCCCTTTTTTTTTACAAAATTTGGTAAGTTTACACTTCACCACTGTGCTCAGCTTCCCACACAATTCCGTTCTTTGTATTACTGGTTGTTGTTTGTCGTCTGCGCACTGGATAATTTTACCAACCCCTTCCGTAAAATCGTTAATATATACCGAAATTATGTTTGCATTTAAAAAGTAATGTTCTCGAGGCTTACAGGAACTTATCGTTCATTATATAAACTTGTGAATGTGCGTATACGCGTGTGCCTGCATTGTGACTCCTGCTAACACAAATTACAGAGGCTTTCAGTGGAGATTTTCTCCCTACCACATTTCTCCCTTTTTAAAACTTTTAAACACGGTAGTTAAGGTTTTACTGCCCCATTCCAAGAGTACAGGCAAAGCTTTAAAGCAAATAAGCCAGCGAATTAAAAAGCTTACTTTATAGATACGGCTCAACCATGATTGCACAGATAAACATGAACCCTTGAGATAAAAATATCATTCCAGCTGTATAGCACAACGTTGAATAGGAGCAGTTCTGAGTTTCTGTAGTTCACATTTTATTAACCAGTGTGTAATAATTCGATTTATTTATAGTGTACAGCCTCTAAGATACAAGGCGCAATCAATATATTCCCGGACTGCACTTGTATTTATTTTACAGTTAAACATACATACGTCTGTCACTGAAGATATTTGCTTCCATGTCTGTTGTGTCAGTCTATCAAACAGCGTCAGATTATCTTTAAGAACTGAGATTCTACACGTGATTTTGTGCAAACATTGCAAACTCTATCCCAAAATTCACTGATCTAAGTAAACCCATTCTGGAGTAATTAAATTTTCTATTTTTAATTTTTTGTCGGAGGCACATTGAATTGTCTTGATGCCTGGCGAATGGATTTACTCGTGCTTCTCTGAAATCCCTCTCGAATTTCTTCCACCTTTCCTTTTGTCACGGAACGCCGAGTTCCACTAGATTGTTTTAGGACACTGCTGGTCGTAACCAACTTATTGAACCAGAGCCTAATTGATTTTGCATCAGGTGCAACTCTTCCGTACACTCGTATGTAATTTCGTTGCGTTGAAATCACGGATTTCGTCTCCTCATACAACACCACCGTTTGTCCGCGTTGCTGTGGAGTCGCCATTTTTGCTTTTGCGATTATTGCGCAATCTAGTGACAAGACAATCAACTTCAGAAAAATGAAATACAAATTCTTTGAGTTTCTCTTTCTTTAATACCAGTCTCATTTCATAAATCCGCATACCTTGCTAGCAATGATTAATTGAAATCAGAGAGTATACTTATATTCATGATTGAATAATCAAGACTACCATTTAGTAGTCAACATATATATATATATATATATATATATATGTATATATATGTATATATATATATACCTATTAATTTGAGAAAAATTCGTTCTGGCGCCAGGAATCGAAGCCGGAACCTCTTAGCTCTTCGCGATATAATGAGGAGAGTTCGGGCGGCACCGTATATCGTGTCCCGGCTCAGTTGGAAAGAACGCTCAGCGCGCAGAGTTGAGAGGTCCCGGGTTCGATTCCCGGTGCCGGGACGAATTTTTCTCAAATTAATAGGAAGTCAGGGAGGTTTGAATGGAACACCGTGTATTTATAAGGCAAAGTACTAAATAAATAATATATCAAATTAAATCTAAAGCTATGAATAATATTATGCAACAGAAAGTGGTAAACCACATGAAACGCTTTATAATACACAGACCCAAGTTCGTTCCCTAAAGTGTTCTCGTATGATGATAATTGTCTCTTCTATATGAGGACGTTCATGTATGCATACTAACCTCTTTTCAACATAAAACGAACTTGTGTCTGTCATTTCAACTAACAGAATGACGATCGAGTGAGGCGAAGTCAACAACAATAACAATAACAATGGTACACCGACATAACAATGCACCAACAATTACTAATGTTTTGAATATTAATAATAATCAAGCTGTGGATTTTTAGGCTCTAAAATCGGTTGAAACAGGCAGGCAAAATAGGCACTCAAAATTCTAAAATAGGCATTTAAAAAGACACTAACAATTTTTAATTCTTAATGGCTAAGACGACCATAGCGTAGCATTATACACTAGGTTCTATAGTAATGTCATTATGGCAATGAATAACTAAATATTCGTCCAAATGTTGTAATGAGAACTGATGTCTATTGTCTATAAGAATGTTCTTAAATTGGGAGAAACTGCCTTCCACTCCATATGAAGTGTTGGGGCAATACTTCAGGGATCCAATCTCAGCTGGGGACCAAACCAGTGGGAACCCAGTAATGTATTTTCCAATCAGTGGTTCTGATGACTTTTTCTTTGGCCTATCTCCTCGGTATACGTCACGTATTACAGCAGAAAACTCAACTCCATACTCAATTCACAAACTCACAAAACGGATACACAGTTTAAAAGAACTACCCTAGTCAACTACCACAATTAATCATGCGGCTCTCGAAATGCATTTTTTTCTTATTGGTTGATTTTAAATTATTCGATTTCTCCGCGCTCTGGTGGCAGTAACACACAGAATTATCGATAGTTCTATATCACTTCCCTCTGCTGGATAAAAAAGAAAGACATTACAGATTCAAAAAATATCGATAGAATGGTCAGTAAATTCAAGTATAATATATACGGATGTTTAGGCAACTTTTAGGCATTTATAAGCAAATAGGCATTTACTGTTGAAATGGGCAATTATAGGCACTGTAGAATTCACATATAATACAATGTCTTAAAATGGATATGTAACCGAAAACCTTCCGCCTTCAGGTTAAGGATTAAAATAGGCATATATTACAATATAACCCATAATATGATTTAGTTAATCGGCGATGTATGCAATGGAGGGTGGAAGGAACTGACCAACCTACCCCATTATCGCCTGACCTAATTGTCTCATAAGTGGTGTCTTGTTGGAATCACTTGTGAGGTTCAGACTTGACTTCGTACAGTTGACTAAACAACAACAACAATATAATATGATACGCTAATAAGAAACTAGTAAGGTATAGGGGTATACAGACTTCCCGGACGTACTGTACAATAATATAGTAACATAGGTTTAAAGTGATTTCGTAAAAAAGTATTACTAATTTGTACAAAGTTTCATTTCACAGGTGTAGAGAGAAATACTGTGGACTCAAGAATAACAAGAAAACAAAAATTCTACATTTGTGATATTGTAAACATGAGCATTTCCTTCTATAAAGATTCGATGAACTTTCCCCTTTTGGAGTCTTAGTGTCAGGGAACAAATTTATCTCTGCCTTCCACCTACTTTAGTTGACAAGCGATCGAGTTCGGATTGGGATTTTCGTTCTTGCCAGATGTGCTCATTCTGAACGCCTCTACAGCCTGTAAAGTACAAGTGTGTGTGTGGGATGCGAGATAGAGGAGAGAGAGAGAGAGAGAGAGAGAGAGAGAGAGAGAGAGAGAGAAGAGTAATTCTGTGGGAAATAAAGACCTTGTTTTTTTTTCGAGGTTACGATTTTCTCTACACTTCTCAATCACATATCCGTGTATGTTATACAGAATTGCGTTCATACCATCATTACTACCACCACCACCACCACCATCACCACCTCCTCCTCCTCCTCCTCCTCCTCCACAACTATTGGATATCGAACGCAAAGTGTAGCCTGTCGTCATACTAAGTTAATTATTTATATTTTAATTACAAAATAAAAGCGCAATCAAAATCTTAATAACCAAAAATTAAATGCAATACAAATATTAAACTATAAAAAAACATGCATTTAGGGGCGGTTTCACAACAGATATTAAACCTTAACAATATTTTATACTGGTTTAACAATAACTTATCGCAAAAACTGTTTCTTGAACAGTTGTTAAACTGTGTGTCACGACACATTAACATCAGAATTTCACATGCTGAAATCTTACCAGATTGTCTCTACGTTTCGACCTCCCCAAAGGTCTTTTTCCCTAGGGTCTTCCAAACAACTAACAATTTATATGCATATCTATTATCAGGCAGTACATTTCACTTGACGATATGTGTCAGAGGAGAAACAATTGTTTGTATGTATCTGAATTCTGACCAGTGTAATATGTACCTAGTCGGCGACGTATGCAATAAAGGGGAATGTATGCATAATTTCCTCATAAGTTGTATCTGCTTGGTATCACTTGTGAGGTCCAGATCTGTCTTCGGACAGTTGACTAAACAACAACTGTACGCGTTTCTGGATTCACCCATATCTCCTTACATGCCCTGTCTATATCGAAAGTCTGGATTTAATGTTCCTAATTAGGTTAGGTGAAAAAGAAAACAATGTATGCAGTTCTGCGTTGTGTAACTTTCTCCATTCTCCTGTAACTAGTCTGTCATAGCCCCAAAGCCTTGTGAAGGTCCCGCGCTATCTTCTGGTTTCCTGTTGTGGTTGGGTGTGTTCATAATTGTGTCGAAACGGATGTGTGTTTTAAAATTGAGTTGAGTGTTCAGGATGTGCTGGGGGTGTGCTTTATATGTTTGTAAATTTCATATTGCTCTAGATTGTCAAGCTTCTGGTTTTTTTGGATGAATGTGTAGTATTTTCATGTCAGTGTCTATGTTGCTGTAGTTGTGATTGGAGTTTGTGATGTGTTCTGCGTAGGTTGAATTCTTATGTAGTTTGGTTATGACTGTGATATGTTCCTTGTAACGTGTTTGAAGAGATATTCCAGTCTGTCTGATATAGAAGCTGTTGCAACTATTGCATCATAATTTTTATACTCCTATTAAGCTGTATTTATTTGTGTGTCCAATGTAGAAGTCGTTGCAACTATTGCATGATAGTTTGTATATACATGTTAAGTTAACTTTACAACATAACATGTTTATACAAACTATCATGCAATAGTTGCATGATAGTTTGTATACTCCTGTTAAGTTCTATTTATTTGTGTGTACAATGTAGAAGTCATTGCAACTATTGTACGATAATTTGTATAATAATAATAATAATAATAATAATAATAATAATAATAATGTTTTATTTTCGCTGGCAGAGTTAAGGCCATAAGGCCTTCTCTTCCACTCAACCAGCCTTTGTATATACATGTTAAGTTAATTTAATATAACATAACAGGTTTATACAAATTATCTTGCAATAATTGCAACGACTTCTACATTGTACAGACTAGATGATCATTTCAAACATATTACAAGAAACATATCACAGATAACCAAACTACACAACAATTCAACCTACGCAGAACACATCACAAACTCCAACCACAATTACAACAACATAGACACTGACATGAAAATACTGTACATCCAGCCAAGAAACTAGAAACTTGACACTCTAGAACAGTGGTCGTCAGCACTCGCTGAAATGGGTAAAGTGTAATGAGTGCATCGTAGTATGCTCCGTTGCGTCGTGCAGAAGGGAGAGGTAGAAAGCATACTCGGCAGCAGCCGTGGATACAAGTCAGTGCAGATCTTATCAATGGGTAAGGGACGCTAGCCCGAGGGTGCACTGTGCTGATGACCGCTACTCTAAAACAATATAATAATGATGAAAGAGTAATGGAACGGAGAAAAATTCTCTCCGGCGCCGGGATTTGAACCCGGGTTTTCATCGTATGATGACGCAGAATATCTGCATGGAAATATCATATGTACTTCGGTACATTAAAATAATATATATGATATGCGTAAATCACTTCGTGATTTAAGACGGCGCTTATTCCGTCGGATCCCGGCCAACTAGTCACTCATATCGAGTGCACCTCAGCACATGTCTGGACTTCGGTCCTGCGTTCATAGACATCTATGACGTAGTGCAGAGGGCGGCCACTAGAGGGAACCCAAGAGTTGGAGCTTAATCTGAGACGATTCTAACCGGCGTCGGAGTTGTATCCGGTGTGGCTTAGTGGATAAAGCATCAGCACGTAGAGCTGAAAACCCGGGTTCAAATCCCGGCGCCGGAGAGAATTTTTCTCCGTTCCATTACTCTTTCATCGTATTATGACGCAGAATATCTGTATGGAAATATCATATGTACTTCGGTACATTAAAATAATATATATAATATTATAATGGTTTATTTTAACTGGCAGAGTTAAGGCCATTCGGCCTTCTCTTCACTCAATCAGTATGATAGAAAATTACTACATTCCTTTGAATATAACATAATTAATACAATACAATACAAAGGAATACAATACAACAATACAAGACAATAGAATACATAATTAATATAATACAATGACAATTCTTTTTATCTTCACAACACCAATAAAATAATTATGTAATAATAATAATAATAATAATAATAATAATGATAATAATAATAATAATAATAGTAATAATAGTAATAAATTAAATTAAATTATTAATCTCGATCACAATTATAACTTAAATTTGACTGCGCCCGTAAGAAATCGTTTAGCCTTTTCTTGAAAGTAGTTATTGTCTGGCAGCCCCTAATCTTCTGAGGTAGAGAATTCCATTCACGGAGGACTGAGACAGTAAAAGAGGATGAATAGTGGGATGTTCTATGGGCAGGAATTGCTAGGATTTAGTTCTCCCGTGACCTGGTGTTTAGATTGTGATTGGAGGATAAGTAGTTAAACCGGGAATGAAGATAATTTGGAGTAGAAGTGTGGAGAACTCGAAACAGAAGAGACAGCGAATGAAGTATTCTACGGTTACTAAGTTGCAGCCAGGATAAAGATTTGAACGAGGGTGTAATATGAAATTTACAAACATACAAAAACACAGCCTCAACACTAAACTCAATTTCAAAACGCACACCCTTTTCGGCACAATCATGAACACATCTCACCACAACAAGAAATCATATGATAGCTCGGGACTTTCACTAGGATTTTAAAAATGAAGAATATCACTTCGAAAATAGCCAGCCAGGTAATTTGCTCATATTAAGAGTTATAAATTGAATCGGTGAGTATTTGAATTCAATCTGTTCGAATATTTTCTATTTGATCACTGCTTTGGAGCTTATGACTCGCATCTCTTTCATTCTCACAGATTTTCCTTAATCTGTTGCAAATGTCATTCCAAACTTCGCGTTAATTAAAAAATAATCTCTTCGCCTCCTTCTGCACGTTCTTGCGATATTGGCGAGTTATCATAGTAGAAAATAAGCGTAATACGAACTACGTGATTCTATTTGTTAGCAGACAGTAATGAGCTCTCGGCTTACGAATGCTGATGTTGGCTAGATTGACATAAACACGGGAGCATTCCAAGCAAGCTTCTCTCCTGGTGTTCGTTATTCCGGGCTGAGCTTTTCATTGCAATATGAATTTTTATAAAGCTCAAATATCCTCCAGGGATTCAGAGTGATCATTTTAATTAGAAAGCAGGTAGCTCTCGCAATCAGCAGCTGGAGTCAAATTAAGGAAGGTGCAACACCGAGAACTTGAGACTGTAGATATGAAAGTCCCGTGTAATTGAACTACTTGTAGTTCTGAGAATGAAGGAGCTAGGTGACGGATAACAGCATGACGCTGATGTTTATATCATAGTTGTTATGTTAAAACAATGCAGATTGGGTTACATCACTATGAACGTCATAGATATGAACTTGCTATTGAAATTTTCACAGGAAAAAGAACGAAACATAAAAAGTGTCAAGGGATTTAAGGAAATCTCTATAATAGGCGTAACGTCTATACACGAATTAAGAGTAGAATAATTTGAAAGGAAAAATTGTTCCAGTGCCGGGTATCGAACCTGTTACTTTTATTACAGATTTATTAATTTGTCCTACAGAAAAATATCTGTAATATTGAAAATTAATATTTGAGGAGAAAAATTCACTCCGGCGCCGGGGATCGAACCCGGGGCCTTAGTTCTACGTACCAAGCGCTCTGACCGCTGAGCTACGCCGAATTCAATCCACAGCTCCGGACCGAACCCTCCTCCTTCAATGTTTCCCTTTGTGGCCTGACTCCAAGTTAGGCATATATGTTGACGTATAATGTCCAATGTCAACTGCCATTATACTAGGAGCGCACTCAGCTGAGTGACTTGTTTGGCGGGATTCCGCAGTTACGTGCACAGTAATCTATACAAATATATGCACTGCAGCTATGAGAATATTATAGATTTATTAATTTGTCCTACAGAATAATATCTGTAATAATGACAATTAATATTTCAAACGTAACTGCGGAATCCCGGCCAAACAAGTCACTCAGGTGAGTGCGCTCCTAGTATAATGGCAGTTGACATTGGACACATACGTCAACATATGTGCCTAACTTGGAGTTAGGCCACAAAGGGAAGCATTGAAGGAGGAGGGTTCGGTCCGGAGCTGTAGATTGAATTCGGCGTAGCTCAGTGGTCAGAGCGCTTGGTACGTAGAACCAAGGACCCGGGTTCGATACCCGGCGCCTAAGCGAATTTTTCTCCTCAAATATTAACCGTTACTTTTAGCCGAGCGCGTCAACGCTTTACCGACTGAGCTACCCAGGAATTGCACCAGACTCCGGTCCAATTGAGAGGTGCTCTGCAATAACAAGTTTTGTGTAAGAAGTGGGTTTTTGGCAGCAAGTAAAAGTAACATTGTTTTCATTAACAGAGAAAGGCCTATGCAAATCTGCGTTTTTGAATTAGTACTCGTATTATTGATAGTTTATATGAGGAACATTGAGGAAGAAAGCCAGTGTCCGAGGAAATTGGCTGTGATCCAGTCATTATATCTAAACTAAATGCACTCATTTTCATCCTAAATTTAGCTTTTGAATGTCTTTCATTTGCTTCATTATAGGCAGGAAGCTTATCAAGAAATTATAATCTTCAATTATGAAATCATTTAACATTATCTTCCATGACCAAACATCGTCATGGAAGACAATGCTAACTGTTTTCCAATTTTTTTTCAACATCGTCATGGAAGACAATGTTAAATGTTTTCATAATTTTTTCCAAGTGTAAACAAAAATGGTATGAATGCTTCAAAGGACTGTGCACCGTAGCAATATAGTAACCTAAGGCAATATTTTAATGTGAATAATTAAAGTGTTTATAATTTAATTTAATATAATTAATTAGCATAAATACTTGTACTGCCCAATTCTTTAGCTATTTTTTCCCACAGTTCTGCAGTTTTGTTTCTATTACTGTATTCTTTGTTTCTCATGTCCCATAAAGAGCTTCGTTTCTGCACTTCGCTTACTAATTTTTCACAATCCATGATTACGTCTCTACTTACAGGCTTCAGCTGGCGAGAGCAAACCCGTTCAGACCTCAAGACTCGCTCATAAGATAAATAGCGAGCGCTAGGTAATGCCAGCTAGCGCGTTGAAAAATGAGAATTTAAAACACTTTCATTCAGAGTAAAGGTACGGTCACACGTCGCTACTTTTGCAGCGCTGCAGTACAAAAAACTGCGCAACTCTCGTACTGCGACGTGTGAACAACGGTGCAACCCGAAAAGTAGCGGCTGCCGAACCTGCTGCCCGCTACTTTTCCATGCTGCGCGCAGCTTAAAAGTAGCGACGTGTGAACAGGCTTCTCAGGGTTGCAGCCGCAGCATTTTTGATATCGGTTTGTTGAAACTTTTGCTGCGGTTGCAACCAGTGTTACCACCCAAATGTGCAAATGATACTTTTATTGTTTGGGTATATTTTAATGTTAAATGTGAAAAAAAAAATAAATAATTTTTTTAACAGTTATTAAATACACAACACAGTCTGAGCATAATTGCTGACGATATAATTCATTTTTTAAATTTTCCGTAGCGTAGTTCCAAACAGGAAGGTTGCCAACATTGATTACGTGAATATACTGTTGGTTATCATTTAAGTATATAGGCGTTTTTGAAAGCTTTATAGTAAAAATAATGTCAATTTCTGAATACTAGATACGACAGAAAACCAAATAATAGATACGGAAGCTTTAGCATGAATTTCTTAATAATGAGAACATAACTACAAAATGTATATTGAGGAGTCAACACGGAGATGGAAACCTGCAGCATGACTGCGGCTACAAAAGTAGCGCCTTGTGTGTGAACAGACTCGCAACCTCCAGTTGCAACCTTTGCTGCACTCGGGTTGCGCAGCACGAAAAGTAGCGTGCAGCGCGCAACTTTTGGCTTACGTGTGAACACGACACGCAACTTTTGCAGCTGCAGTACAAAAGTTACGCTGCAAAAGTAGCGATGTGTGACCGTACCTTAATGTTAATATAAAATAGCGCTAGCTAGAGCTAGGTCGCGCAGCTAGCCGCTAGTTGTTCCGTAACCGCAGCCTTAAGTGTGAACACCTTCGCCGCGCCACCCATAGTTTCAAACACACATTCACTAATTTTGTTTCTTCAGGCAGCTTTGGCACGCAGGCGCTTCCATTTTGCTTACCCAAGCGTGTCTACAATGTGACCGCAGCCTTATGCAGTAGCTAGATGGCAGCATAGTTGATAGAAGTTGTTGCCGTCAAAGCCTATAAGGCTGAGCAATATGTTAAATATACTAATAATAAATCTGTAGCCGAAATTTTTCTGGTAATTTTCGATTTTCCAAAAATAATTGGTCCTAACATATACAATTAACCACCCTGAAACCGAAAATCGCTTTTTTGAAATTTTTGTTTGTATGTCTGTCTGTCTGTCTGTCTGTATGTTTGTTACCTTTTCACGCGATAATGGATTAACGGATTTCGATTAAAATTGGAATGTAAATTAAGTTTGCTGTAACTTAGATTTTAGGCTATATGCAATTCAAAATACATTATTTAAAAGGGGGGTTATAAGGGGAGCTGAATTAAATAAATCGAAATATCTCGCTTATTATTGATTTTTGTGAAAAATTTTACATAACAAAAGTTTCTTTAAACATAATTTGCGATAAGATTTATTCCTTGAAAAATTTTGATAGGACTGATATTTAATGAGATAAATGAGTTTTAAAATTAAAATAACTGCCATCTAAGGCCGTGTAATGAATTAAAAAACAAATGACTTCGTCTATAAGGGGCCTTGGACAGCAACAATCGAAAGCTATGAAAGATAGCCTACAGAGAATGTTTCTGTGTTTGTATGAAGTAATATAGGAAGCTAAATTAACCGATTTGTATAATTAATTATTATTTCACCATTGGAAAGTGTAGTTTCTCTAGATGGACATAATGCTATAATGTTATTACAGTAACTTCTGATATAATATAATATAATATAATATAATATAATATAATATAATATAATATAATATAATATAATATGTAATATTATATAATATAATTTAAGTTATTTGAAGGGTTCAGAACCATAGTGGGCCAAGCGCCATTTACTGAATACGTAGAAAACAAGGGTTAAAATTAAGTTATTACCATAATTCAATGGAAACCTATAACAAGTAAAATAAAGTATACACATTACTGTAAATCTAAATGATGTCAATCTTCATTAAACTATGGTTGCATGTAATAAAAATTAAGAAACATGTTAAAGGAATTGTCATTGCACCAAATGAGTGTCTCTGGACCAAAATGATCGCATTTTAGTTATTTGGATGCAATTTAAATTAAGTAACATATTAAACTATTTATCCTTCTATCAAACACGAATGTTCCCTGGATCAAACGTCCTATTTTAATTATGTAATTACTTTATATTTATTTCTAACGGGTGCAGCGGAGCGCACGGGTACGGGTAGTAATATAATAAATAATATGTGATCTGGGATCCTCGTTACATTCGACTGTTACGCATCTAAACGATGCTCGTCGTCATGGTTTCTCGTGTCAAAATTATGACTGTTTATTGGCATGCATAAAGTGTTTAATCGTCTCACTTTTTCTTTGAAAGCATATTCGCGGTAATAAAAAATGTCAGTTAAAACAAAATTCACTTTCATTTGGAATAGTTATGAGAATGCGTCTTCATAGCAGTTAAAAAAAGTCTGTCTATTACGTCATTCAAGGAAAATCGCATAAAGAAGCCAGGACTGAACGTTTAGTTTTTTTTCTTATTACGGAGCCAGTGTTTTTTCACTTGGTTATTTAACGACGCTGTATCAACTACTAAGTTATTTAGCGTCGATGATATTGATGTTAGTGAGATGGTATTTGGCGAGACGAGGCCAACGATTCGCCATAGATTACCAGATATTCCCCTTAGGGTTGGAGGAAACCTCGTAAAAGCCCAACCAGATAATTAGCCCAAGCGGGGATCGAACCCGCGTCCGATCGCAACTCCGAATCGACAGGCAAGCGCCTTAGCTGACCGGAGTTGGTTATTTAACGACGCTGTATCAACTACGAGGTTTTTAGCGTCGATGAGATTGGTGATAGCGAGATGGTATTTGGCGAGATGAGGCCGAGGATTCGCCATAGCTTACCTGGCATTCACCTTACGGTTAGGGAAAACCTCGGAAAAAACCCTAACCGGAGTCAATGTTTTTTTTAGTTGGTTATGTAACGACGCTGTATCAATTACGAGGTTATTTAGCGTCTATAAGATTGGTGATAGCAAGATGTTATTTGGCGAGATGAGGCCGAGGATTCGCCATAGATTACCTGGCATTCACCTTACGGTTGGGGAAAACCTCGGAAAAAACCCTGACCGGAGTCAGTGTTTTATTTTTTTAGTTGGTTATTTAATTACGCTGTATCAACTACGAGGTTATTTAGCGTCGATGATATTGGTGATAGTGAGATGGTAGGCTATTTGGAGAGATGAGGCCGAGAATTCGCCATAGATTACCTGGCATTCACCTTATGGTTGGGGAAAACCTCGGAAAAAACCGTGACCGGAGTCAATGTTTTGTTTTTTTAGTTGGTTATTTAATTACGCTGTATTAACTACGAGGTTATTTAGCGTCGATGAGATTGGTGATAGTGAGATGGTAGGCTATTTGGAGAGATGAGGCCGAGGATTCGCCATAGGTTACCTGACATTCACCTTACGGTTGGGGAAAACCTCGGAAAAAACCCTGACCGGAGTCAATGTTTTTTTAGTTGGTTATGTAACGACGCTGTATCAATTACGAGGTTATTTAGCTTCGATAAGATTGGTAATAGCAAGATGGTATTTGTCGAGATGAGGCCGAGGATTCGCCATAGATTACCTGGCATTCACCTTACGGTTGGGGAAAACCTTGGAAAAAACCCTGACCGGAGTCAGTGTTTTGTTTTTTTAGTTGGTTATTTAATTACGCTGTATCAACTACGTGGTTATTTAGCGTCGATGATATTGGTGATAGTGAGATGGTAGGCTATTTGGCGAGATGAGGCCGAGGATTCGCCATAGATTACCTGGCATTCACCTTATGGTTGGGAAAAACCTCGGAAAAAACCCTGACCGGAGTCAGTGTTTTTTTAGTTGGTTATCTAACAACGCTGTATCAGCTACGAGGTTATTTAGCGTCGATGAGATTGGTGATAGCAAGATGGTATTTGGCGAGATGAGGCCGAGGATTCGCCATAGATTACCTGGCATTCACCTTACGGTTGGGGAAAACCTCGGAAAAAGTCCAACCAGGTAATCAGCCCAAGCGGGTATCGAACCCGCGCCCGAGCGCAATTTCGGACCATCAGACAAGCGCCTTAACCGACGAGCCACGCCGGTGGCTCCGGAGTCAGTGTTACCAACCCTATTGGCCGTCAGATGTCACCAGATCTATACCTGCTCTACAGTAAGCATCCATTGGGTATCGATCTATGGTTCCACAATAATTACAAAGCGGACTACATAGCAACTAGCGTATCGCTCGTGACGAGAAAGTGGATAACACAGTTGACAAATCTGCTAAGTTGATAGTAGTCGTCAAATTTTACAACAAGTGCGTTGCTTTCATTCCCCCCCCCCCCGTTTACATTTTGTGGTTGTATACAAGGTGATTCAAACTGTTCTGCGGAAACTGACGTAGCTTACACGTAGGTAAAAGGGAACGAAGTGAAATATTCTTCAAATAGGAACCCATGATCTGCAAAGAAATGCCTAGCCAGAAGAAAACCCTTAATATCAGGAACTAGATTGCGGATGTAATTATGTGTGAATGAGGACATTTACAACTTTTTGCAACAAACTATTTCAGAGTTGTTAGAAAACGAAGTACTTAAGGTGTATCACCACATGTGGATGAACAGGATGAAGCACCAGTACACATCCTTGTCACAGGAAAGTTCGGTCAGTAAAATAGCAAGGTACATTATTTATTTATTTATCTATTTATTTATTTATTTATTTATTTATTTGTTTATTTATTTATTTATTTATCTATTTATTTATTTATTTTATTTATTTATTTATTTATCTATCTATTTATTTATTTTTATTTATTTAATTATTTACTTATTTATTTATTTATTCAATCACTTATCCCATCAATTATTCATTTATTTATTTATTCATTCATTCATTCACTTATTCATTTAAGACACACTATTATTTATGCTGCGTCCCCCGAGTTAGCTTTGTGGTAGCGCGTTTGTCTTCAGATTAGCCGGCCAGGGTTCGATTCCCGGCGGGGTCAGCGACTTTCGTGTAAAATTTCTACTTCCGAACTAGAAGCGGTGAAGGTGCACAACTTCTAATTACTAGAATGTGCAGTAATATGTCTGAGTTAAATCCAAATCTCTCCGCAGTGCATATGAAGAGAAGGCATATGTCACTGTTGATAGTGATTCGTCCGTCGGATGGGGACGTTAAGCCTGATAGTCCCTTGGTGCTATTCGAGAGGAGTAGGCTACGTGCCGGCACCGGGTTTCTCCTTCTCCCGTCTCACCTTCATCATCATCCTCACCCATTCCCTACACTATACATACGCGAACACTTACGCATATTTTACCCTAGTACACGACATAACTCTTCACAGATACACATCATGTACATCCAAGTGGTGTACAAATTGAAAATGGGTCGCAGTGCTGCCATCTATGAGAAATATGCGGAACCTAAATCAAGCAAGTGAAGTGGGTAGGCATTAGATACACACACGTTATTGTACGCTGCCTACGAAAACAAAGTATAAATTAACAATAGAAATATATATATATATATATATATATATATACATTCTGTAAGTACTGTGATCTGCATATCTATGTGGATGCCAAGTTTAATCTCCAGGTCTTCTAGTATGTAGCAAGTTGTTCTACCAACTTAGCTACTCGACCACCTTGTACTGTACGCTGACATCAGCCAATATTATGCTGAAAAGTGAAGAAAATGTTATTTTCTTCTTAGATACAACGTTTGTTGTGATAAATCAAATTCTGTCAGTATTAAATAATTGACTTTATGTTGGTAGGACATTGAAAGAATCTGCAACGAATCTCTCTTGTTGGACTGTACACTCAACTACGCGTATGAAGTTCGTTAGGAATGTAAATTAAATTCTATAAAATGCTAGCATGTACGAATGAATGTCTCTGTTCGTATTCAACAATTCTTGTTGGCGGTCCTACGTGTACTTGGTTTAAAAATCTTTAAGTCGTAAGTCTAATAAATTTTTGTCCGTAACTATGTAACAGAATGAAGGAATCCTGCAGCACATTTTAATGGAAAAGGTATGCAAGGTATTTCAAAATGAAAATAGAAGAAATTACCACAGCGAGTAACTCCGTAATGTACAAAGTAGCTTCATAGACATTCATTTTAATACCTAAATTAATTGGATTTCTTTTTCGAAATATCTACACTGGAAGCCTTTGAATATATCATTTGAATTACCTGCTCTCTTTCTAATCCCTTTTTATTTCTTGTTTTTTAACGTAGAACTATGTCTTTGTGAATAATATACATCACTGTTCGTTAACAGAAAACCACAATTCAAGTCACACAGAGTTTGTGTGCATTCAAAGTTGGGCCTTTGACGTTTTGTCAGTCCACTTGAAGTATCTCGAAATAAAGGGAAAAATTAAGCCGATATCTGGTACAGTTCCTGGGTAGCTCAGTCGGTAGAGCGTTGGTGCGCTCAGCCGAACGATTCTGGGTTCGATACCCGATCCTGGAACAATTTTCCTTTCAAATAATGTATGTCTTTGTATTCGGCATGGTAGGTCACAAACAGCTAGGTAGCCATGTCCAAAAAAGTGTTACTTTAGAATAGCTTATTCGTAATATTTTAACAAAAAACATAGCGAAAAGAAAGTATACTACGGTGTAGATCAGTGATGTCAAAGCAAGCGCATTTTTCTGAACTTAACGTCGTGCGCGGGCAGCAAGCGCTAAGTATGGAAAGAGGAAGGGTTGTGTATATGAATAAGCAACCTGTTGGATTAAGAAAACAGTGGTGCACAAACTTCAAACGGAACACGAAATTTTATGTCGTTATTTTTAAATGGCTCCTTTCTGTTTAATATTATCTATTTGTCTGTAAAACAAAAGTACTAACACTGATTTCTTAATATTGCAGTTGTGTTTTAAATCTTAATAACATAATAGAGAGTTAAGAAGGAATATTCACTTAAATTCCATAGTAGTATAATATTATAGGCTACTGTATTAAGTGGATGAAACACATCATTCATAAAGAAAGTGATATTACAAAGAAAGAGATTGAGTATGACATGATAAGTTGGAATTTATATTGATGGTAGCTTTAGCCTTATAAAAGTAATCAATAAACTAATCAAAACAATATTACAGTACAAAGCAAAGTTACCTAGGTACTGTATCTGTTTTAAGTTTAACTAATATTACATAACAAAACTCTTATCGCATTATGCTTTTAAAGTGATATTTGAGAGCAACTTCCTATCACCAGAATATTAAATTATTTTCTCGAAATCTGCTGAAGCTATAGAGCTGACATTTTTACAACACATGGGCACGTATCTTTTGCTTATGATGTGACAGCAGTTGCTTTGTTAATTCATTTCCTTACAAACACTTTCCATGCAAATATTTTCAAAAATTTCAATACACTATCTTCAGTAATACGTATATACGGTATATTAGATTTACGAAAACATCCTGTAAGGCTACTAAATAAATAGGCCTATACCTGAAAATATCACTTTTCTATACGAAAAGTTGAGAAAATATTTCTTTTGAATAAAAAAATCAAACTTGTGAAAAATGAGCATTAAAATTAAAACTTACATTCTTATAATGCACTTATACTTCTCAGGCAAATCTAAAAATTAACATGGATGCACTTTTAATAAGTTCTCTTCCCTTTATCTATTGAATCAGTGCTGGCCATCCCTGAATATAGCTCGACCAAGCTGCATATACCACCTCTTTCGTCTGTCTCTTTCCTTTCCGCTGTAAAGCGCTCAGGCTCTCCTGAGCTCTAAAGCGCGCGCTTGCTCCTGTGGCCATCAATTGACATGCCTGGTGTAGATAAAGGGGTCTCGTAACTCGCGAAACATCCTCGCGAAACCGGTTGGATCATCAAGGTCGACGAGATAGGTAGGACAAACAAGCATCCAAAATTGCTTTCCGGCGGTCATTTTATGCGCATAAATCCGTGAAATCCGAACAGATCGGACATGTTTAGGTATCGATCGATGGAACGTGACGAATTTACTGAAGGATGGGTTTATAAACTCAGAGAGGGCTGCATCATATAGGAATGGAATGGGTATGGGGAAAAAAGAGAAAATAATAGGAGAAATGCATGGCGTTTGAGCTTCAATGTTTGGATAATTCCTCACTACATTTACAATCAGACCTCATGCTTAATTGAGGGACGAGTGACTACATACATCCTTGTAGCAAAGACAGTAGAGCGGGTTTGGCGTGGCTGAGATTGGGGGTATGGAAGGGTCTTAAAATTGTCACCGAAGAAGGAGAGCGCATCTGTTCATTATGTGTGGGGACATGTTTTTATTTAGTCAACTGTCCGAAGACAGGTCTGAACCTCACAAGTGATAACAAGAAGACTCCATTTATGAGGGAACTAGGCAGAGAGATAATGGGGTAGGGTGTGCAGTTCCTTTCGCCCTCTATTGCATACATCGCCGACTAAGGGCTGTATGATGTATCTTGTCTCACTGTGAAAAGAGAGAGAAAGGAGATATGTCTTACTTCGTCTGTGTTGTTATGGCGATGTGGGAGTGGAGCGATGTCATCCATCCATCCAGTGGCGGAAGGGACTAGTTGATACATAAAATAACAAAAATAAAATAATAAAATAAATAAATAAAATAACAAAATATCTCTCTTCGTACTGTGTAGTTCCGTCACTGAACTTGCCTTTCAAGAAACTGAATTCCGACAGCCTATACAATAGCAGGATTTTGAAAGGAATCCTGAAAATTTACAACCCTCCTATAATCTCCACCCTCATTTGAAGGGACTTGGTTTCATTGCTACTGAGACAAGATAAATCTTACCAGGTATAGCTACATATAAGGGGACATGGACACACAAAAAAAAAACACAGAACATTCCCGGAGAAAATATCTACCACCCTTGATACCAAGTCCGAATAGGGATTCGCTTGCAAATCTTGACCTCATGGGGAATAGATTATACGAACAAAAGACCGATAGTTTCTCTTGATGGCGAGACAACTTAGAACATCAGCTGTTGAAGTTTATGATACGAACTGACGAAGGGATAATGCTAACTATTGAATTATACATTCATGCCTGTTTGTATGTTAGGATATATGATATAATGTTTGTACTAGAGATGAACAAAACTAACTGCCGCTTTCGCTCGCTGTGTTCGCTGCATTTGTCTTTCGAGTCTTGGCTCGTCATTCTCGCTGCGCTTCGAGTCTCGCTCGTCATTCTCGAAATAGCATTTGGTCGGCGTGGAAAGATTTCGTAACTTTGAATAACATACACCATTGAAATAAATAACATAAATGTTTAAATGAGACAAAAAGACAAAACAGAACAGTAGGCCTATCTTAGTTATCAGAATGTTCTGGTTCTATTAATATGACCTATGGTTATATAAATAAAAAAAAACAGTTCTCAAATAAATTTGCATTTCTAAGAAACATAAAACATGACATTAATATTTTTTTACTTGAGCTTGCATACTTGATCTTAAACATATGAAAAGAAAATTCCTAGCCTTTTAATAAGGGCCTAGTAATTAAATAAAGACTGGGTAACGGATTATTATACACTGAAAGGTAGAGATGTTTCAAATAGGCTACTTGATTGTTTATACATATATAACAGTTGCCAAAGTAGATAAAAGTTCAGTCAGGTATAAACAACTGCTGACTTCGGGACTTGATCACAATATCGAGTCTCGGAAGACTCACAACCAGTCTTTACGTCAAGGACACGACCTTATACAACATTGTCGTGCGGGTTTTCGGCTTTCCGGGCGCTGTTAGTCTCGTTTTCTCGATCGTTGTTCATCTCTAGTTTGTACCATTTTTATTTTAATCTGTAAGTTTTATAATAATAAGGAGAAATGCGCACAAATGTGCATTACTTTTGGGCTCTGCTGTATTCCAGTAGCGATTTTCTCTTTAAACACTCACTGAAGTGGTATCTTGCACATGGTTTGTCACACAGTTTACACACGCATTCCGGTGATGGGTCGTGATAGTTTGACCTTCAGCAGAGTTTGTGGTGATACCCGTGCAATGCTAGTCTTGTCACTGCACTTCGGATCGGTTGGATTTAATTATAGATGAGGGGGGCAAAACCTACGAAGTAGGACTAGTTTTGTATGTATGTATGTATGTATGTATGTATTTATTTACACTGCAAGTGGGCAAGCACCCGGTGGCAGTGGTATACACAATATAAACAATACACAATAAAATGATAAGCAATACACAATAAAATTTACAGTACACAATACAATTTTACAATGCATATACAATTTTATACACAATACAATTTAACACAATAATAATAAAACATAAATAAAATACCTAATTTTACAATACAGCCTACATAATTATGTATAGGCCCTACATAAGTTTCAATAGTCTTTCACTTTACTCTCATCTCACTCCCTGTAGTGGCACTATGACGCATTTCACTGACACTTCAGCACACATTTCACTGACACTCTGTAACACATTTCACTGACACTATAGGACACATTTCATTGACGCTATAAATTATCACTGATCGGAACTGTTCACTGCACTGTAAAACCATAACTTCACTGACTCACCTCGCTTCACTGATACAACAGTTCAAATAAGTCAAATAATTACACCCTTATGCATACTTATAAACAGAACTATATTTAAGCTAAACATTTCTGTCTAAGGCCCTCTTACACACTATTTTTAAATAATTTACAATTCAAACCAAGGAAGTAACTCGTCAGGCTAGATAAATACATGTCACTTTAAAAAATTAAATGTTAAATATCACCTTAATTTTAATTTGCACTTTAAACACAACTTTTTAAGTTATTCTTGAATCTCCTTAAGGAAGGACAGCCCTCAAAGGCCGCTGCAGGTAGGTCATTCCAATCATTTATAGTTTTGTAAAGCACGTACGGCCAAAAGACCACTGCACTGAATTTAAGGGAAAATTCTGATAGTGTAGTGCATCTGTATGTATAATATTGCTGAATAAATCCATCTAGGCCTATCTAAATAAACGCGAAAAGAAACATAGCATTGTAAAAGAAATCTGGAAAGACCGAGAAAACTGTGGAATGCTGTGCCAGAAGAGACCAGAAGGCCTAACCCGTGAAGCTGATGATGATAATGATGATGGTGATGATTATATGAAAATTATACATTTAATTACTCGCGACCTCAAAATTTCTTACTTTCTGCGTGCGAAACTGTTACAGCCAGCAGCCCTTTGATTTGGATCGTTAGGCGCTCCCGTGGTGTGAGAAAAAGCCGAACAATGACATAAAGAGTGTTGGGAGATTGTCTGTGGCAGAGACTCATTAATTAAGTTCCCTTCTGTTAAAAGGAATCTTTGTTTGTTTGTAAATCAGCTCAGAGAACGTGAGGGGCGAATAGAGTTTTCGATACTTTGGCGAAACCCTCAAGAAGGATTGATGACAGACCGTGAAAAGAGCGAACAAGTAAGGGGCTGTGTTGTATTAATGAAGATGAATTGCTTCCTTTCCATTTTTATGTTGATTCATTACTTTTTAACGCGTCCTTTGTAGCGATTTTTATGCGAACAATGGGAGCATTTATAAATCGCACGTGGTTACAATACTAACACGCGCTGAGCGAGAGCTGTGTACGTTGTATTCTCATTGTAGCAGTGTTTTTTTCCTTCATTTATGCTTCTTTGTTACTTAAGAAAAGAAGAATGAAGGCAGTTCATATTAAAGGAATATTTAATCAAGTTTGTATACATTTTAATTTTTACTCATGTTGTATAACGATACAGATGAACGAAAGAGCGACGACGACTCAACCATGAATAGAGCATCTGCAACTTAGTGCGTTTTAAAGAAAGAGAGGAAAAAAGAAGACTGAAGTCTGCATAGATGGATGTATGAATGAATGGATGGAAGAATAAAAAAAAAAGAAAAAGAGTGATAATTAAAAAAAATGAATTAAAAATAAAAAGTGGGAAGAAATTAAAATACGAATAGACGAAGGAGAAGGCATAATAGATAAATAAATAAAGTAAATAAGAGATGATGGTTCTAAATAAGAAACAAAACAACAGTGGAGTATTCAGAGGAGCTCTGGTTTTCTTTCTTCAACGTGAAACGTTATGCCTCTAACATTCGAGAAAATAAACACATTTTCTGTTAATATTGTGACGTTGTCTAGCAAACACACAGATAGGATTAGAGCCAGATTCAATTTTAATGACAGGCCAGGTAATTATCTCATGCCTCTATGTTAATTGTAGAATCGGTGCACTCATTAATACTATATATTCATCTTCTGTAGTCATTAAAACTCTGAACTAGGAGTCCATGTATTTCTCCTTTATAAAGAGGCAAGTTATAAAGGTTATAACATTTATACCAAACTCTTGTGCATAAAATTATATACATTTCATGAAAACTTGTCATTGAAGAATAGAATGAAGCCACCGGCGTAGCTCGGTCGGTTAAGGTGCTTGCATGCCGATCCGAAGATGCGTTCGGGCGCGGGTTCGATTCCCGCTTGAGCTAATTACCTGGTTGGGTTTTTTCCGAGGTTCTCCCCAACCGGAAGGCAAATGTCAAGTAATCCATGGCGAATCCTCGGCCTCATCTCGCCAAATGTCATCTCGCTATCACCAATTCCATCGACGCTAAATAACCTCGTAGTCGATACAGCGTCGATAAATAACCAAGTAAAACATAAGAACAGAATGGATTTTTAAGAGGAACATCTTGTACCATGGCTGCTTTGTGCTAAAACACTTAATAGAAAATAATAGAGAATATAATTTAGAGATTTGGCGTTCATTGATATTACAAAGGCTTTTGACACAGTTAATAAAGTAAAATAAATATATATTTTAAAAACACATTGTGCCTACATAAAAAAACTCCTCATAGCAATAAGTAATATATGAAAATGCAATTACGTATCAGTCAAAATTGGGAACTACTAGAGCGAATGGAAACGATTCAACCAAGCAGTAAGACAAGGATGCAGATTATCACCATTACCTTTTAAGATATCTATATATATATATATATATATATATATATATATATATATATATATATATATATATAATTTGAACTGGTAATGGAAATTACGGGAAAACGGCTGAACGGATTTCAATAAACGGCCCCTCATTTTGAAGCTTGGAACCCAAAGTTTTTCGGAAAAGTAGTAGTTTTCAGTGAAATGTCAATTTTCCTACATAATTTTCCTATTTTCCAAAATCCATCTGTTGTCAGTTTTGAGAACTAATTTTACAGAATCACGGCCGACTTGATTGAATTTCAGAACAAAACACACACTACAATAAACAATAGGCTATTACACGAAGGCCATGACCTGCAGGATTGCCGACATATTTAGAGCTCAATTCAATTTGTTATTAAAAACTGATTCTGCAGTGTATAATTTTCTGAGTACAGCTGTGTATTGGATATTCAAATCTACGAAACTTGAGGTGGTTTGATGACATTATCACCATTAGAAATTAAATATTATTATAGTTAATATCATAATGCATCTATTTTTCATTAATTCTACATAATATTGATGCTATATTGATGACATGAAAGTGAAACGTTTTGAAGTTATGTAAGTAAATGTAGAGAATATCTCAATTTAGATCTTCATTTCTATAATTTACTGAGTGACTGCTATATATAACTACAAAACTTAACAAAGATAATAATATTGTTATTAAAAATCAAATATTTTTATACTTATTAACCCAGTTGGGTTGGGTCTTTTTCATATACTTAATGGCGGTGTAGTGTAGATATTGATATGTATCATTGTCTTCAGTATTGGCTCGAGAGAGCGCAAAAATTACAGTTCCTAAGGAAAGATCAAAAGGTATTACTTACTGATAAAATAAGAGGCCTAGAAAATTTTGTAGTCTCCAGATCATTTCAGCAAGATCTCTTAGTAGGATAAAATGATTTTACGCTCTACATTTCAAGTTCTACATGCAGCAGCTATACGAAAATGCTATTGTTCGAAAGCTTAGCAAACCTGACATTTTTTTTAACTTTTGCCTACAATCCACAATGACCTGAAATAGCTACTGCTATCGTCCTGACATTGATACTTGCGTTTTCGCGTTGAAACTCAAAAACTGAAGTTGGATAGGTTCAAGAAAAAGTATTTGGCCTAAAAAAATCCATTCAGAGGGAGTATGTTTCATTATTATGGAAGCAAATAACTATCAAAAAGACAAGTATTCTTCATTGAAAATAAATCTGAAAAATTTTTATTTGAACTTCTAACGAACTTAGTTTGCAGCAGCATTTGCTGCACAAGCCACTAGTATAATATATTCTTTAATGAATTAATGAAAACCAAAAATCATGGAAGGATATACGTCCATAGAAATTTAAATCTAGATACTCTACTCTTTGCGGATGATATAGTACTATTTGGGAAATCATAAGATGAACTACAACATTCGACTAATCAAATTTTAACTGATAGCCAACAAATATAACATGAAAATTTCTACTAACAAAAGAAAAGTAGGCTAATGACTTTCCATGGCAAATATCCCATTAGAAATAAAATATATGTATATCACAAATCTATAGAAAAGTAATTTCTTTATTTGGGATACAGTATATGCTACAGAAATGAAGCTGATAGCCCATCAAAAATCCTCAATTGTAACAGCGTCGTGAGTATCATTAATCAGGATTTCAAATTTTCTTAGTCCGAAACATGCATGTAAGACCATACTTACTTACTTACTTATTACTTAATTACTTACTTCTTACTTACTTACTTATTACTTACTTACTTCTTACTTACTTATTACTTACTTACTTATTACTTACTTATTACTTACTTATTACTTACTTCTTACTTACTTACTTATTACTTACTTCTTACTTACTTACTTATTACTTACTTCTTACTTATTTACTTATTACTTACTTACTTACTTCTTACTTACTTACTTATTACTTACTTACTTACTTATTACTTACTTCTTACTTACTTACTTACTTCTTACTTACTTACTTACTTACCTACTTACTTCTTCCTTACTTATTACTTACTTACTTCTTACTTACTTATTACTTACTTACTTACTTCTCACTTACTTCTTACTTACTTACTTGTTACTTACTTCTTACTTACTTACTTCTTACTTACTTCTTACTTACTTATTACTTACTTCTTACTTACTTCTTACTTACTTCTTACTTACTTATTACTTACTTAATTCTTACTTACTTCTTACTTACTTATTACTTACTTACTTCTTACTTACTTACTTCTTACTTACTTACTTATTACTTACTTCTTACTTACTTATTACTTACTTACTTCTTACTTACTTACTTATTACTTACTTACTTACTTCTTACTTATTTATTACTTACTCATTTCTTACTTACTTATTACTTACTTACTTCTTACTTACTTCTTACTTACTTATTACTTATTACTTACTTCTTACTTACTTATTACTTACTTACTTCTTACTTACTTACTTCTTACTTACTTACTTACTTATTACTTACTTACTTATTACTTACTTACTTACTTCTTACTTACTTACTTACTTACCTACTTACTTCTTCCTTACTTATTACTTACGTACTTCTTACTTACTTACCTATTTACTTCTTTCTTAATTACTTACTTATTACTTACTTATTTACTTACTTACGGCTTTTAGAGAACCCGGAGGTTCATTACCGTTCCCACATAAGCTGGCCATCGGTCCCTATCCTGAGCAAGATTTCTTCCAGACCCTACCATCATATTCCACATTCCTCAAATCCAAAACTTACTTATTACTTACTTACTTCTTACTTACTTATTACTTACTTACTTACTTACTTACTTCTTACTTACTTACTTATTACTTACTTCTTACTTACTTATTACTTACTTACTTCTTACTTACTTACTTATTACTTACTTACTTACTTCTTACTTACTTACTTCTTACTTACTTATTACTTACTTACTTACTTATTACTTACTTATTACTTACTTACTTCTTACTTACTTACTTACCTACTTACTTCTTCCTTACTTATTACTTACTTACTTCTTACTTACTTACCTACTTACTTCTTACTTACTTACTTATTACTTACTTATTTACTTACTTACGGCTTTTAGAGAAACCGGAGGTTCATTACCGTTCCCTCCCATCTACGCCTCAATATTCCAAAAGGTCTTCTTCCATCAGGTCTTCCAACTAACATTCTGTATGTATTTCTGGATTCACCCATACGTGCTACATGCCCTGCCCATCTCAAACGTCAGGATTTAATGTTCCGAATTATATCAGGTGAATAATAAAATGTGTGCATTTCTGCATTGTGTAACTTCATTCTCCTGTAATTTTTATTCCCTTTAGATCCCTTTAAGTACGTTATTCTCCTAACATCCTTAACATCTGTCCCTCTTTCAAAGTGAGAGTCCAAGTTTCACAACCATACAGAACAATCGGTAACATAACTGATTTATAAATTCTAACTTTTAGTTTTCTTGAAATTAGACCGAATGCCAAATATTCTAATCGTATAATAGCAAGCATTTTCAATATTTGTTCTGCGTTTAATTTCCGCTCGAGTATAATTTATATTTGTTACTATTTCTCCAAGGTATTTGAATTTTTCCATCTTTCCAAAGAATAATTTTACAATTTTTATATTATCATTTCCTGGTATATTGTGCTCACGAGACATAATCATATACTTTGTTTTCTAGGGATTTACTTCCAAACCTATCTCCTTACTTGTTTCAAGTAACATTCCCGTGTTTTCCCTAATACATTTTTTTTGGATTTTCTCCTAACATATTCACGTCATCCTCATAGACAAGCAGCTGATGTAACCCGTTCAATACCAAACACTCTCTGTTTTCCTGGACTTTTCTAATGGCATATTCTAGAACAAAGTTAAAAGTAAAGGTGATAGTGCATCTCCTTGCTTAAGCCCGCATTGAATTGGAAAAGCATCAGACAGAAACTGGCCTATACGGACTCTGCTATATGTTTCACTAACACACATTTAAATTAACCGAACTAGCTATTTGTGTACGGATAATATTGACGTCACACATCAATTTGTTTCTCCTTTACGTTTTATCACAGCTGACTGCATTTGCAACTACCTTGTTTCAAACAAATCATAATTTCAGTTATCCAGGACGTTTTGTAATTAATTACGTCTGACTAAATATATCGAATGTAAGGCGCATAAATGTTTTATCTTAAATCTATAGAAACAAAAGATCAAGCATGCTGCGAAAGAAACGAACAGAGATTGAAGGTAAAGTAATATAAAATGAAGGGTTAAGAACCATTGTGGGCCAAGCGCCATTTATTATAAACGTAGAAAGCAAATTGGCATATCATTTAGTTTTTATGGGCATACTTTATATTACTTGCTATATTCTTAATTAAATTATGGCAAGCACTTAACTTTAACCCTTGTTTTCTCTGTTTTTAATATATGGCGTTTGGTCCACTATGGCTTTGAACCCTTCAAATATAGATGACAGAAAAGAAGAAATAAAGACAAGAGGCAGCGGAAGAAGATTAAAGAGAGGAAGAAGTAAAAAAAATCTGAATAAGATTCGGGAACAAGTAAGAGGGAATTATTGCATGTCGATCTGTAATTATTGTAAATTTTATTAGTTACAACAATGTAATTTATTCGTCACAACAATAATTCCTTTCTACAATTCACCTTAAAGGCTCTCGTCAACAATTGGATCTTCACTCAACAAAGTATTCGTTATAGCACTCCACCGACGACAATGACAATTTACTTGGACTATTACGCACAACAATGAACTGTTAATCTTAACTAATATTTACAAAGCACTATTTACAAATCAGAACTATCAGTTCTCAGTTCACAGTTCTTCTATCTCAGTCACTCGAGTTCACAGTATCTCGAACCACAGACCTTCAGAGACAGTTCACTGTACTCGCACTCGGGTCCCTCCAACTGCGGTCCACTGCACTCGAACTCAGGTCCCTCCAACTGCGGTCCACTGCACTCGAACTCAGGCCTTCGGATGCGGACGCACACTCGAGTCGAACTCCGGCTGGCTTGCTTGCTCTGGCTTTCTCACTGACTGAATAACTGAAAACTCTCAAACTCTAGTTCGCTGGCGCCTGCTCTTTTATAGCGAAATCATAGTTGCGAGAACCTTCTACAGTTGTGTAGAGAATTATCTCGATATCTCTACATCGACAGACTCCTGGAATAGTCGAGAAGGTCGTTCCACATTCACTGCGTTAAGTAGCAGCTGCGCGCAGACTCGTTGCGTTGACGTAATACACCCTCTCTCTTCTCTCCACCGCGCGACGTCACTCAAGGTTCCGTGGAGCCTGTGCGATCTGCTTTCTTGCGGGACGCTGGTCGTGAGTTCGATTCTCACGTCGCTGTCACATTATTATCACTGGTGAACATGTGGTTTATAATTTAACACCCACACACTGTTGCCCTCCAAATGTATGACAATCCATATCACGCGTTATAAAAATTATTTTCAAATAAATTTCTGTAATTGAATTTTAAATTTATGAGGAGAAATCCATTCTCATAACTGAGCCATGAAACGTGAGTACACTAAATTAGTTAATGCTAATTAAACCGAACACATTAAAGTTTAAAAATGCTTGTTTGTGGGAAGTAATAGTAATGGATATGAGGAACAGAAATTCAATTAAAACATCAGCACTGACGTAATTCAGTTTGCGTTGTAATTGGAATCGTTAGTTGTGCCACAATCAAAACAAAAGGTATATGTCGAAGCAATTAGTGTTACAGATGTAATATTCTTGCTGGGATAATATTCGGCTCTTATAATATAGGCCTACTCGTAATTAAGGCAATTCGTGAATGTGTTCCGCCCAGTGGGCACTCTATAATACGTAACACAGACATGTTATGCAGTGTTGCAAAGTGTGGGTGCTGTAAACGGTAATTAAAAGTAGGTGCTACGCCCGTCTACAAGTCGCTGTTACACAAAACGCATGCTCATTTATTAAAATTTGAACGAACCCATGAATGCTCTCACATGAACATGCATGGAACACAAATGAGCTTCAGAGCCAGTTATTATTATTATTATTATTATTATTATTATTATCATTAACTTATTATTATTATTATTATTATTATTATTATTATTATTATTATTATTATTATTATTATTATTACTAGCCGTACCTGTGCGCTCCGTTGCACCTGTTAGAAATAAATATAAAGTAATTACATAATTAAAATAGGACGTTTGATCCAGGGAACAACTTTTACAACAGCGCCAGATAATCTGCTTCGCTCATTACCCAATTTTTTTTGCATTGCATTTATTGCATATATATTTTATGTATTTTAACACGATTCAATTGAGCATAGTTAAAATTTGAAGTATAAAATAATGGATTGCTAAGCTAACGTATTATTACTGCATACTAAATCAATACACTCTCGTTGTTCGTTAATTCTCTGATATTAAAATGAGTGTACATAAATATTATTTTAAGAAATACAGAAAACGAATGTACAAAATAGCCTATCAAATTTTCTGTGCATAAGAAGCTATTTTAATCTTACCTGTCCTCGATTTACTCAGACGTTACTGTAATAACATTATGGCATTATGTCCATCTAGAGAAACTACACTTTCCAATGGTGAAATAATAATTAATTATACAAATCGGTAAATTTAGCTTCTGATATGACTTCATACAAACACAGAAACATTCTCTGTAGGCTACGTTTAATAGCTTTCGATTGTTGATGTCCAAGGCCCCTGTTTCGATTGTTGCTGTCCAAGGCCCCTTATAGACGAAGTCATTTGTTCTTAATTCATTGCACCGTCTTAGATGGCGTTATTTTAATTTTAAAACTCATTTATCTTATTAAATATCAGTCCTATCAAAATTTTGTAAAGAATAAAACTTATCGGAACTTATTTTTAAAGAAACTTTGGTTATGTAACATTTTTCACAAAAATCAATAATAAGCGAGATATTTCGATTTATTTAATTCAGGCCCCCTTATAACCCCCCTTTTAAATAAAGTATTTTGAATGCCATATAGCCTAAATCTAATTTACAACCAACTGAATTTATATTCCAATTTTCATATAAATCGGTTCAGCCATTATCGCGTGAAAAGGTAACAAACATATAGACAGACATACAAACAAAAATTTCAAAAATGCGATTTTCGGTTTCAGGGTGGTTAATTGTATAAGTTAGGACCAATTATTTTTGGAAAATCGAAAATTACCAGAAAAGTTTCGGCTACAGATTTATTATTAGTATAGATTATTATTATTATTATTATTATTATTATTATTATTATTATTATTATTGTTATTATTATTATTATTATTATTATTATTATTATTATTATTATTATTATTATTATTATTATATACTGATGGGGATCATCATCAGTGTGGTTTTAGGCGTAATAGATCGACTATTGATCAGATTTTTTGTATTCCACAGATATTGGAGAAAAAATGGGAGTATAAGGGTACAGTGCATCAGTTATTCATAGATTTAAAAAAAGCGTATGACTCGGTTAAGAGAGAAGTTTTATATAATATTCTTATTGAATTTGGTATTCCCAAGAAACTTACTTACAAATGGCTTTTAAGGAACCCGAAGGTTCATTGCCGCCCTCACATAAGCCCGCCATCGGTCCCTATTCTGTGCAAGATTAATCCAGTCTCTATCATCATATCCCACCTCCCTCAAATCCATTTTAATATTATCTTCCCATCTACGTCTCGGCCTCCCTAAAGGTCTTTTTCCCTCCGGTCTCCCAACTAACACTCTATATGCATTTCTGGATTCGCCCATACGCCCAAGAAACTACTTCGATTAATTAAAATGTGTCTTAGTGCAACTTACAGCAGAGTCCGCATAGCCCAGTTTCTATCTGATGCTTTTCCAATTCACTGCGGGCTAAAGCAGGGAGATGCACTTTCACCTTTACTTTTTAACTTCGCTCTAGAATATGCCATTAGGAAAGTTCAGGGTAACATAGAGGGTTTGGAATTAAACGGGTTACGTCAGCTTCTTGTCTATGCGGATGACGTGAATATGTTAGGAGAAAATCCACAAACGATTAGGGAAAACGCGGAAATTCTACTTGAAGCAAGTAAAACGATAGGGTTGGAAGTAAATCCCGAAAAGACTAAGTATATGATTATGTCTCGTGGCCAGAATATTGTACGAAATGGAACTATAAAAATTGGAGATTTATCCTTCGAAGAGGTGGAAAAATTCAAATATCTTGGAGCAACAGTAACAAATATAAATGACACTCGGGAGGAAATTAAACGCAGAATAAATATGGGAAATGCGAGTTATTCAGTTGAGAAGCTTTTGTCATCTAGTCTGCTGTCAAAAATCTGAAAGTTAGAATTTATAAAACAGTTATATTACCGGTTGTTATGTTTGGTTGTGAAACTTGGACTCTCAATTTGAGAGAGGAACAGAGATTAAGGGTGTTTGAGAATAAGGTTCTTAGAAAAATATTTGGGGCTAAGAGGGATGAAGTTACAGGAGAATGGAGGAAGTTACACAATGCAGAACTGCACGCTTTGTATTCTTCACCTGACATAATTAGGAACATTAAATCCAGACGTTTGAGATGGGCAGGGCATGTAGCACGTATGGGCGAATCCAGAAGCGCATATAGAATATTAGTTGGGAGGCCGGATGGAAAAACACCTTTGGGAAGGCCGAGACGTAGGTGGGAAGATAATATTAAAATGGATTTGAGGGAGGTGGGATATAAAGGTAAAGACTGGATTAATCTTGCTCAGGATAGGAACCAATGGAGAGCTTATGTGAGGACGGCAATGAACCTCCGGGTTCCTTAAAAGCCAGTAAGTAAGTAAGTATTATATACTGATTATTGATGCAATAATAGTAGGCCTACTAATGATTTATGTACAATGGGATTCATCCAAGGATAAACAAGAGTTGTTATTGCAAAAGAAAATATAATAAAAAATTATAATGCAATAATTATCAACAGGCATAATAAAATTAGTATGTCAGCATTTTTACACATGTAATAAATGGGATGTGTACTATATATTAAATACCACTGTGCTATACCATTTTAAAGTGAAGAAAATCAAATAATATATAGGAAAATTAAAATTAAAAAGTTTCACCCAAAATCCAATTCCGTTTTTCTTTAATGCTTTGTACTCACTTTCATTTCTTTAATATGTAATTTTGGTCCAATATGGATCTATCCTAGATCAATTTATAATGCATTAAGGAAAAATAGCGGCTGGTAAACTATAAATTCTTTTTCTAATCCGTTACGATTTAAGCATGAATCCCTTGTATCTTTATATTTAAATTCTTTTTCTAGTCCATCACGATTTAAAGATGAATCCTTTATCTGTTTATATTTAAATCTATACTAATAATAAATCTGTAGCCGAAATTTTTCTGGTAATTTTCGATTTCCAAAAATAATTGGTCCTAACTACCCTGAAACCGAAAATCGCATTTTTGAAATTTTTGTTTGTATGTCTGTCTGTATGTTTGTTACCTTTTCACGCGATAATAGCTGAACCGATTTATACGAAAATTGGAATATAAATTAAGTTCGTTGTAACTTAGATTTTAGGCTATATGGCATTCAAAATACTTTATTTAAAAGGGGGGTTATAAGAGGGCCTGAATTAAATAAATCGAAATATCTCGCTTATTATTGATTTTTGTGAGAAATATTACATAACCAAAGTTTCTTTAAAAATGATTTCCGATAAGTTTTATTCTTTACAAAAGTTTGATAGGACTGATATTTAATAAGATAAATGAGTTTTAAAATTAAAATAACGCCATCTAAGACGGTGCAATGAATTAAGAACAAATGACTTCGTCTATAAGGGACCTTGGACAACAACAATCGAAACAGGAGCCTTGGACATCAACAATGGAAAGCTATTAAACATAGCCTACAGAGAATGTTTCTGTGTTTGTATGAAGTCATATCAGAAGCTAAATTAACCGATTTGTATAATTAATTATTATTTCACCATTGGAAAGTGTAGTTTCTCTAGATGGACATAATGCCATAATGTTATTACAGTAACGTCTGAGTAAATCGAGGACAGATAAGATTAAAATAGCTTCTTATGCACAAAAAATTTGATAGGCTATTTTGTACATTCGTTTTCTGTATTTCTTAAAATAATATTTATCTACACTCATTTTAATCTCAGAGAATTAACGAACAACGAGAGTGTATTGATTTAGTATGCAGTAATGGTATGCCTGCTTAGCAATCCATTATTTTATAATTCAAATTTTAACTATGCTCAATTGAATCGTGTTAAAATACATAAAATATATATGCAATAAATGCAATGCAAAAAAATTGGGTAATGAGCGTAGCAGATTATCTTGCGCTGTTGTAAAAGTTGTTCCCTGGATCAAACGTCCTATTTTAATTATGTAATTACTTTATATTTATTTCTAACAGGTGCAGCGGAGCGCACGGGTACGGCTAGTTTATATAATAACAAATTTGAACATTTTAAGAGCTTATATGCGCTCGTCATAGAAAGGTGAAAAGATATGAAACCATATCGTCTGTAGAAGAAAAGCTATTCGCACTGATTCAGCTGACTTCGTGCTGTGTTGCAGGAGCACATGCGGCAGTCGCGACAGTCCCGGCTGGACCAGGTGGGCAAGACGCGGGGCCTCGCGCCCCCCAAGACGGCGTCCGTGGGTCGGAGCCGCAGCAACAGCAGCTCTGGCGGGGCTGGCGGGGCCTCGCTGTCGCCGCACCACCTGCTGCAAGCGGTGCGCACCGCCGTGACGGGCAGCGACCAGCACATCTCGCACCGCAGCCCGGCGCCCGAGGAGTGCTACGTGCCTGGGGCGGGGGACCTGATGCCCATCTTGTTGGGGGCGAGCCGCAGCGGCGCCGGCACGGGCAGCACCCCCACCGACACCCGCGGGATCACGACGGCAGTGCCCGCCAACGGAGACGCCGTCTTCCCCAGCGACGACCACCCGCACGAGCAGCAGCAGGCCTTCGAGGAGGACGACGATTTGGAGATGTCGACGTTCCCGATGCCGGAGATGCGGGACAACGAGTGTCAGACGCGCGAGAGCCTGTTTATGAACACCAACTCGGATCGTAGTCTGACGCCGCCGCCTCCACCACCCCCAGTGAGCTCGCGGTTTAATACCAGCACCAGCGGTAGCCACCGGCACGCCAGTAGACCCACACCTCAACAGAGCGTCCCTCCACAGCACAGCTCTTCCAACACAAGCGCCTTTTCTACTTTTGGCTACACCAGAGAACCACCGCGCGGTCGGGACGAGAGCGGGGGCAGCTCCTCCAGAACGGCAACAATGCCCCACCCCCACCACCACCATCACCACCACCAGCATCCCCCAGTGTCGCCAGAATCGCAGCGCTTCAGAGCGGAGGCAGTTATCGAGATGGAACAACGGGACGGTTCATCTGGGGACGGAGTGCCGCCACCTCCGCCGCCAGTAGCGGTTCCGCCACCGCCCGGAAGTCGTCCCTTCAGCGTAGAATCGACCAAGTCGGCCCCGGACGTCATAGTGACCCACTGACAACGGTGACCCGCCGTGTGGGAGCCGTACCGGAGACGACACCCCCGGCAGTTCCTGCACACGGCCAAGTTAACGAAGCGACAGCTGGAACAACAGCAACAGCAGCAGCCAAGCAGGAAGGACGGCAGCACACAGTACGACGTCACAGACACGCTGGTCACGTGACGAACCTTGTAAGCCTAGTGCCAAAGATTCTAACTCGACGTGTTCCGAGACATTGGCGTCACGCAGGATCGTTGACGCAGTTAGTGAAGCCTCTAATCATACAAAGTGTTCCAATTGTTGAAATGACGCGACGAAATTTATGTCTTATATCACAGTAAACTCTCTAGTAACATTTTCGACATAAAGAACTAGACGTCGATCATCTTGCAGTATGTTATTCGCCTGGAAGAATGGCAGCACACGGACATTCTAATCACGTGGTGAACTTTGTATTCTAGTCTTACAGATTCCAGCCCGACATTTACGACAACGGTGTTAAACAGAATAGTCGGTGCAACCAGTGAAACCTCTAATGTGTTCCATTTGTTAAAATAACGCCATGAAATTACGTCTTAAATCTCTTGTAATATTTTCTACCTACAAAAAAAAAAAACACTTCGATCACAAAACATATTGAAATAATGATTAACAGCACTTTGTCTGGCTGGAGGAATAGCAATACAGACATTCTATTCACGTGGCAGACTTTGTAAAACCAAGATTCTAATTCTTCATGTACCAAGACATTGCCCTCGTAGACGTCACACAGAATCGCCGGTGATGTCAATAATAATATAAAGAGTTCCAATTGTTAAAATAGCGCGACGAGATTTGTATCTTATAGGCTATCATAAAAACTGTCTTGCAATAAAAGTGACCTAATGAAAAAAGAAGATTTCGATTTTACACCTTAAAAGGGTAAACGGATGATTAACAGCATCTTCAGCGCTAGTCAAGGATGTCAGTACATAACACGTAGGTCACGTGACAATCTTCTAAGCTTAGTGCCAAAGATTCAATCTCGAAGTGTTCTAAGATTTTTCCCGCAATGGCGTCACAGAGGATCGTTAATCTAACAAGTGACGCCTCTGCTCATCAAGTGTTCCAATTGTTAAAATGATGCGAAGTAATTTGTCTTATGTAAAAAAACTCTTGTAAATCTTTCGAGCTAAGTAAAAGGACGCTGATCGCACAATATATTTAAAGAATACTGATTGATAGCATCATACAAGGACGCAATCTAAATCGCGTATGTTTTTATAGTACACCCAAGTTTCTATCATAAGACTCTGTCAAAATATCTGGAGGCGCACAAGACTGTCTTTATTGTACGCTACAAACTGTATGTAATATTTCACTTCAGCTTCGCAATCACGAATTCATTTGTTACCATTCTCGTTACCTAAAACATTAACTTGGGAGGAAATACTTTAAGAACTGCATGTTTTAGGCCTATACATATTTTTACAAGAATTAGAGGAATGTTATGGAAATAATATTATTCCTCTTTATGATACTTAAATACCGTTTTGGTATAGAACACGTTTCATGTAAGAAGTGCATGCGTAAGAGAGGAAACAGAAGCAAATGAAGAATCAGAAGGGATGAAAATACAAAAATAGAGCGAAATTATACAAACACATTAATGAAACTACCTTGCACGGAGAAGGAAGCTGGTTTAAATGAAATGAAAGACGTGAAATCAGGTAAAATATTATTAACTTTACAGTTTACAAACATTTGTGCTTAAGGTTTTTTTTTTTGTTCTCTCTCTGTGAGGCCGGGAGGGGAACATCCCCTGCACCGCGATCTGGAATGAGTTGCATGCCCACCGATTCCACCAACGCCGCACCGATCTAACAGCTAACACCCTGATGATCAGTCCCCACCATCCTTCTAAACCCCTGTATCATTCTACAGTCCCCTCACCTTTTTCCCCTCAACGGTCTGAGTTGTAAGCCCCCTCTCCCGTCTCCTCAAAGGTCTGAGGTGTAAGTCCCCTCTCCCGTCGGGAGGGGAGTGGGTTCCGCTGCTGGCCACCAACTACCATAGCTTGACATATCCACGGAGCCCGGTCGAGAGAGTCTGAAGCTTCGGATGGGCGCCGCAGGCGCGATCTGAAAAGCAAATAGGACAACCAGAAATGAAGATGGAAGTGGCGAGAATGAATGGGGTTTCAAGCGCCTGATAAAGTTACCTAATATTCATCCGTAGGAGTGAGGGAAAATCTTCGAAAAAAAAACTCACCCAGGCAACTTGTCCTAAGCGGGGAACCAAACCCCGGCCCGCTGCGTTCGGGAACGAAGACGCTACCACGAGACCACAGCGGTGGACGTTTAAGATGTTACAAACACCTTCCACCATTAAAAATGTATACGTTTTATAAATTGTGTTCCTCCATATCCTTCTAAGACATGCACTTAATGTCTAGAAATTGCTCTTCAATCTAAAAGAAAAAATATGTCTACGTAAAATAGTTTTTGGAATTATGAATTTTCAACGTTTTCATTTTTTCGATTTGTACCAAAATGCCTTTTAAAAAAATGTTCCCAAAATTTTTAATATACTTTAAATAATTTATTGTCCACACCTGTGGAGCAACGGCCAGCGCGTCTGGCCGCGAAACCAGGTGGCTCGGGTTCGAATCCCGGTCGGGGCAAGTTACCTGGTTGAGGTTTTTCCGGGGTTTTCCCTCAACCCAATACGAGCAAATGCTGGGTAACTTTCGGTGCTGGACCCCGGACTCATTTCACCAGCATTATCACCTTCATTTCATTCAGACGCTAAATAACCTAGATGTTATATTTTAATGTACTGAAGTGCATATGATATTTCCATGCAGATATTCTGCGTCATCATACGATGAAAGAGTAATGGAACGGAGAAACACTCTCTCCGGCGCCGGGATTTGAACCCGGGTTTTCAGCTCTACGTGCTGATGCTTTATCCACTAAGCCACACCGGATTCCACCCCGGCGTCGGACAGAATCGTCTCTGATTAAGTTCCACGGGGTGGAATCCGGTGTGGCTTAGTGGATAAAGCATCAGCACGTAGAGCTGAAAACCCGGGTTCAAATCCCGGCGCCGGAGAGAGTGTTTCTCCGTTCCATTACTCTTTCAACCTAGATGTTGATACAGCGTCGTAAAATAACCCAATAAAATAAAAAAAAATTATTCTTGTTTTCTTTAAACGTAACATTCATATTAATTCGCTCTAGCACAATGGTTAATACGCCTGCACGAGGAAGAGGAAGAAAAAATGTTTTCTTCATAATTATATATTTTTTAAGAAACTTTTTATTGAAAATTCATTTGTTTCTGAATTACTGTAAAAGATAGGATAAAGATTGGATTACAATTTGTTGACCTTACTAAGAGAAAGATCCATGCAAAACGTTATATATTTATTTTAAGAATCGTGCGAGATATTATTTAAAGAGTTTTGAAGATATTAGTGATAGCGAGATTAGGCCGATGATTCGCTATGGAATTGTCTGACATTTGTCTTACGGTTGGAGGAAATATCGAGAAACAACTAAACCAGGTAAACATCTGAAGCGGGAATCGAAGCTTATGTTCGTATCAGCAGGAAAGCGAACCTACTACGTTAATTACATCACGATTTTTTAATCTGACTTTTCGAGGAAGATTTATATTATGATACAAATCTAATGAAAGATTAAATAAATTCCGTGTATTGGAATTGACTTATAAAAAATAACAGTATCAGTGCTCTCTACGAAGATAAGTGTAGTTCATAACTCCTGTTATCATTTTTACATCAGCATCATCCTCAGGATTGCTGTCGATATGGAAGCGCTTATAATACGCTACACGTCCTCGTGTTCGGACATTCAAACTTCTCAAAATTCCGAGCACATAAGGTTAATGTTAGCCACCTGCTGGCTTTGGGATTCGATAAATTTCCATTACACATATTAAAATGATTCACCTGGGATTTCCTATCATAGAAAACCAGCATCCCTGTTGAGTAATGGACTTGAGATTTGCTGTAAAACATTTCCACGTATTACTTTTCGAATTTTTAAAGCACATACCAACACATTTATGCATCATTGCGATTAGTTTGGGAATGTGAGACGCGAGTTCAATTCTCAACGTAATCTCGTGAATTCTCTCTCTGGGAAAAGTTCTGCGAGCCAGGCTTAACGTTCCCATCCGACGGACGAATCACTATCGCGGCTAGTCTGGAAGCAAACGCGCTACCGCAGAACTAACTCGGCGGACAATAAGGAAAATATTGTAACAAAAAAATAAATTAATACCGAGAATACTGGCTAAACCACATAGAAGAAATGAACCCCAATATAATTCCATGCAGAATATACAAAGTATAGTCTAAAGGGTTAAAGCAAATACCTTACTATAATAATACCGGACAGCTGTATACTAACAGCATTGGCGTGAGTGCGAAATATCGCGGATCTGACATCTAGCGGAGATGGATGGAATTACGTCCGCATATTCAAATGTTAACATAGCGAGATTCGGACTATTGTTTAAAAACGTGAGTTACTAATGTGGAATTATATGTATATGAAACACTTAAGAAATGTTGAATAATATTTAATGTAAAATTATTATTTTATATCAAAGCTGCATATTATGAGAAATATTGCATGCTTCATATTACTTTCCGTAATTAATTTTTTACATATTGTAAATTTTTTATTTCAACTCAACAACAATGTAATTTTATTATCTCAACAATAGGATTTGCTCTGCACACAGTAACACAGTATCCGTTAGTGCACTCCACAGACGACAATGACAATTTTACTTGGACTATTACAAACAACAATGAACTGTTAATCTTAACTAATATTCACAAAGTACTATTTACAACGCAGAACTGTCAGTTCTCAGTTCACAGCGCGTTTGTCTTGGCTAGTTCTTCTAGCTCAGTCACTCGCGTTCACAGAATCTCGAACTCCAGACCTTCAGAGACGATCCGCTGAACTTCGAACTCAGGTCCCCCAACTGCGGTCCACTGCACTCGAACTCGGGGCTTCAGGCTCCGCAGTTACGGAAACAAATCAAGTCGCGCTCTGGTCTCGAAGCTGGCTTCACTGCTACACAAGACTGGCTTACTGACTGACTGACTTACTCTCTGACTGACTGAATTAAACTGCTCAAGTTCACTCGCGTTTCGTCTTTTATAACTAAACCATAGTTACGAGAAATTTCTACGGGTGTCCAGAGATAGCTCTCTCGAATTATCTGGATATCTCCACCTTGACGGACTTCTGGACGATTCGGGAGGGTCCGTCCCCCCTTCACTCCGCACGTAGCAGTTTTCTTCCAACCGCACACGGCAGTAGCAGATGCGCGCGCAACCTCCCCTCGCCGCGTTGCCGTAATACACCCCCTCTGCCCTTCCTCCGTTGGTCGTGAGATCGAACCTCACGTGGCCGTCACAATATTTTTTCTTTGGTTTACCGAGACAAAATCAATCTGATTTTAGGAATGAATTTACAGTAATGTTTTATATACGCATTGCTAACAACTGCAAAGATAAAATTGATAGCAATCTGATGCACAGTAATCTGATGCTTGTAATAATTAGTAAAGGCATGTGGACAACAATGAAACTTGCTGTGTGGAAAAGCTTCTGGGCTTCTACCGCGTTGTCTTGGTGTTGGTGGCTGACGTTTCGACCGCTGTGTTGTGGCCATCTTCAGAGCAGTTGTTGGATAAGGAAATAGTCTGCCAGTTCTTATATATATAGTAGTCTCGAATAATATAAGAACTGGCAGACTATTTCCTTATCCAACAACTGCTCTGAAGATGGCCACAACACAGCGGTCGAAACGTCAGCCACAAACACCAAGACAACGCTGTAGAAGCCCTGAAGCTTTTCCACACAGCATGTACACCAGCCGCGGAAGCCTAAGCGAACACTTAACAATGAAACTTAATTTGATAAAACCTGAAATCCAATACATTTTAACTTCTATTCATTTATTAGGTCTAAATAAAAAAACTAATTTATATTTTTCTATTACACAAAGACGAAGGAATTAGGCCTACTAAAGAATGTTGTTGACTCACGTTTTATGAACTGTCGGAAATCGAAAGTACGATTTGGAGCAATTTGTAATGCTGCAATTGTCACAATTATAAACATCACACATACACCCTGACATTTTAACACAGCACTAATTAATAAAACCATTAACTAGCCCAGCAACAATATACATTGCAGTTGATTACAGCTTGTTTCGCGAGTATCTCCACACCGGCAGGTAGGTAGCAGCACCAGCATCGTTCGCACGCAAAACTGCTAGCTGTCCGGTATTATTATAGTAAGGTATTTGGTTAAAGATCAATTGGACGACCTTAATGAAAGGTTGGAAAGACAAAAAATTATTCCGTAAATTTTCGAGATGGAACAGACCAAATCATTTACCTTTGGCAAAGCTTCATTTCTTACACTAGTTTATTAAACCTTGTCGGACCGTAAGGAAAACAACTATCGCAATGTCCATATTTTTACGTGTTGTACAATATTATAGTATTGTGAAATTTTAATTTTCTACCAATTTTTATTCTATTGTTCTATTAAAATAATAGGCCTAGCATATAGCCTATTAACCTGTTGTATCCTATAGGATAAGCCGTGAGGTTATTAACATGTTTATTTTTTTCTCACAAGACGGAGTGCCACGCTTTATCTAGAAATCAGGGAAAATAATGTATAGTTATTATTATTATTATTATTATTATTATTATTATTATTATTATTATTATTATTATTATTATTATTATTATTCAGAGCACTTTATCATATGATCTGAGGTGTGGGAGGTGAATTGTCTAAGGAGAAACTGTATAATACCAAGATTAGATAAAAAAATAAATGAGAATGGATCGATAACTAATTTCGAAAACGCAATTAACATTCAAAGAATGTAAATGAAGCTACTTTAATGTTCCGAATATACCAAGAGGATCAAATGAAACATATATTGCCTTACAACACTGGCGCTATTATGGGAATGGAATGGAATTTACGGGAGGTGGCACTATGGCCCAGCATTGCGACCTATTAGGATAACCATCAAACTAGGCGCATTCCCAAACCCACACCGGCTGACTACACTAAGGGTCGCTGCGTACCCGGGTTTCGAACAGGTAATCCCCCTTGTCCCTAGGCTAGTCCCCTCCTTGAGTTGCCAGCCGGTGATCGGGGAATACTATGGAATGATGACGAAATGGTGAAGGAATGATATAGATGCTTAATATGGGGAAAAACGGAAGAACCGCGAGAAAAGCCCCAACTGCGACCTTATCCGCAACAAGTGTCATTGTAGATTTTTTCAATGAAAAATCCCACACCTGATCGGGATTCGAACTCGGGCCGTATGCAGGACAGGCCGTAGGTCTGATCATTCAGCCACGGCAGGGGTGTGGGAGATCCTAGATCCTCTGTATATGTTGAAAATCGATGGTGAAGAATGGATACCTCCTATGTCAAATTTTACCATTTCTGGGTTATGGTACCAAGCAATTGATAAAATATTCACGGATCAGATGCGGTAATTTCCTATGTCATATCATAGACCTACTCCCAACATTATTAATTTATAAAAGAATTTCAATATATTTAATTTTATTGATATACAGTATTATGCATGTTTAGAAAACGATTTTTTTCGCTATCCTGAAAACTAACAGATTTTTAATAGGAGGTTTCCATTCATCGAAATGCCTTAGTGCTAGTGTACAGGTCGTTCAGTGTCCTTGACGTGTGTAGTAAAAAACAGAAGCACGGAAAGTGAAATAAGGTTGGTCATGGATTCATCCAAGTGCGCACGACGGGCTGTGATTCAGTTGCTATGCGAGGAAAGCAGAGCGGACATGTGGTGGTAGGTTAGTTACCGGTAACTTGTGTTGGTGTTGTATAAAATATTCCGTGAAATGAAATTTTATACGATGTGCAGTCTAAAGGGCAAGACACGCTGGTTAATTGATGGTTGTAAGTATTCTTTCATATGTATCTTTCTATTAATGTGGAACATTGGAACCTATGTACAAGAAGTAGCTTTGTACTGTATAATAAAAAAAATACTTAAATAATATAACTTAGAAAAACGTTACAGTAACCATAACTATGAAACACACTTTATTTCAAACTAGTATGTCGAATTTCAACAGGTTAACATAACATCTTCATTCATCTCTTATTTACGTTGTTCACTGTTTTCCAACAACTAATTTGTTCATATTCTCATATAAATGAGGTTTTGTACTTAATAAGTTGTTCTCGAATTCTAAAATTGTGAAAAATTACAAAGAAGCAAGTCTTTGACTGTATTGAAAGAGACGGGAATGTAAATTTTTCATTGTGCTCCATATTAACTTCTCTTCCTTCATTTCCAACATGCTTAACTGAAAAAAGAAATATAAGATACGCGTCTGAACGCCAGACGTATGTTAGTAACTCTCACAGAAGACAAGAGCCTAACCGAAATTTAATATCATTCACTTTGCTTCCTTCGAAGTAAGATTTATTTACGGGATGCAAAACTTATCAGATACACATGAATTACTAACCAGCATTGCGGAAATATTCCTTTTCCTGAAAGCATTACAATTTTTTGTTGTTGCTTATTTAATGACGCACTATCAACGACTCTGTTATGTAGCGTCGATGGGATCGATGATAGCGAGATGGTATTTTGTGAGATGAGGTAGAGGATTCGCTATGGATTACCTGACAATCGCCTTACCGTTGGGAAAAGCGCCTGAAAAAACCCAACCAGGCAATCACCCCAAGCGGGAATCGAATCTACGTCCGAGCGCAACTTCGGATTGACAGGCAAGCGCCTCTGTCGACTGAGCTACGCCGGTGGCTATTACAATTTATTCGTCATAGTTTGAGATATAATAAGGAAATTTTATTTGGTCATTAACGCTATCCATGAACTTAATTAATGCAGCTATCCTATAATAATAATAATAATAATAATAATAATAATAATAATAATAATAATAATAATAATAATAATAATAATAATAATAATAATAATAATAAATATTAAAGTGCTAACCAACCAACAACGAGTACCCATAATAACTTAAACCAAGGATGACTATAAAATACATTAAATTTGCAATACATACAATAAAAATATAATTACAAAAATTCTAAAATTATTATTACTAATTTAAAATATCTTACTTATTAATATAGAAGGTAACCACGTCAGACCGGTGGATTAGATTGAGAACTTTTGTTATAGTATAAAATTCTTCATAGCCAATATTTATTTATTTCCTTGATTAATTATTTGTTCATCCATTTATTTATTTACATCTTCATTCATTCATTTATTTGTTCATCCATTTATTTATTTATCTGCTTATTTATTTATTTGATTATTTATACGCTAGCCAACAGAGATTGACTAATAATGAATTTCAATAAGGGTTACTATAATAATACAATGTTATTGACATGGATGATGATAATATTAATAATAATAATAATAATAATAATAATAATAATAATAATAATAATAATAATTGTAAATATTCTAAATTATGCAGTTTCTAAGTTTGTGGATTTAGTGGGTCAAAATTTGTTTTACAAGTTCACAGTTTTAATATATTGGATACAGGGAAAAGAGATTTAGAATTAATGTTGTAGAAAATATTAACTCATCATGCCTTTCGTAGGAACACGAAAGCTAACGTTATGAAATATTCACATGTTATATCACCTTCAAAGAACTTGAAGGAAAATAGTTCATCAAGATCCTGACATCTGAAATAATAATAATAATAATAATAATAATAATAATAATAATAATAATAATAATAATAATAATAATAATAATAATTCTATATTGCAAGTACGAAGGAAACATGGTGTTTTAAATCATTTTAAATAGTAAGTAATAGTGGAATAGAACACTAATGTAATAGTCTAAAACAGCGGTGCCCGCTTGTAATCAATGAGTGAATTTCCCCTTAAATCGTAGTTTCATCCCTCCCACCGTACTAGGCAACGAGTGACCTACCATTATGTTCGCATTTCTAAACGACAGAGCAGTGACGGACGTGAATGAGTGACAATGTCGTATTCAGCATCACGACATAACTTTTAAGCTAAATGGCAAGAAGAATAGTTCGGTGTTCTAGATTGCTATGGTATTAAGCGTCTTATTTGCAATAAGCATTTACCGTGCTCTCCCTTTATAACATTGTAGAGCATTTCAATAAATACCACCATAATGGTAAACATATTCTCTCAGGTATGTAAGCAGCAACGTTAAACTGTAAATTATTATTGTGTGCGTTGTGAGTTAATCACATTTTAATCTAATTTATAAGAATTATGTTGTTATTCAAGATTGTTTATTTCTAGGAGGAAGACAGATCACAGAAACTTAAAGATTTGCAACCACTAGCTTATTATGTTCCTAATACTGAATATGTTGTCAAGCTTTCTTATAGAACAGTGATGTCAAAGCAAGCGCATTTTTCTGACCTTGACGTCGTGCGCGGGCATTGAGCGCTAGGTATGCTAGGAGGAATAAGCAGCCTGTTGGATTAAGAAAACAGTGGTGCACAAACTTCAAACGGAACGTGAAATTTTATGTCGTTATTTTTATATGGCTTCTTTCTGTTTGTTATTTTCTATATTGTCTGTAAGACACAAGTACTAACACCTATTTCTTAGCCTAATATTGCAGTTGTGTTTTAAACGTTAATAACATAATAAAGAGTAAAGAAGGAACATTCACACAAATTCCATAATAACTACAACTATACTGTCCTAAGTGAATTAAACACATCATTCATAAAGAAAGTGTTATCCCAAAGAAAGACACTGAATATGACATGATAAGTTGAAATTGATATTGATGGTATCTTTAGCCTTATAAAAGTAATGAAAACAATATTATAGTGCAAAGCAAAGTTGCCTAGGTATACGTTTTAGCTGTAATTAATATTACATAATAGTCTTATCGCATTATGCTTTTAGGTGATATTGTTTCTGTTATCAGAATATTAAATTATCTCGAAATCTGCTGAAGCTATAGAGCTGACGTTTTACCAACACGTAGGCACACATCTTTTGTTTGTGATGTAACAGTATTTGCTTTATTAATTCATTTTCTTACAAACATTTTCCATGCGAATATTTTCAAACATTTTAATACACTAGTTTCAGTAATACGTATTTACGATATATTAGATTTACGAAAACATTGTTTTAGTACCTGTAAGGCTACTAAACAAACATATCTGAAAATTTCACTTTTCTGTAAAAAGAAAAGTTGAGAAAATATTCCTTTTGAATAAAAAATCAAACTTATGAAAAATGAAATTAAAATTAAAACTTACATTCTTATAATGCACTTATACTTCTCAGACAAATCTAAAAATTAACATGGAAACAGTTTTAATAAGTTATCTTCCCTTTATCTATTGAATCAGTGCTGGTCATCCCTGTATATAGCTGGACCAAGCGGCATATACTACCTCTTTCATCTGTCTCTTTCCTTTCCGCTGTAAAGCGCTCAGGCTCTCCTGGGCTCTAAAGCGCGCGCTTGCTTCTATGGGCATCAGTTGACATCACTGGTATAGAATAAAATTGCGCAATTCAATTGGAAAAAATATGAAGGAGAATTGATCGAGGATTTATTCATAATAGGAGCTGAGAAAATACAAAGTATATTAGAACTTCGGGACTCTGTCTGACATTGATGGTGTAGACCGCAGGAACTGCAAAGGAATATAGTGAGTGTTGCAGATTATGCTTGATCCTTGGTATGAATTCAACAGTTTTTATATTCTGTGTTCTCGTATTTCAGCGTCCCTTAGGTCGAGAGTCCACTACATTTTCTAAACTTCTCAACATGCATTCAATGAAAACAGGGCAAGCATTTCCTATTTCAAAGAGAAGTTGTACTGTCAAACCGCTAGTTTCGCTCGAGTCAAGCACACAGTTAATTCCGTACATTCTAACAGAGTATTGCGTCATGCAGTTTCATAGAAGTTTCTCTCAGACGACATACTAGTATCAAAGTCCCAACCCACAGTTCACTCATCAAACTGTTATTTTGGAATGCTTGTCTGGAATCTGCTATTTCAAGTGTACCAGAGGAGGTTCAATAGTTTCAGAAAAATAACAACACTGTCCATTTCTAGTTACTACTACTGGGTAAATACTATTCATTTCATTGTTTTTTTTTAATGAAATTCTTATTTACTATACGACCAGAGTTACCGGCGTGGCTCAGTCGGTTAAAGCGCTTGCCTGCCGGTCTGAAGTTGCGCTCGGGCGCGGGTTCGATGCTCGCTTGGGCTGATTACCTGGTTGGGTTTTTTCAGAGGTTTTCCCCAACCGTAAGATGAATGCCAGGTAATCTATGGCGAATCCTCGTCCTCATCTCGCCAATACCATCTCGCTATCATCAATCTCATCGACGCTAAATAATCTAGTAGTTGATACAACGTCGTAAAATAACAAACTTAAAAAAAATACGACCGGCGTTAAACCGAAATACTGAACTAAACGTGTTACGTCATTTTTTACCATCGCAGAGCGCATGTAACATCAGACTTGCCAACCTACTAGTGATGACATGCGGACGTTGGGAATTTAGTAGTACGGTAAATCCTTTTCAATAACAGCAATTGGTCCAAAATGTAACTTTAAACTTTTTAATTTTAATATACAGCGTGATCCGTAAGTAATACCAATAACTTGAGAGAGTTATTCTTTGAGAAGTTTCAAACAATAATTTTTAATACAGATTTGCTCGTTTTTGCTGCCTTTTCGAGATAAAAATTGTTATATAAATCATTTCATTGCATGTGAAAGCTGTTGATTTAATTCCCAATATGCTCAGTCAGTTTAAGAGAGCAGTGTATTGTGACAATAAGTTATTGACAGAATTTGAGTTTTCTCCTTCAAATGTGCAGAAATTTCAGCCGAACAAATGGGACTTTTCGTTCAGAAAAAGAATTTCACAATTTTATATTTGTTCGTATAAAATTTCTGAACATTTAAAGGACAAAACTAAAATTATTTCAATCACGTATTATCATAATACACTGCTCTCTTAAATTGACTGAGCATATCGGGAATTAAATCAATGACTTTCCTAAAACACGTTAAGAAATGTTTCTTATAAAACAATTTTTATTTCGAAAAGGAAGCAAAATCGAACAAAATTGTATTTATCTCTTTTGCTTTAAATATGTCGAGGAATAACCCTCTGAAATTAATGACATTATTTACGGGTGGAAAGGAATTTATTACATTAATTCACAGAGGTAATAGATGAAATCAATGCGAATAAGTTGCTAACTTATTAAAATATTGTTCGTTTCTTCAGTTTTTAAACTACAGATCGATATGTTTGGGAAGACATAAAATAAAAACGTGATAAAATGAGAATTGTGGCTATCTATTGTTATTGTTAAATAATTTGCACATGCATTCTAGAGTTTTGTCCAAATTAGACCTCATCGTGCAAGCCTTCAGTAAACGTAATTCGTACTATTACCCCTGTTAGGTTAATTTACTACTATCAGATAGAGCGCTTAGATTAGTTGCCAGGGCAGGTCTTTCATTGCAAACCCAACTTTTTCCAATCTTTCCTATTTTCTGCCTTCCTCTTCGATTCCTCATATGATTCATTTATCTTAATGTCATCTGTGATATCATATCTTCTTCTACCCCGAACTTTTCTCCCGTTCACCATTCCTTTCAGTGCATCTTTCAATACGCAGTTTCTTCTCAGCCAATGATCCAACCAATTCCTTTTCTTATTCCTGATCAGCAGGCTTCGAGACTTTGGACCCGATACAATAAGTTTACTGTGCATGTACTATAGGTTGTTGATTCACTGCAGGTAGTGAAAGGTAGAGATGTGTTGAGGTACCAACGTTGCTATTCAGAATAGAGTACGGTAGTATGGGGAAACGCACACATATGGACATTCTGAAAGTAAATATACATTACACAATGACAATGTCAAAAGAATGTGAAAAGCATTTATTCTCCTGTCTTTTATAAGCATTTGTTTATAATTATACACAGTGTTAATGGTGGAAATAAGCATACAGCAATTTTAATTTCTTCATTTACCCTCTTGGTCGTCTTTAGGAAGTGCAGTTACAGTACCGAATTGCAATGTACCTACTACAAGATACATTTTCAGTGTCTCAAACGTAAATCTTTTTCAGTTGTCTACCAAACACAGTTTGTACTGTGAAAAGATGCGCTCTACGTCGCATGACTTTATATGAGCAAAACGAAAAAACCTAACATCATTGCAGTCTCTAAGAGACAGTCCTTCATTCTCTGTGACTATGTTCACTAATTTGCTGTTTATATTACACAATGCTCCATATCCGTTATTTTTACATAAAATTGATTTCCACTTCTGTTTTACACGTTCAGTAACCGGTGTACTTGGTGTCTCATTAATTTCTCTGAGTCATTTCCTCAACTAATTTGAGGGCTTCCGGCATTTCTTACTCTAACTTTTCTAACCTTGTAATAGTTTCAGGTACAGTTTGAAAATAGGTTTGTATAAAAACCAAATTATTCGTCAGAACCTTCAAATCCAGAGCGTTTTCATTTTCGTATTTGTTGGCATTCATTCTACAGTACCATCACCCACTGTACGCTTTACCACTATACTCGGCACGCCGTTATGCGGATTTCTCACTGAACTGCTCTATCGGGTCCGAAGTCTCGAAGCCTACTGATCAGTTTCAACATCATTCTTTCTTCATCCAATCTTTCCTACACGGCTTCATTTCTTATTTTATCTGTCCGCTTCACACGCACTATTCTTCTCCATATCCACATTTCAAATCCTTCTATTAGCTTCTCTTCACTTCGTCGTAATGTCCATGTTTCTGCCCCATACAATGACACTCCATACAAAGCACTTCACTAGTCTTTTTCTTAGTTCGTTTTCCAGAGATCCGCACAAAATGTTCCTTTTTCTATGAAAAGCTTCCTTGGCCATTGCTTTCCTCCTTTTGACTTCCTGGCAGCAGCTCATGTTACTGCTTACAGCACACCCCAAGTATTTGCTTGCTCCACTTGCTCTACTGCCTCATTTAGAATGTTCAAGTTTATCTTCTGTATTTTTCTTCCTATGACCATGCTTTTCGTTTTATTTGCATTTACCTTCATCCCATTCTGCTCACAGCTGTCATTTAGCTCCAGTAGCATATCTTTTAGTATCATTTCCTATTTTTCTAACGTCATATCATCAGCAAACCTTATGCATTTTATTCTTCTTCCTCCTTCTGTTACTCCTCCCATGTTCTGATTACATATTTAATGGTAATTTAAGGAATTTACACTTACCATCTCACTATCACCAATTCCATCGAAGCTAAATAACCCAGTAGTTGATACATCATTGTTAAGTCCACACCTGTGGAGTACCGGTTAGCACGTCTGGACGCGAAATCAGGTGGCCCGGGTTCGATTCCCGGTCGGGGCAAGTTATCTGGTTGAGGTTTCTTCCGGGGTTTTCCCTCAACCCAATATGAACAAATGCTGGGTAACTTTCGATGTTGGACCCCGGAATCATTTCACCGGCATTATCACCTTCATCTCATTCAGACGCCAAATAACCTAAGCTGTTGATAAAGCGTAGTAAAATAACCCACTAAAAAATCATCGTTAAATAACCTAGTAACCATACCCTAAATAGGATTTACGAACGTAGCTTACACACAACGTCAAAAATCTCATCTTAAGCACCAGAACTCGTTAAATGAAATATTTTTATAGTAAAATATATTCTGTTTGTAAGAAGATTCCTTCAGGACAATAAAATCGTTCTTGCTTGGGTTAGTAAAGCAGATGGGATGGTGTTGCAAAATTTATATACTTCTTGGAACGCACGTCTTATGTCTGAAATAAAAGCGCAGTTTATACAATGAATCGTGCAGGACGGGACATTGCTGAACACGCACTTCGTATTCTTTCACATCGGATTCCAATAAATCTAATGGTCCAGAGGACAGCTGCGCCTCCTTGGCGTTAAACATCTGCTTCCAAGGTACGGGATTTCAGGGACTTCAACTACAAGCAGATCTGAACGCCTTAGGCTACTCGAGATCTCAGAACTAAAGCTTTAAAATAAAACTTTATTATCTGAAACTAAATTGAATTTAAATAAACTCAATTGAAGAACAATATGCTAATTTTTGTGCAGAAGGTAATTTTCTCGGATACTTTGTGATACAATCTGACACTACAAGCAATTATGTCAAAAGGTTTATTTACAGAAGGCCAAATTATTCCCTGAAAACAAGTATACAGTGCGTTTGTTAACAACATTCACAGAATACTTGACATGAAAAGTTTATCTGACGTTACTCATGGTACCATGGAAACAAGATTTTAAGTGGTTTACGAGCGAAAATATACAGTTAAAATAGTGTTTCTGTTATTAGTTACGTTGAATTATTTTAGGCCTATATCTGATTATTAAAAAATCACTCTAATTGAAAGTAGTAATATCTGTAAAAATACTTGAAATTATTTCATCAATAACATAGTACATTCTGCCAAATGACAGATCTTTCACTATAAACCCAGCATTCTCCAATATTTTCTACTTTCTGCCCTCCTCTTAGTCTCCGCATATGAGCCATGTATCTTAATATCGTCTATTATCTGATATCTTCTTTTGCCCCGAACTCTTCTCCCGTTCACCATTCCTTCCAGTACATTCTTCAGTAAGCATTTCTTCTCAGCCAGTGACCCAACCAATTCCTTTTCCTCTTCCTGATCAGTTTCAGCATCATTCTTTCTTTACCCACTCTTTCAACATAACTTCATTTCTTATTCTGTATGTCAATTTCACATGCTCCATTCTTCCCCATATCCATATTTCAAAGCTTCTAGTCGTTTCTTTTCATTTTGTTGTAATGTTCACATTTCCCGCTCCATGCAATGCCACACTCCACACATATCACTTATCTCGTCCTTAGTTTTTTTTCAGAGGTACGCAGAAGATGCTTCTTTTCTACTTAGAAGCTTCTTTTGCTATTCTTATCCTCCTTTTGACTTCCTGGCAGCAACTCATGTTACTACTTATAGTACACCCCAAGTATTTGAAGCTGTTCACTTGCTCTACTACCTCATTTAGTATTCGCGCGTTTACCTTCTTTATTTTTCTTCCGACGACCATGGTCTTCGTCTTGTTTATATTTATCTTCATCCCATACTGCTTACAGCTGTCATTTACAGTAGCATATCCCTTAGTATCGTCCCTTCTTCTGTTAACATCGCCATATCATTAGAAAATCTTATGCGCTTTATTCTTCTTCCTCCTATTATCACTTCTCCCATGTTAAACAGGGTAGGTGATAAAGGGCATCCTTCTCGTACTCCTCTACCTTTTTCACTTCTCTCTGACATTTCTTCTTCTGTCCTGATTTTGACTCTTGTTTCACATAAATATTACTGAAAAATCTCCTCTCTTTCTAGCCCACATCTATTTTGTTCAGTATTCACAACAGTTTATTCCAATCAACTCAATGAAATAGTGGTAGTTTAAATTTAACGTGCTTGTGTTCTGAAGTCCCATACAAAATTTCAGCTTTGTAACATAGTTTGTTTTCGATATATGCGCACTATATGCAAATTTATGAAGAAAACATTCACATAAAAAATAATAGTAAATAAAGAAGAAAGCCGTGAAAGTTACGCTTCACACCTTAAAATATTTCTGAAGGATCGATTTTAACACTGTTAAAAGTACATATATCAAATTAAAGCTGCAACTTTTCTATACAGGTTGTTTCAAAAGTGACGGTAAAAACTTTAGGGATGAAAAGTAAAAAAGTTCCTGTAAACTTGGGTCCGCAAATTAACCGTTTACGAGATAATGTCATTTTGTGCTAAATACTAAGTACTTACTAATGCCAACAAAAGTAGTTACAATTTTATTCATTTATCAATCACAAGGCAGTAAAATTCATAATTTTGACTTTAACACTACAGAAATATGATTGAACATACACAAAAAAAAAAACTTTTGATTTGTACAAGAGTGAACTTTGTGGATAAACTAGGTAGAGTACAGTATGAACATGTTAACTGAAGAATTTTACAGCAGATGTTCAAAATATTGTTCATGCACTTGAATGCATGTGTGTAGCCTTCTCCGCAAAGACCCAAAATGGGCTCTAGCAATATCCTCGGTCATTCATATTCTGGAAGCCATCTACAATCCGATGCTGCAATTTTTCAGATGGTTTTGTCTGTTGTGTAAACTAGACTTTTTGCTTAACCCCATACATAAAAATTGAAAGCATTTAAATCCGGTAATGTAGGCACAGGTCCTCGTCTACCTATCCACCGTTCAGCATATCGTTTGTTTAGATATCGTATCACATTTAGAAGGAAATGGGATGGGGAGAGTGTGACATACGTACGAAGCATGAATGTTGCCGCTTTGCCGTATCCAGGCGCTCGGTTTACTGGCGACCCAAACTAGCAAAAAAATGGCTTTATGTCGTAAACGGTTAGTTTGCGGACCTACGTTACTGGAACGTTTTTGCTTCTCTTCGATTTTACTTCTGAGTCCTAAATTTTTACCATCAATTTTTAAACATCCTGTATAATGATTTCTCCATGTGCTCACCTGCAAGTCCCCTTAAAGTAACTCAATGCTGGGTCATTCCATACAAAATTTTAAGAATAGTCTATGCCAGCGAAGTCATGAATTGTTTTGGGATTTTAATATAATAATGTTGTTATGAAAATAAATTAAACTGCCAACTATGACCGCCATATCATTAATATTTTAGTCATACATATGACTGAAAAATGGGTGGCAGTTACAGTACATGTTATCAATCATTTAAAATATTCTAGACACCCTATATGAAGTGTCATCGAAACTAAACAAACGCCATTGTAAACCTGAATAACCATATTTTAATACCTTAGGGTGCTATTCATAGACATTTCGCAGCACGCGCTACGAGCGTACTAAGCTAGCCACGGCTATCCACTGGTTACTTGTACAGAATTCAAATCATATCCTGTCGCTAACACTGGTTTATGAATACGAAAAACGCTGATCATCCACCGGAAACCCGCGCTAAAAATGTCTATGAATACGGCCCTTAAAGACTAATCCGAATAATATTAAGGCATGCTCATAAAAACGCCTCATTGAAAAAAAAAAAAAAAGAGTTTGATATTCGAATGCAACAAATTAAATTCATGCGAATTTCATTCGTATTAAAGAAAATATTTTTCTTAATCCATCTCCCAAGTTTTATGATTTTATCTCAAAGAACCTATGAATAATTAAATTAATAAAATTATTAATTTTTGTTCTCACGGTTGAAAATCGCTTGCTATATGTGGCGGTCGCAGCGTTCGCGATACTTCGTAACGATGAGTAATCTCAAACGTCCGTCTCTCTGACCTTGATCGCGCAACATACTATACGACGGGAGAGCCTACCTGCTGAGCACCTTTGTACCGGTGAGTTATTTTTATTAAAAACTAGCATGATATTTATGTCAACATTCTGAAATTTTCACAGTGAAATAAATATACCCTAAAGAATTGAACACATGTTTTTTCGTGTGTAAAAATTAATTGCATTTTGTTTTCCATATTTTTAAATTATTTTACTGTGGGTAACTATTTAAGAAATTGCATACTTTTTTTTTTTTCATTTTAAGAGCATTTATAAACAAGGCTCTCCTTTTTAGAATTTTATTGAAATCACTTTTCCATCTCCTTTACATAGTAAGAAAGCTTCAATGAATGAAACCGTGTTCTTTGTTAAACCAATATTTTGAATTCTGATTGCTGCCAATCTATGAAAGATATAAATATAGTATTGCTTGAAATTCATATTTACAACATACAAAATAACCTACTACAATATTTTTAACTTTTGAGACATCATGGTTCAAAAATATACTTTTCTGCATAGAATGACCCTGCTCTTACATTCTGCATATCAGTGATTAATTTTATTATGTTCGATAAAATTTACGTTTCATTCTCTTTGTATGCTTTCATAGATTTGTAGGTCTATTTTTAGGTTATTAGAACCAGATTTTAAAGATTTTGGCCTTTTCTAGCCCTTTGTTGGTGTCTATACTCCTTCATTTTAGTGCAGCGGTGGCGAAAATGTAATCGTGCTCCGAGCCACAGTTTAACCTGCAACGTGCATAGCACCTATGGAGGGAGGCGGACATCCGAAGGGGAAGTGAAGCAAGTGTCTGACTTATTAAGGGATTTTCATTTTCCTTGCGTCAAGCACTTAAATATAATTTTATACAGTACAAGGCTACAAACTAATGTTTAGTACGTTTAACGAAGAAAGAAATGAACAGGAAAACATAGAACACACTATCACAACCTAAAATTAACTGTCTTCAGAATGTCTCTGCGACGAAGTTTCAAAATCAGAAATTATGTCACTTACTACCAGTCGTAGTTTGATGATGATGATGATGATGATGACGATGATGATGATGATGATGATCACAATAACACTTAACCTTTTAATGTTCATCAGTAACATGTAGTATAATGCCGTTTTATGTTATACAACCGTTTTCCTCGTAATACTTGTGAACAAATCATACATTTAATATTCTCATCATATTGACAGCAAAGAAATGTCCTCCCATCCTACTTGGAACTTTCGTACATGGTTTCGAGAGAGATATATGCCACACGCAGGTCAGAGACAAATACAAATGGAACGGAGTTTGACTCCAGTGAGTGAGAGGGTGGGGGTTGGCGGAGGTTAGAAGCAAGCGAAATGCACAGCTATCACTGCGAGCCACAATGTCTCGCGATTCACGTTCTCGCCACGGCTGATTTAGTGTCTTAATAACGGATGATTAATAATGACGTTTATATCGAACGGATGCTGCTTCCATCAATATTGATCAGTGGCTTAAAGAATTTCTAAATCATTTACTAAGTTTTCAGTTTATCCGAAGTTTTTGCTGACATTTTTTCTGTTGCAGATGTTTAATTTTTAATTCTTCTTGATGTTTCGGTTAGATTGCTAGTAAAATCCTAGTCACGACATTTATTTAACTCTTAGCGTAAAAAAATGTATTACAGTTGTCTTTCTCTTTCAAAATGTTATGTGTAATATTTTTAACTCTGTGTAAATGCCTTGAAGTTTTACACGGACCATTCAGATGTGTTCACTGTCTTAGAATTGGGTGTTCATGAAGCAATAAGATTTATGTACACTGGAAGAGACGTCTCTAATTTCGTTGCAGCCTTTCTCTAGTCTAGTCTGTTACGTCATGTTGGTCTGTTTGGCTTGCACTTTCCTGCAGTTGGCCACAGAACAAAATCTCGTTGATTTATGTTTGTGGGTCAGAGACGTTCCGAACACACGCGAATGTGTTCTTCCATGTGCAAATGTGATTGCGTAATGTTGGAGAGCTCACATTCATTTCCTTTGTGATTATAGGTACATATTCATTTCTGCACATGAGTTTTATGGCTAAAAAAATAAATTTATAATATATTTCATCGCATTTATTTTCTTTCATTATTCATATCAGACACATTTAGTTATTCAGAGAATATAATGGGTATTGTTATTGCTGTAATATTTTAGTTCACAAGCTATTTATAAAATTTTATGAATTTTAATATATAATAGACGAGGTTACAGAATATTTATGATTGAAGGAAGTGGTCGTGGTTGCCAGGGCCTGTTGGCATAAAGAGTAATGTTTTCACATAATTTTTACTTCTCGTAAATACAGCAGAAATATAAAAAATTAAAACATGAAAAATTATATTATTTCATTCAAAAACTGTTCTAGTTTGTAACTCAAATATTTTATAGACATCAGACTACAGATGTATATAGCATGGTCGTAATCCTAAAATTAGCTTTTTCTAGTAAATCTGGATTATACAGATTATGAACAAGAAAGGCTGACATTACAGAGGAACCTTCCCACACATCACGTCTAAAAATATATCCTTAGAAGTTTCTATGCATGATTAGATGGAGCACTCACTGTCTAAAATAAGGATCGATAAGGATGAATAACTTTACGATATTCCAGAATATTTAAAATTAGAACTTTATTACATAAAATCCGTTATTTTTATTTCGAACGTTTTAGTTGGTCTTCACTTGTTAAAAATGGACACCATAAATTTATCCGAAGTATTTAAAAGGGGCATAACTTTACACACGAGTCAAATCAAATGTATTTCGTGCACAGTTTTAACATGAAAAATATTCAAGGGCGGAGATGAGAGAAAATTCTAACTTCTGCAATTGTTAACTAGGCTTTATATTCTGCATACATGTTCCACTTGATATATGTATACATACTACAAAATTACAATCAAATTACTTCAATAGTTTTTAGTTATCCATTTTTATGTAGCATATCGATCGTCCAGTTCAAAAGTGCGACAACTCAAAAATTGCCATTTTTTAGTTATTTATACTACTGAAAGCCCCTTTCGGAGCTCTTTCCGACTCAGTATTGAGATAAGTCATATTTACAACCAAAAAGAAAAAAAACTAAATAAACTGCTTTAGAAATAATTATAACTATGGACTTCACTAATTCATTATTAGTACATTTCGAAATGTATTAATAATGAACTGGAAGATTGTAATAAACTCGTCCTGAATACTGACTCACTTCTAATTGTGGTTACGAACCAGAACTCTGTTCCTTTCTAAGTGATTTATTTGATACTTTCAAATGAAGATATCTCAAAACTTGTTTTTTTTTTTTTTTTTTTTTTTTTAGTTGTCGCACTTTTGAACTAGACGATCGATATTTTCAAACTCAACCTCCTAACACATTTTAAGTAGACCTATGAGAACGACAAATGTGTACGTAATACCTCTGACATATTTACAAATTAAAGTCTCCATATTTGCAAAACGTGTTCTGAGAATGAAGAAAGAAAATATTTCCTTACTCAAGATATCAGATGATAGACGGCATTAAGGAGTTAGGTACAGCTTACAGCAGTAAAATTTTTTTGGAATTATTCAACATTTTCTTCCTCCATTATTGTATCGTGTACAATAATGAAAATTGGTAAGTGTAAAACACTTTCCTTCTGCTATATGAAAATAATATTTTTTCAATTAAAAAAAATTATTTATTAATTTTCTTTTCAAAATAAAAATGTGCAGTTCATTGTGCAGTGATTAAGCGTTTCCCTCATAACTCGTAAACTTGTTAACTTTTTCATGTTTCTCTCTTTTATTTTATTGCTGAAACTCATGTTCAGAATATCATGCTCTTTCAACTACATTCCTTAATAAATAACATTTTTTTTATTTTGTGTTAGAAAAAAATACTGATATTTGACCATTTTGTAAAATCAATTTATTTTTTATCAGACAATGTGTTAAAGATAGAGAAGTGATCTTTCATCATATTGTAGATATGACATGCATTAATACACACAAGAAATGTCATCACAGAATATTGGATAGTTTTTTTATAGATTTTTATTTTATACTTAATGATATAATTTATTTTATTGAATGAGATAATATTAGCTTTAATTCTGGATCTATTGTTGTAACGTTTTTATTTGATAGAATATCTTTAATGTTTATAGGTTTTGTATTTTTTATTTCTTCTTTGCTTTTGAGTTATGTGGGAAATGCTTCATCACTGCACAGTGAACTGAATTTTGGAAAAAAGTAAACATTTTTTTTAATTGTAAAAATATATATATTTTTTAATTTAGCAGGACAGTGTTTTACACATACTAATTTCCATTATTGTACAAGACACAGTAATGGAGGAAAAAAGGTTGAATATTTCCAAAATTTTACTGCTGTAAGCTGTACCTAACCCTTAAGATATTAAATGGATCATATGAGGAAACAGATAGGAAGGCAGAAAATAGGAAAGACGGGAGAAAGCTGGGTTTGCAGTGAATGACCTGCCCTTGAACAGAACACTAGATGAATGAATGTACAGTGTTTTGTGACCATTCTAAAGATATTTTTATTTAAAGAGGTTACTAGGATATAAAAAGTCAGATATTTCATTTAATTAACCATACTTTATAAACCACGCAGAAAAAATTTCTGCTTGACAGCTTTAAAATAGAATAGGCGCTCGCAAAAACGAGCTAACCATCGTTTAGTAACAATAGAGAAAAATTTGTCTTCGACTTCATACAAACACACGAGGGCCAAAAAGATAACTTTACAGATGTGTCATATTTTTTCTACGATATCACAAATTTACATTAAATAAATATTTCAAGGTTGGAGAGGTTATAAGATCACAATGTCATGACCGTCTATACTCAGAACCGTTAAGAAGTACCATACCCATGGCATGACAGCCTTTTTTATTCATGCTCACGATTTCATCGCCATCTAAACCGGCCATTAATCTACAAAGAGGTTAAAAACAGTTGAATCATTAGTCTTGTTACAATCAGTACTACATGTAAATTCAGAATAATAAGGGCTAAAATATAGGTATGAATATTAGATTTTTTACTTATTTGTGTTACGTGTAATATTTACGTCATGAAAAGGTCGTTTTTTTAAATCGGATTATTCTACGACGCTGTATGAACATCTAGGTTATTTAGCGTTTGAATGATATGAAGGTGGCAATGCCGGTGAAATGAGTCCGGGGTCCAACACCGAAAGTTACCCAGCATATGCTCGTATTGGGTTGAGGGGAAAACCCCGCAAAAAACCTCAACCAGATAACTTTCCCCGACCGGGATTCGAACCCGGGCCACCTGGTTTTGCGCCAGACGCGCTGACCGTTACTCCACAGGTGTGGACGAAAAGATCTTGGTAATGCATTAATTTCTTACTGAATAGAAGTTTGTACATTGAATGTTACATGTTTTATGACAGTGCGTAAAATGAATAGCAGTGCCTAAAGTGATTACTTACTTTTGTGCGAGATCGTGCGTATTTGCTTGGTTTCCGCACAAAACCAATCCGCGGAAAGTCTAAAATTCCACATTCAGTATTCCCAACCTAACACACATAACAATTTCCCTCTTCTTACCTCTTAAATTGACATATTGATTTTACTGTTTTAGGCTTTTAACATATTATTTTTAGAGACGTTCAATATAATAATAATTATAAATTGGAAACTTACCACTGCAATTTCACCTAAATTGCACTGTTAATTATTGTTTTTAAATATTTGCAAAAATTAAGTAAACTCTACAACTCCACTAAAGATACTGCATTCGTGATGCAAATAACATTAAGGAAGCCGTGAAAAAATCAACAAGATTCCAGACTCATCATAGACTGGGGGGGGGGGGAAGAAAAGGACAGGCGTATATCACGGCCTGCTGGAGTATAGTAAACACAGAAAACATTTTATAGCAACAATGTCGAAGAAAGATATTTTGGTTTTCCGAAGTTGCCGTCATTAAACAGCAACCAACATGGAGATTTCATTGCAACTAATTAGAAATTCGTCTTTCAGGTATGTAATAAACGATCTTCGCACAAAATAATGTACGATACACGAGCGGTATGTTTGTTTTCATGTTCTCGGAAATTAAAAAAGCTGAACTACGTTTCGCTTTTTCAACCTTTTCCTCGATCATGAAAACATCAACATACCGCTCTTGTAACGTATATTACTATTTACTGAATGAAGTTTATACATTGGATATTACATTTTTATGCCAGTACATAAAATGAATAGCAGTGCCTAAAGTGATTACCTACTTTATGCTCCATCATGCCGAAATGTAGTAATTATACACCTGGTAGCAGTCTTTTAATGCATGTCATTAAAGTACACCTATTCATTAAAGTTCAGGTTTTCGATTATTCTCGGATATGCAATCGAAAGACAACGAGGGAAACGTCACGGAGGCTGGAAATCCAATACTGTCGCAGAAGGTTATGTTCTGTTACTATAATAATTAACGTTAATTGTAAATAATATTCAAATAAATTCAATTTGTCATCTCGTTTTTCAATTCTAAATCAATTTCCAGGTTATACATTCTCTGCAATACATCAAGGTCAATGACATTATTGTTCCTCGAAAAAAAATCAATACTTTCACGTCTGCGCACATCTCACAATTCAAGAGCTATGAACAAGGTCACTTCCGATCTTCTGTCAGATACAAATAAAATGTATACTTCTGAATAATTTAAAGTTAGAAATATGGTCGAGCATAAAAAGTCGTATGAAACTTGCCTATAATGGTAATTAAGACGCTCGTATGAAAATTATGAAACTCGCTTGCGCTCGTTTCATAAATAAACTTACTTGCGTCTTAATTACTATCATTATAGGCTCGTTGCATAATTACTATTTTCACGCACTAGTGTTTTAAAGACTCGCTTTAGGCATTGATAACAGTGGGTAAAATGCAACTTTATGCACTATCTTAGAAAACATGTTCTAATTAAAATCCAAAGTGTAACAATTTATCAAGTGCAGAATAATATGACTCTATAAAAACTATTGATGTTTTAACCAATGCTATATTGTACAGATTTATTTTTTTACAAATCTTTTTATTTAAAAGACCTGTCCACTGTCTCTTAATATTAATTCTTTGCCACTAGTTGACTGCTGGATTTTCTGTTTAGTTGGAGCATTTGAATTTTTTAGCGACATTATTAAGTCGAATTAAAGCATCCATTTCGCAGAGATATAATCTCTCTGACCGGTCATTTCATTTCAAACTAGACCCTTGAGTAGCAGCTACACTGTCAGTTGCCTTCTCTCTGAACGCTGCTTCCAGGATAAGCGCCCCCAAACTCCAGCGCTCGATAAAACCTCTCTTAACGAGGCAACAAGGAAAACGCATCACAAACAAGTGACGAGCAGTCAGCGCGCCAACTTGTATACGCGACCAAAATTTGATCCGGGGTACTATGCGACAGAGCGTCAGTATAAATAAACAAAACGTAAATATATAACACACATACAGCATTCTGTCATTCACACTTACTCTTCTGGTGTGACAGGCCCCTGCTGTTGACATTTTAGAGCGTGGCATCCACCATTCATTTTATACGTCGCTACTTAAAAGATCGCGAGTTCATACTCGAAAAACATGAACTATTCTGATTGCGATATAATCGTAGCATGGCTTACTCAGGAAATGAAATAAAACCAAGGCCGCCCGCGTAATGTAAGCATAAAGGGAGCGATATGTACTTCGAAGATATGCTCGGCGACGGTTCGACTCCCGCTTAGACTCTTTATAGAGTGGAATTATCTGGAGAGGTGCACTATGACCCGGCACTGCGACCTGTTACAATCTATAGGCCGCGCCACCGTTTTTGGCATGTGAAATAAATAATGGGAACCTTAAGTGCTAGTGTTATACATTTGTAGCAAAGTATGGGCGATAAAGCTGGCAATTGAAGAGTTCACTGCAAGAATGATGGATGTCACTTTCTTGTCGAAAATGAACCAAAACTGTCAATGCATAGCTTAAGACATATAGAATGTACATAGAGAGTTATATGGCATTAACACTGATAGTCATTGTCCAGTAACGATCGGAAAATCACAGTTAAGCTTTGAGCACTAAGCATTTCAAATTTTCAATTGCTTCTCTTGAAAAATGTATTCCAAATCACATCCATCATTCTCGCAGTGGACTCTTCAATTGTGATTGGCAGATTGTTGATGTGACGCGTATTTAGGAGGAGGTACCGTTCTCAGGTGCAGTAAAAACAGAAACTCACTGACTGGACACTGTACTCAAGGACACACCGGAGGAACGCTAGCGTAGGGAAACTTAGTGCGAGTATCTTACTTTTGCCACAGTCTGGGCAGTAGAGTTGGGCAACACGATTCTTTTACAGAAGTCGATTCCAACGATTCAATCATACATTACGAATCGATTCTAACGATTCGTTCACGATTCTTCCCAGTCTGCGATTCCAACTATTCTTTTGAATCGTCAACGAGTTCACGATTCTTCCTACTCTGCGATTCCAACGATTCGTCAACGAACGACTTACAGGACAATTTCCTTTGCAAACCACGCGTAGAACAAAAACGTTCTACATCTCTCGCATAGATGGCATAAGAGGCGAGACATTGCATTGTCTCTTTCTCATTGGCTGGAACCATTCAGCATGACCTCCATTAATCTACAAAATTATCTAAGATAACGTTTCTAAATTATAATTTATCAACTGAACCTTATTACGAAGTACATTTTTTGCATTACATCTCTATTTAACTATGCACATTTCAGGTTTGTGTTCATTATTTTCCATACTTAACAAATGCAGTATTTTGATTTCACTCTCGCTCGGGAGTATTCGGCACGGTTCGGAAATGTCCGTTGACAGGTTACATCAAACAAGTAAATAGAATCGTGGGTTACGATACCATGTCAGTTCGTTACTATTCTTTTGAACGACGATTCGTTACGATTCTTTTGAACGACGATTCGTTGATACCACGAATCGATTCTTACGATTCTTTATTATTAGTCGTTCGAATGAACGATTCGTTCACGAATCGACCCAACTCTACTGGGCAGTAAGACTGGCAACTGTGGTTGGCATATTGTTGACGTGACGTGTATAGAAGGTGGTACCATTCTCAGCTACACTATCAACCGATGCTCGCAGACTGTGCATTGTATTTAAGGACACGCGCCAGGAACGCTGGCGTCAGCAATAACTCTCAAGCTAGGCGCATTCCCAAACCCACACCGGCTGACTACACTAAGGTTCGCTGCGTACTCAGATTTCAAGCAGGCAACCCCCCCTCGTTCCAAGGCCAGACCCGCCGTGCGTCGCCAGACGGCGTTCGTGGAATGCTATAGAATGAAGACGAAATGTAGAAATGTTGACGGAATGATGTAGATACCTAATGTAGGGAAACGGTAGAACCTCGAGAAAAACTCCAATTACGACCTTGCCTGCCACAAGTGTCACTATGGATTTTTCAATGAAAAATTCCAGGCCTGACCAGAACTCGAACCCGAATCTCCTGCGTTACAGGCGGAAGGTCTGACCACAGGACCACCGCAGGGGACAGACTATTTATCCAGTTACGTTTTGACGTAGAACTACGTCTTTGTCCTCACTAGGTATGTGGAGAGGGGTTAATTCACATAATAGTGATATCCCCTTCCTTCTGCTCCTTGTATTTTCATTGTTCCTCCTTGTATTCCCTTTGTTCTCCTTATATTTCCATTGTTTTTCTTGTGTTACCACTTTTAGCCTTTTCTTCTCCTTATTCTCCTTGTGTTTCCCTTGTTCTTTTTTCCCCCTGTTCTTCTTGTTTTTCCCTTCTTCTATTCTGCTGTTTCTCCTTGTATTCCCATTGTTCTCCTTGTTCTATTTGTTTCCCCCTTGTTCACATTGTCTACACCTAGTTCTCGATGTATTCCCCTTGTTCTCCCTGTATTATCCTTGTTCTCCTTATATTCCCCTTGTTCTCCTTATACTCCCCTTGTTCTCTTTATCTTCCAATTCTTCTCTTTGTCTTCCCTTCGTTCGTCTTACATTTTCCTTGTCTTCCCCATGTTCTCTATATTCTCCTTGATATCATTGTCTTATCCTTGTTCTCCTTTTCTTATCCTTGTTTTCCTTCCCTTCTCCATGTTCTCCTGTTTCCGTTTTGTTCTCCTTGTACTTTCAGTGTTCTTTTTGGCTTCTCCTTGTCTTCCCCCTGTTCTCCGTTCATCCCCCACATTGTACTTTTATTCCCCTTTTTCTCTTTTCATCACTCACACTACAAGTGCAGTAATCGCACACTCAAGTAATTCTACGTAAAAATACGCAGCATAGTAAAGCTGTGCACCTATCGACAGGTGATCGCACCCACACGTAGTTCTACGCAAAATATATGGAGCATAATAAAGCTATGCACCTGTTGACAGGTGATCGCACCCACACGTAGTTCTACGCAAAATAGGTATATGCAGCATAATAAAGCTATGCACCTGTTGACAGGTGATCGCACCCACACGTAGTTCTGCGTAAAATATATGCAGCATAATAAAGCTGTGAACCTATCGATAGGTGATCGCACCCACACGTAGTTCTGCGTAGAATATATGCAGCATAATAAAGCTGTGCACCTATCGATAGGTGATCGCACCCACACGTAGTTCTGCGTAAAATATATGCAGCATAATAAAGCTGTGCACCTATCGATAGGTGATCGCACCCACACGTAGTTCTGCGTAGAATATATGCAGCATAATAAAGCTGTGCACCTATCGATAGGTGATCGCACCCACACGTAGTTCTGCGTAGAATATATGCAGCATAATAAAGCTGTGAACCTATCGATAGGTGATAGCACCCACACGTAGTTCTGCGTAGAATATATGGAGCATAATAAAGCTGTGGACCTATCGATAGGTGATTTAACCCACACGTAGTTCTACGTAAAATATATGCAGCATAATAAAGCTGTGCACCTATCGATAGGTGATGCACCCACATGTAGTTCTGCGTAAAATATATGCAGCATAATAAAGCTGTGCACCTATCGATAGGTGATCGCACCCCCACGTAGTTCTGCGCAAAATATATGGAGCATTATAAAGGTGTGCAGCTACCGATAGGTGATCGCACCCCCACGTAGTTCTGCACAAAATATATGGAGCATAATAAAGCTGTGCACCTATCGATAGGTGATCGCACCCCCACGTAGTTCTGCGCAAAATATATGGAGCATTATAAAGCTGTGCAGCTACCGATAGGTGATCGCGCCCACACGTAGTTCTGCGCAAAATATATGGAGCATAATAAAGCTGTGCACCTATCGATAGGTGATCGCACCCCCACGTAGTTCTGCGCAAAATATATGGAGCATTATAAAGCTGTGCAGCTACCGATAGGTGATCGCGCCCACACGTAGCTCTGCGCAAAATATATGCAGCATAATAAAGCTGTGCACCTGTTGACAGGTGATCGCACCCACACGTAGTTCTACGTCAAATATATTCATAATAATAAAGATGTGCACCTGTTGACAGGTGATCGCACCCATAAGTTCTACATAAAATATATGGAGCATAATAAAGCTGTGCACCTATCGATAGGTGATCGCACCCCCACGTAGTTCTACGCAAAATATATGCAGAATACTAAAGATGTGCACCTGTTGACAGGTGATCGCACCCACACGTAGTTCTACGTAAAAATGTGCAACATAGCAATGCAAAGCACCTGTCGACAGGTGACTGCACATACACTAGTTCTATGTAAATATTATACAGTTTTCGTGGAAGAATTTGTTTATTTTGAGTTATGATCCTTTGGAGAAAGTCCATGGCAAACGCAGAGTAGAGAACATTATAATAACCCAGCAATAATATATGGCTTATCTTGTACGACAGTTTTTGTTTTTGGACTGTCATAGGTGGAGAATCATCCAACGTTTTATGACTGCATCCGTTCCCCATCAGGCAAGGCAAGAAATGATAAACATATTGGTTGTTACGTCATAACAGAAAAGTTCTACTTTTAGTCTTCCCTGACTTTTTGTACCTCCGAAACTAATTACATTCCTTCATCTAATATATATAGTGTCCGAAAATTCCCGCACCATACGACAAATAATAGTACGTCTTCTATGTATAGTTGCACAACAATCTTTTCTGTTGATCGCAAGTAATTGGCTCCACGCTCACTGACTTGAATCCTCCTGCACTTTGCTTTCAGGGGATGTGAAGTTACGGAACTATAGCGTCAAAATTCTAGACATGGAATATCTACACAAAGAACACATAGAAAACATATTGTTATTAGTCCTATAGTGCAGGACTTTTCAAACACTCTGTACATTGGAACAACTAAAAGCGTTAGTCACACATTTTAAATGTCTGATTAGGATAATGATTCTTTTCTTATTTTCTTCGGATAATTCTTCTTATCCTTTCGTATAATTCAGACAATTCTTCGACCAAGAACTTCCATAAATTTACTTCCAGAGAGGTAATTTCTCGGTAAAGGAATCTTGTGCATATATAAAACCCTTGAAATGTGAATAGAAGAGATAATTTTTTTTTCCGCATATTGTTAATGTTCTGTATCTTTATTGCTGACATACATTACGATATTTTATGAAGGAGTTCTTTGGTATAAGAAACTTTAATATATCTTCACTACATGTGAATTTAATTTATTAAATACCTTTAGATCTATAAAGGATATTATACATCTTGATTATAGACCTTTAACAGTTTGCACACTTAACATTTGTTGCAGTAACAAGTTTAACTTAGCTGACCAGTTGTGAAACTTAGTTGATAATTTACCTTAGTTGACTCACTAGTTCTGAAGACGGCTAAAAGTGAAGTCGAAACTAGTAAACTAAGGTAAATTACCAACTTAGTTCCACATAAACACAGAAAATATGACAAATCTTAAGAAAATTTAATTTGAAATTGTTTTCTGGATCTAAAAACTCCATTTATACGAAACATTTGAATTCGTAACTGCGAAGTTCTACTCTGTATCTTTGAAGTGAACAACTTGTGCCGTTCTAAACGAAAGATATTTCAGTTTGTGAACTATTATGACGTACTCCTAAAAGAGAACATTTGTTATACATGAAGTTACGGATTAAAACATATGGTTTGTGCCTTAAATGGTGAACTACAGTATTTTGCCATGACTTGAATTATGGGAACTGTAATGAAGGGTTGAAGGTTTCAGTAAGAACTACGATTAATGGTAAATTATACAGATTTGAGCTTAAGAACGTCAGACACACAAATATCGAATTAACTACGGAAATACTGTACAGAAGTGATTTTCATTTTCTACACTCATCCGACTGATGATGTATTGTTACTACCGATTGTTAAAAATATTAATGGCACTACATAGAGATCTTTTCTAGAATGTACATGACATTGTAGATATTGTATAAATAACTGGAATGCTGCCAATTTTGTATTATTTATTAATTCGTTTTTCAGAAAGAAATTGATGTATACACAGTATGGTTACGTTGTAAATTGAGTTCATTTATTGAAGTATGTTGAAAAGATACATTTCTTGAATTAGTGTTGATTCATTTGAAGTAGAGAGTGCAGAGTGAACGCAGTAAAAGTGGACCACCATTTTGTTTATAGCATATGTTCACATTCGCAAATTATCATCATCATCACGCTGGCGTTATTTCAGCATGTTAAGTTTATGTTTAGCATTTTCCTGTGTAAAAGATATGCTGATGCTATTTCCAATGCTGCCTTCCATTATCCTATGAAGTTATCACTTATAATTTTATATGGTTTGTAAACGTATTTGAGAAATGAACGTATGATGAAATAATGATGTTCCATTTTTAAGAGAATCATACTGTACGAGTTGAAGGAGAAATAAATCACAATGCTGCAATTCACACTGGAATTTCACTGCCCTGTTGCTATACATAACATAACTACTGTATTGCATTTTAATGTGTGTTATTTAATTACAGCTGAATAAAAATGATCTACAATACTAACTTCAAAGGTATTATAATATACAAGAAAATGCCACCGGCGTAGCTCAGTCGGCTAAGGGGGTTTGATTCCCGCTTGGGCTGATTAACTGGTTGGGTTTTTCCGAGGTTTTTCCCAATCGTAAGGCAAATGTCAGGTAATCTATGACGAATCCTCGGCCTCATCTCGCCAAATATCATCTCGCTATCACCATTTCCATCGACGCTAAATAACCTCGTAGTTGATACAGCGTTGTTAAATAACCAAGTAATATATATATATATATATATATATATACAGGGTGTTTCAAAAATACGGGGCATAATTTCAGGTATGTATTTCCCACATGTAGACAAACAAAATAGTTCATTACAACATGTGTCCGAAAATGCTTTATTTCCGAGTTATGGCTTTCACAACATTGAAATTCACCGGAACGTTTTTCTTTCCGCAGGTCGTTGCCGTCAAAGGAGACATTAAGAGGGCACTCTGACAGTTCATTCCAAGGTGAAGGTTACATTCAATGTTGTGTAGGCGTTAGACTGTGCGACATGTATTCAAATCAAGAGCTGGCAGAGATACACTTCATGTACGATAAGGCGGACGGCAATGCTGCGGTAATGGACGGTAATGGAGACGTACAAATGTCTTCCGATCTGGACATTGTCGCTGTGGGTACCTCTCCTGGTACAAACGACGAGCCAGAGCAGCATTGCAGTCCGCCTTACCGTACATGAAGTGTATCTCTGCCAGCTCTTGATTTGAATACATGTCGCACAGTCTAACGCCTACACAACACTGAATGTAACCTTCGCCTCGGAATGAACTGTCAGAGTGCCCTCTTAATGTCTCCTTTGACGGCAATGACCTGCGGAAAGAAAAACGTTCCGGTGAATTTCAATGTTGTGAAGGCCATAACTCGGAAATGAAGCATTTCCGGACAGATGTTGTAATGAACTATTTCGATTGTCTACATGTGGGAAATACATACCTGAAATTATGCCCCGTATTTTTGAAACACTCTGTATATATATATATATATATATATATATATATATATATATGTATATATATATATATATATGTATATATGTATATATATATATATGTATATATATATATATATATGTATATATATATATATGTATATATATATGTATATATATGTATATGTATATATATATATATATATATATATATATACGAGAAAGAAAGGTGTAGCCTCAGAAATTCCTATTGCACAAGAGCTTCCTATTTGATAATAGGATTGACTCAAGAAATTAAGCAGGATGAACCAATTACAAGAGATTTCGAGTTATACGCTCGCGGAATAAATCTTGAAATAGCTATTTTTTTACTTGGCTATTTAACGACGCTGTATCAACTACGAGGTTATTTAGCATCGATGGGATTAATGATAGCGAGATGATACCGAGGATTCGCCATAGATTACCTGACATTCCCCTTACGGTAGAGGAAACCTCGGAAAAAATCCAACCGGTGACCAGCCCAAGCGGGAATCGAACCCGCATCCGAGTGAGCAAGCGCCTTAGCCCACTGAGCTACGCCCCGCGGCGAAATAGCTATTCATGGGATAGCCTAACTGTAGAACAAATTGAGTACCTGTTTTGTGACGTTCGTTTTTTGCAAAGTTATCTATTCCATAGATACCCGAATTGGAACAATATGTGTCGATTGTATTTTGTTTATAAAGTGCATTCACAATAGCAATAATTGTTGAAATTAATATTTCTGAACATACGGTAATTATCACTATATTTTCTGTGGAGTTTATTATGAAGAAATGAGTAAATAAAAACCAATCAGAAATAAATAATATAGGCCTGCGAGATATACTTAATAGCTGAGATATGAAATGACTTTAAGAACGTGCTCGAAGAAAACTGATGTCATAACTATACTTCGTTTCATAATGTCTGACAGGCGATGTGAATGTTGCCTGCAAAGGAGGAGAGAAGTATAATTGCTATTCAACCAATACCTCCTCCCAACTTCAAAACAAGCGTGAAATGAGACATCTGCTATTGGTTCAATAGCAATTACCCTTCTCTCTCTTTCTCCCAGCAATATTTACAAGGCCTGTCAGACATTATGGAACGAAGTATAGAGTCCTGCGTTTGGTTACCTAAAGCCTGCAAGCAACCCGCAACAGTGTAGATGTGTATGAAGTATAGCTTGACGGCATCCAACGCTATTTAGGTCAGGTCTGCTGTTCAGTGAACATGCGAAAACAAAACAAAACTAGCGGTTGGAAATGAGTGCTCCAATAGGAGAATTTGGTAGCGTCATTAGGAAAGAAGAAAATTATCAGAAAGAAGGAAAAAATTTTCATTTGAAACATTTAAAATGTTTAGTCATTGATTATATTTTGTAGAGATTCGTGAAACACGCACTCATAATGTGATTTATTTTAAGTTTGCGCGAAATGTATAATTTTTTTATTAGTTAATTCCAAACTTTAATTAGATCTAAAGTATCTAGAATGTTTTACTTATTGTAAACATCGGGTTAGACAAATTCCGGACGCCAGGTAGCCATGGCGATTAAATTAATATTGTATGTTGCGCCTAAATTGTTTATTGAGTTCAACATTTTTAAGACGTTTTGTCTTACGTCATTAAGACTAATTACGTAATGTTAACAAAAGCGGTTGTAGGAAAAAATTCGAATGTGCTGTTTAAATTCTCTGGTAGGCGGGAAAAAGGATTTAAGTCACTTTATGTAACATTTACAGGAGTAATTTTCAAAGATTTAAACAACTTCTGTAAATCTGAAAGGTGACTTGTTTCGGCTATTTCATGATTTTCTTTATTGTTGACGTCATTGGTTTTAGGATCTATCTTAGGAAACGGGTTGCATCAAGGAAATCTTGTATCACTAAAAGTAATGACTTAAGCCCTTTTGCCCGCCCACCGGAGAATTAATATCGTTACATTTGTTACGCATCTCAAGATATTGTCGTACATTGCTTCAGACCGTTTCTGAAAGAGTGTGTTTGCATTGAATATATATTTAATATTGTTTTATATATTTTAGTAAATCTATCTTTATCTTAGCTGGAATCGTTTCCTCACTGCATGTCTGAACAAAATGTGGTGGCTCCTGAAAATAAACGGGCTGCCTACTGATTTTTATTAGCTTCGCCTTTTCCAAGTAAAAATTATATTTTATTGCATATAAACTGCCGATAAATATATACTTCGTTAGCCTATTGTTGTTACTAAATCCAAGTGGTACTCCTGTTGTTCACCGACTTTCATACACAAGAGACTGCTCGAAGCATGAGCTGTTGACTTGCATCTTGCTTTCCGTACGAAGATACTATGATCGATTACGCTACCGAAGCCAACGAAGCGCTTTTCCCAGTAGGTAGAGTTTTAGCTAGTTTAAGGAGGTAGTGCTCTGAAGCAAGTCAAGGTCCTATCCTATACAGCTATACTACAACCTATCCTAATACAGCTACTTTATCCGAATCTTAGTGATAAATAATTGTTTTATTATATTGAAAATTGATCAATGCGTTAGTACTACGAGCATAAGATAACGCTTTTTAAGGACATCGAATAATTGCAACTTTATTTCATATTATTGTTATTTAACACAATAATTTCAGATAAATAAGTATTCCCAATTGACAGAAAGCACATATTCTACATATCAGTTCAAATTTTCAAATACTTTCCTTCACTTCTAAATTTAAAGCGTTACTGTAATGAAATTTAATACGTAATCATTTGTCTTCAACATCGAAAATATGTGAATTTATTTTATGTAAATTCTTTTGCATTTCCTTTTCTTTTCGTTGCTTTCCAAATTATTCTATTGATTTTTGATTTTTTACAAATACCCTTCTAGCTACTAACAAACTTAATCCTCATGTATTTTATATGCACATTAACCATTAAATAAAAAAACTAACATAATTTGTTTACAAAATTGTTGCCGGTAACTAAAATTATGATTTCTTATCTAATAACAGGGAAATTGTAAACCTTCTCTTGAATGACGAAGAGGATCGGAGGATATTATTGACGACATCCAACAGTTCCAGCTAATTCTGTTCAGATGCATCCTGACAACATCAAAGGTAAGTAATTTGATCCTAATTTGTAAAGAGGAAAACATTGTGTTGAAATAATGAATCAGACTATCCGCTTCGAAACTTCTAACACGCAAACAAAGAAATTTAATGCAGAAAAAAACATCTGCAAATGAATTATTCCTTATTTCCGGGATAAATACAATACTTATCGTATTTCAGTTACAGGTCTCCTCTTCGGTTCGTTCAATAGCGAGGAAAATATAAACTTGAGAGATAACTCGAGACAGAGATAGTGATTGTGTATGGTACACAAATGGTTTAATTATTAAAAAATTATATACTTAGATTTTCTGTCCAATGTATTATTTTTTATTTTTATTTTCAACCTAATCAAAAGCGATGAAATAAAATGTTTGTTAAGTACCGGTGTTCTACAGAGTGATTTATATAGAACTAACACATTTCTTTCTTTATTTCAAAACGAATGCTAGCCACAATTTGTTATACCTCAAATGTAGACTATCCTTGGGAGATTACTAACCTCTATAGCAAATGTTGAAAATTATTTATTTATTCGGCTGGAAATTCACTTAATGACTAATTTTTAAGATCAAATTAAGCAGGAGATTTGATTCCCTGTCACGAGATGCGCAGATGTTTATTCTTTATTCCTTATCGTTGGTAGCTATTTTCGACAGTTTGTTTTAGTCACTGAAATTGCAGTACACATTAAATCAACGACTCTTTCTTTTGAAGCAATACTGGATTACGAATTCAATTACAGCTACTCAAAGGGCATATCAGAGAGAATTTGGTGTTCGTAATCCCCCCCCCCCAAAAACACAATACTGGGACTGGTAAACAAATTGGAAACAACTGGATCTCTAAAAGAATAATAATTTTGATAACAAGATCTTATTGTGTCTCCACTGGAGTCTCGTACATCAGAGTTTTCATGTACCCCAGAAAAAGAAATCTAATGGTGTCGGTCAGGTGAGCGAGGGGGTCAGGCTATTGAGCCTCCACGTGCAATTCTTCTGTTGCCAAAGGTGTCATTCAAGTGGCCAGGTACTTCATGATCGAAGTATGCTGGAGGGCCATCATGCTGCAACCACATCTCGAAGTCTAATGGTTTGTTTACCTACAGTCATCCCCCTCACATTTCGGAAGCACCAGCGCGCAAACAAAGAGTCTCTGCACATGGGTACAATTTCATTGTCTTTTTTTACTTCTTTCCTAGCTTTTGTTATCCACATGGTACTCATCTACCTACCACCGACCATTGAAACATTTTTTTTACACTCTGTATAATATAGTGTAGTATAGTCGTCACTGTGGCCATATATGTATGGGAAGTATGAATATATGTGTGTGGCGGAGGCGGTACGATCATCCACTCCTCTTTACCTTTCTTATATTGGCTGCTTTCGCCAGGTGGACGGCACATTGGAAGGATTGGATGTGCGCAGTGGAAGTCTTTTAGAAATGAATAGCGTGAATTTGTAAAACAAATATAATTAACAATAATAAGTAACAATGTACATAAATGGAAAATGAAATAACAATAAATATGAAATAGGTGAGTGAAAATAGGACAAACTAATCTGAAATGATATCCCCAGGATATGTAAATCATGTAAGTATCACAAGGCTGAGGCCAACACACTTATAAGTGATGAAACAATCTAATATGGCCGTCTCTCGACAATCAGTGACTAACCTATTAAGCATATGTTCATGAACCACTCTCTAAATATATATATATATATATATATATATATATATATATATATATATATATATAGCCTATATATATATATTAACTATCTGAGTACGAATCTGAACACAACACCCAGCCAGCACTTAAACTTAATACATGATCCATTCGACCATAGATACCACTCAAACTGAGTAACCAAACTATAAATACATGTGCACTCAATAAGAGAAACTCTACCCAGCATAAGGCATTACATGACTGATCACTATACATTACCCATTGCACAAATTGCTCACATAAACTGTGCAAATAGCACTAACACAAATCTCTGCACTTTACAAAATGAACACCCAACGGAGAGAGAGAGGGATGGAGACAGATACACGTAATAAGTAAACGGACGATAATTCCAATCTCAAAGATCATTTAAATAGCAACAAACTCGACGCATATGATAACAAAATAGCGGCAAAGGGAACCAACAATCAAATGGAGCAGGGATTACACTAAAAACAATATGTGAGACCGTAACCGCTGCTCTATCACTCTAACCGTCTCGGAACATGAACTCACGTTTCAAATTAATCTCATTACATAATTCCCAAAGCAATTTACCTCAAATACATATATCTCACAAATATGTTACTCGATGCAAATACTAAAACTTGCCCCCAAGACGTATCACTAGCAAGCGATGTTTCAAAACTACGATCCACTAAAATCCCAAACACACACGACGCAATTTAACTACTCCACTGTTCTATCTCCCACACGTACAAAGCCCGAGTCGCGTTGTCTACTATGTCTGCCGCGTACCAAAATCCTAAGTCTTGTTAATGTTTCTGCCGCGGACGAAAGCTTGAATCTGAGCCAACTGTTTCCGTGTATTTCCCGCGTACGAGAGCCTAAGTCTTGTTAAGTGTATCTGCCGCGTACCGGAACCCGAGTGACGCTCCGTGTATCTCCATTAAAACAGGTAAACTCTCTCCCCCTCTATCCTCGTGAGACGTAATGAACCGGCCAATAGGGTTATTTGGAAAGAACAAATGAAGGGATTAATAGCGCTATCTATACAGTGACGTCTGAGAGCGCTCTGACGGATGAAGTGACGTACTAGGTGAACGGCCGTGGTCGTGGGCACGGCTCATGTGTCATCTATGTAAACAATCGCGCAGATCCACAACCTGTGATACACTCTGGATACTCTCTGATGAACTAAGTGGCATACGCTTCTCGGCACTAGCGACATCTATCAGCACTCTCGCAGAATCATAGCGTATAATGGAAAGTTAACGGTTTTGACATTGAAAAAAAAAACTGTAAACAATTGGTCAAGACTCGCTCCTATACTTCCATATCCTTCACAAGTACGAAATTATCTACGTTCTGATATTATTCTGTTCAATTAAAAATTGCCTGTTATTTTTTACCACTTACGTATATCCAAGTATGTGAATGATTTCCCGTAGAGTGAATATGCTGTTACCAAACGTAATGGACGATTTTTATTTAGCACGGAGGATGAAGTTAATGGAGAAAGTTATACAATGTAGAACTGCATGCATTGCATTCTTCACCTGACTTACTTACTTACATATTATTTCAATGTACCGAAGTACATATGATATTTCCATGCAGATATTCTGCGTCATCATACGATGAAAGAGTAATGGAAGGGAGAAAAATTCTCTCCGGCGCCGGGATTTGAACCCGGGTTTTCAGCTCCACGTGCTGATGCTTTATCCACTAAGCCACACCGGATACAACCCCGGCGTCGGAAAGAATTGTCTCTGATTGAGTTCCAACTCTTGGGTTCCCTTTAGTGGCCGCCCTCTGCACTACGTCATAGATGTCTATGAACTCATAACGAGTGCACCTCAGCACATGTGTGGACTTCGGTCCTATGTTCATAGACATCTATGACGTAGTGCAGAGGGCGGCCACTAAAGGGAACCCAAGAGTTGGAACTCAATCAGAGACAATTCTTTCCGACGCCGGGGTTGTATCCGGTGTGGCTTAGTGGATAAAGCATCAGCACGTGGAGCTGAAAACCCGGGTTCAAATCCCGGCGCCGGAGAGAATTTTTCTCCGTTCCATTACTCTTTCATCGTTACTTACTTACGCCTACTTGCTTACTTACTTACTTACTTACTTACTTACTTACTTACTTACTTACTTACTAATGGCTTTTAAGGAACCCGCAGGTTCATTGCCGCCCTCACATAAGCCCGCCATCGGTCCCTATCCTGTGCAAGATTAATCCAGTCTCTATCATCATATCCCACCGCCCTCAAATCCATTTTAATATTATCTTCCCATCTACGTCTCGGCCTCTCCAAAGGTCTTTTTCCATCCGGTCTCCAAACTAACACTCTGTACGCATTTCTGGATTCGTCCATACGTGCTAAATGTCTTGCCCATCTCAAACGTCTGGATTTAACGGTCCTAATTATGTCAGGTGAAGAATACAATGCGTGCAGTTCTGCGTTGTGTAACTTTCTTCATTCTCCTGTAACTTCAACCCGCTTAGCCCCAAATATTTTCCTAAGCACCTTATTCTCAAACACTCTTAATCTCTGTTCCTCTCTCAAAGTGAGAGACCAAGTGTCACAACCATAAAGAACAACCGGTATTTATAAATTGTAACTTTCAGATTTTTTGACAGCAGACTAGATGGCAAAAGCTTCCCAACCTAATAATAACAGGCATTTCCCATATTTTTCTGCGTTTAATTTCCTTCCGAGTGTCATTTATATTTGTTACTGTTGCTCCAAGATATTTGAATTTTTCCACCTCTTCGAAGGATGAATCTCCAATTTTTAGGTTTCCATTTCGTACAATATTCTAGTCACGAGATATAATCATATACTTTGTCTTTTCGGGATTTACTTCCGAACCTATCGCTTTACTTGCTTCAAAAAAAATTTCCGTGTTTTCCATCAAATAATAGTACATTATGAAACGAGCCTATAATGATAGTAATTACAGTAAGACGCGAGTATGTTCGTTTATGAAACGAGCGCAAGCGAGTTTTATAATTTTCATACGAGCGTCTTAAGTATCATTATAGGCAAGTTTCATACGACTTTTTATGCTGGACCATATTTCTAACTTGAAATTATTCAGAAGTATTCATTTTATTCGCATCTGACTGAAGATCGGAAGTGACCTTGTGCATAGCTCGTGAATTGTGAGATGTGCACAGACGCGAAAGTATTAATTTTTTCCGAGGAACAATAATGTCATTAACCTTGATATAACATGAACTAATTTTGATATAACCTGGAAATTGATTTAGAATTGAAAAACGAGATGACAAATTGAATTTATTTGAATATCATTTACAATTAACGCTAATTATTATAGTAACAGAACATAACCTTCTGCGGCAGCATTGGATTTCCAGCCTCCGTGACGTTTCGCTAGTTGTCTTTCTATTGCATATCCGAGAATAATCGAAAACCTGAACTTTAATGAATAGGTGTACTTTAATTACATGGATTAAAGGACTGCTACCAGGTGTATAATTACTACATTTCGGCATGGTCGAGCATAAAATAATTTTTCTGATATTATCCTACAAAGTTTTAGCTATTCCCCTCCTTACACACGAAAGTGAATATAGAGTCCCGAAGAGAAATAAGAAATCAAATGAACAGAGAATATTTAATATTTTTAAATGGTATGACATAATTCCTTTACATAAAATCTGTTTTGAATTAAAATGATTCAAAGTAATGGCATTATCAGTATAATGTAATGTTTTGTCCTTGTTATGAAGTTAAATGGTGGAAAGGCGCATGCCATATCGCCAGCGCAGTTACTCGTTTTGCGTCATTGACACGGGAACTAAACAGCCGTAGAGTCAGTCATCCTGAAAATCAACAAACTCACCACCTGCGCCACCTTACAAAAACAGGGAAGCACTTGTTTTTATCGTGAAAGTTACACGAGACTTTCATGCGTGTAAAACTTTTTGCCAGTACAATTCCTTTGTTGTGTAACATAACCGAGATAAAATTTCAGAGTGGCGAAAGATGCCACGTGCAAAAAACAATTACGTAATATGAAAACGTTTTAAAATGCCAATAAAATGGGGGCGATATTATTGATATATTTCTATTATAATACATTGCTATTATTTCTCCATTCTCCTGTAACTTCATCCCACTTAGTCCCAAATATTTTCCTAAGCACCTTATACTCGAACACTCTTAATCTCTGTTCCTCTCTCAACCTGAGAGTTCAAGTTTCATAACCACACAGAACAACCGGTAATATAAGTGTCTTATTAATTCTAACTTTCAGCTTTTTTGAGACCAAAATGGATAACAAAAGCTTCTCAACGGAATAATAACAGGAATTTCCCATATTTATTCTGCGTTTAAATTCCTCTCGAGTACTATTTATATTTGTCATTGTTGCTCTAAGATATTTGAATTTTCCACATTTGCAAAGGATAAATTTCCCAATTTTATATTCCCGTTTCTTTTTATATTTTGGTCACGAGTCATAATCAGATAGGCCTACTTTGTCTTTTCGACATTTGTTTTCAAATATAATAATAATAATAATAATAATAATAATAATAATGATTTATTTTAGCTGGCAGAGTTAAGGCCGTAAGGCCTTCTCTTCCACTCAACCAGCAATAATAATAAAACTTTATTGCTGAAAAAAATATATGTATTGTTATTTTATATAAAATATTACTCTAGCAACCCCAGAAAGAGTACAAATGATGAAAATTAATTTAATCGTAGTTTACTGAAACTATGTTATAGGAGTAAAAATCTAAATATAAAATATATCGATATAATGAAAATAAAATTATTTTAATGAGGTTGAGCCATTAGAGTTTCTATTTATTATTTTATTTATTTATTTATTTAACTTGGTAGAGATAAGGCCATCAGGCCTTCTCTTCCCCTCTACCAGGGGATTACAACTACAATATTAACAATACAATTATAATTACAATTAATATTAAATTTACAAATACGATAAAAATCAAAGTACTAAAAGATTAACTGATTAATAAAGTATATATTATTTTAATGTACGAAGTACATATGATATTTCCATGCAGATATTCTGCGTCATCATACGATGTAAGAGTAATGGAAAGGAGAAGAATTCCCTCCGGCGCCGGGATTTGAACCCGGGTTTTCAGCTCTACGTGCTGATGCTTTTCCACTAAGCCACACCGGATACCACCCCGGAGCCGGACAGAATCGTCTCAGATTAAACTCCAACTCTTGGGGTCCCTGTAGTGGCCGCCCTCTGCACTACGTCTATGACGGTGTATCCGGTGTAGCTTAGTGGATAAAGCATCAGCACGTAGAGCTGAAAACCCGGGTTCAAATCCCAGCGCCGGAGGGAATTTTTCTCCGTTCCATTACTCTTACATCGTATGCTTAATAAAGGCTAGACAGTTCATTATAGAAGTTAAGAAGAAATAACATTTTGTATTAATCAAGTAAAAATTAAATGTACTCTACACAGTAAGAAAATGCTTAACAAGTTTATTTTTGAACAGTGCTAAATTCCGACACTCCCTGATGTCACTGAGTAGAGTATTCCACAAGCTCGAGAGCGATATTGTGTATGATGATGAATACGATGATGTCTTATGTGTTGGTATGGCTAGTATGCGGCTATTTTGCGTTCGTGTGAAGAGATTGTAATATGATGAAAGGTAACTGAAACGGGAGGCAAGGTAGGTAGGTGTAGAGGTGTGAAGGACTTGGAAAAGGAGAACAAGGGAATGAAAATTTCTACGTTCGTTAAGCCGTAGCCAGTTTAGAGTTTGGAAGGATGGGGTAATGTGGTCAGCGCGACGGACATGGCAGGGGAAGCGAACACAAGAAATTATGAACACGTATTTTTGTTTTGTATTTTACTTAAATAAATTAATGGTAATAGCAAGAAAAAACAGAAGTTAGTTTCATTAGTAACAAATATTAATCAGTAATCAATATTTTAAGCAAAAATTAATTTAATTTTCATCTAAATGAAGTCATTGACCGACATCCCCTTACTTCATTCGAAAGAATTCCAATGTATAGCAGCTGTAAATATATAGGATGAAGAATATAAGGTTTAAGACCTCCATACAACTATTGAAGCAATAAAGTGTAATGTAATCGGCAAATAAAACAGTCACTACTAATATTACAAGATAAATAATTCATTACATACATATATAAGTCCTCTGCCCATGGGCAGGTTTTTCACTGCAAACCTAGCATTCTCTAATCTTTCCTATTGTCTGCCTTCCTCTTAGTCTTCTCATATGATCAAGATATCTTAATGTCGTCTATCATCCGATATCTTTTTCTGCCTCGAACTCTTCTCCCGTTCACCATTCCTTCCAGTGCATCCTTCAGCAGGCAGTTTCTTCTCAGCCAGTGACCCAGCCAATTCCTTTTTCTCTTCCTGATCAGTTTCAGCATCACTCTTTCTTCTCCCACTCTTTCCAACACAACTTCATTTCTTATTCTGTCCACTTCATACGCTCCATTCTTTTCCATATTTGCATTTCAAATGCGTCTACTCGTTTCTCTTCACCTTGTCACAATGTCCATGTTTCTACTCCCATACAACGCCACACTCCACACAAAGCACTTCACTAGTCTCTTCCTTAGTTCTTTTTCCAAATATCCGCAGAAGATACTCCTTTTTACTATTAAAATCTTCCTTTGCCATTGCTATTCTTCTTTTGACTTCTTGGCTGTAGCTCATGTTACTGTTTATAGTACACCCCAAGTATTTGAAGCTGTCTACTTGCTCTACTGCCTCATTTAGAATTCATAAGTTTATCTCCTTTATTTTTCTTCCTGTGACCATGGTCTTCGTCTTGTTGGAATTTATCTTCATTCGATACTGTTCACAGATGTCGTTTAGCTCCAGTAGCATATCCCTTAGTATCATCTCCTCTTCTGCTAACAACGCCTTATCATCAGCAAATCTTACGGACTTTATTCTTCTTCTTTCTACTTTTACCCCTCCCAAATCCTCAAAGTAGATGTTGAACACGTTAGATGATAAAGAACATTTTTGTCGTATTCCTTTGCTATTTCACTTCCTTCAGATATTTCTTCTGCTATCCTGACTTTGACTCGTAATTTCATATATTAGGTTACTAAACAGCCTCCTGTCTTTCCAATCCGCACTTATTTTCTTCAGGATGTCCATCAATTTCTTCCAATCCAACGCCTTTTCTACGTCCACAAATACTATATACACTTCTTTATTTTTCTCTAGGCATCTTTCGCCGATTGTTCGTAGTAGTCCAATTGCATGCCTTGTACCATTTCCTTTTCTAATAAGAGGGATCCCAAAACAGATTCCATAAATACATATTGTATTTTATTACTTTATTTCGAATATAATAGACGTTTCACGTAATATTTGAGGTTATCTTAAATCCCTGTCAATTTTTAATAAGAATGTTTAAATTTTAACGTCAGTTCTAGATACATAGACTCGTAAATGTCTGATGTAGACAGAATCTGTATAATAAGAAAATAAATGACACTATATCGCACGTTGTTAACTCTGAATTTACAGTTGTAATAGAATAATCATGTAAATTACTAAATTAGTGTTAACATTGAATTTTTAAGTATTATGCTAACATTTCACCTTTGAATACCAGCATTATAAAGTTGTAACTTAGTTTTGTGGGTCGTACTGATGTTGTAGGACAGCTTTCTGTTTACCAAGTCATTTCCAGCCCGCGATATTTATTAGTATAGTTTAGAGGTAGTGATTTCCTATAGCCGTTCAGTAAACGTTACTGTGTTAATTAATTTAAACTTTGGTTAGAATTAATTTCCTCGTGGCTTTCGAATTAATAAAGATAATCGATTTACATGATTTCGGATCATACTCGTGACAGAATTAACATCTGCTTTGAGTACCATAACAAACTGAACAATAATACTTTGATTTCCTCTGCCATTTTGACATGAATTCTGTTTATATAGCGATTAAATAATGCTTTTGATGAATGTACTAACAAATGAGTACAAAACATAAATTTGGTGAAGAAACTTTACATAATCTGTGGAGGAGAAACCAGAGATTTGACTTTGAAAGAGGAAAAGGGTTGCATTAATGATTGCGATGAATGTGAAAGTCTGGGATGTTTTTCTACTTTGAGTAGTGTCAAGATAATAAGAAAATGAGAGACAAATAAATTGAACAGATTTTGTTTCTTAAAGTTTTTTGACAAGCTTTTCAAGTGACTCAAATGTTGATAAGTAACATGACAGATTAAAATATAGCATTGTTTTTAAAATCAGAGGAGAAAGTAAGATTATAGCTGAACATTTTCACTAAAAATAACAAAAGTTAAAAAAAAAAATTGAAAAAATGGAAGGAAATTGCTCTGTTAGCTGATAAAGCATTACTTCAACCAGTGCTCCTCCTAACTTCACTTCCAGTTGCAGCTAAATTCTGTTCAATTTTGTTGAAGTTAACCAGAATCTATTATTAAAATTATAAAAGAATGAACAACTTTCTTTTCATGGTTTTGTATTATAATTTCTTCTTCTGAATAACTTGGCTACATCTCTTGGCTACTGTTTTTTATTTACTGACCGAAAAGTATAGAATCATAGAATGACTGTATGTTTCGTCATAAGTCTTGGACTTATCAAAACAATATTACAGTTATAATCAAATGTAACAAGTAAATTCCTTCAAGAAACAGAACACTTGTCAAACTATCAAGATTCACTCTCCTAATTTGCTTGTCACTTGTCTCTTATCGCAAGTCACTTGTGTCTATGTTTGGGAAATATAAAAATCTGATAAGTTTATACTTGTCACTTGTCCCTTGTTACATGTCACTTGTGTCTATGTGTAGGAAATATAATAATCTGACAAGTGTATATATGTTACTTGTCTCTATGTTTAGGAAATATAAGCATCTAGCAAATTTATGCTTGTCCCTTGTCACAACTCATTTGTCTCTATGTTTAGGAAATATAAAATCTGACAAGTTTATATATGTTACTTGTCTCTATGTTTAGGAAATATAAACATCTGGCAAGTTTAAACTTGTCCCTTGTCACAAGTCATTTGTCTCTATGTTTAGGAAATATAAACATCTGGCAAGTTGATACTTGTCCCTTGTCACAACTCATTTGTCTCTATGTTTAGGAAATATAATAATCTGACAAGTTTATATATGTTACTTGTCTCTATGTTTAGGAAATATAAACATCTGGCAAGTTTATACTTGTCCCTTGTCACAACTCATTTGTCTCTATATTTAGAAAATATAAAATCTGACAAGTTTATATTTGTCACTTGTCTTCATTTGTAGAAAATATAAAAACCTGACAAGTTTATACTTGTCACAAGTTACTTGTCTCTGTTTATAAAATTTAAAATTCTGACAAGTTTATATTTGTCACTTGCCTTCATGTTTAGGAAATATAAATATCTGACTAGTTTATACTTGTCACTTTTTCCTTGCCACAAGTTATTTGTCTCTGTGTTTAGAAAATGTAAAAATCTGACAATTTTATATTTGCACTTGCTTACATATTCAGGAAATATAAAAATTTGACAAGTTTATACTTGTTACTTGTTTCTTGTCACAAGTCACTTGTCTCTATTTTTATAAAATATAACCTGACAAGTTTATACTTGTAACTTGTCTCTATGTTTAGGAAATATAAACATCTGACAAGTTTATACTTGTCACTTGTCACAACTCACTTCAGTCTATGCTTAGAAAGTATAAAAATCGGACAAGTTTATATTTGTCATTTGTCTCCATGTTTAGAAGATATAAAAATCTCTGCAAGTTTATACTTGTCACTTGTTTTTCTTGCTACTAGTGGAAGCAGTCGTTGTAAGAAACAGGCTCAAAGTATTGAAAACTAATAAAAACGCTGGACAAGAACCTGAGTTATTAAGTGAGGAAGATCAGGATAGCAATATTAAATGCGGAATTTGGGATAAAGACTGTACCAAAACACACCAAGATCGAAATGTATAAATCTATATTTTGAAGACATAATATGCAGCTGAAAATGGCTACAAATACAAGGCTGCAATTACGAAAATGAATTATGTAAGACATTCTAGATCGTAAAATGTAAGAATTTAAATCATCAGGCAGGAAATTAAAGTTCAAAATTTCTTGTTAGAATTAGTAAAACATGTGCAGTACAGAGGACGGTCAACAGTTTCAGCCCTTGCTAGTTATTATAAAGTAAGCCAATAAATTATATCTGTAATATAATGTATAGGTCTAAGTCACGATTTTATTACCGGAAGAATCTGACGCCCTGAATCACCGCGCAGGAGGCTTTGACTTGTCCTTTTCACTTCCAACGGCAGCAAACCTGTTTCTAGGAGTACACCAGTTATAAAGTGAAGGATCATGCAATTCTTATAAAATGTTCTAACAGTATTTTTCTAAATTTAAATATGAGCTTTGGTTAATGACACAAAATATATTTTTATTTAAATATTGTAAATCAAAAGATAATCATTTACTTCATATTTTCCTTTCAAACATTTATACACAAGAGAAAAGCTCTGTTTTGCAATTGAGAACTGTGAATAAGACACATGTTACAAAAATTGCATTAGTCTACGTTTGGTAGAAGATGAGAAATTGCTAAATGAAGTAGAGCGTTCTGAACGTCTTTAAGGGGAAACTGTGGTGAAATAATGGTGAATAATTAAGAAAATCGTAATATATTTGAATGTTATAGTTTCACATTATGGTTTCATTTTCTATTTGAGAGCTCTTCAAACTGTATCACGTGACTTTTATAATAGAGGAAAAAGAAATTGCATAAAAAATGCAAAATTCTGCCTCTGGTTATAGGACTACAGATGAACCCCGTCCTAATCCAAAATTTTCACCGTTCTAAGATATCGTCCCTTATAATCAAATGTATAATGTATAATCAACATACATTATTTGAGTGAATTGAGAGAAATGTATTTTTGTTTTTATTGCTGTTTTCTCGACTTTAAAATTTTAAGCAGTTTACAAAGATGTCAATCAGCTCAAAAATACTAACTGGCAACTCAGGAAAGCAGGTGAGCTGAGTAGAGTAGTAGAAAACGGGGATATATCTGAAATATGGCACACTATGAAAAGAATAAGAGGTGGGGGTGGGTAAGGAACGAAATTACACCAGAATTATGGCGGGAATATTTTAGGGTCTTTTGTGGGGAAGGAGAGATGTGGGAGGGATTAGTGATAGGACCGGAAGAATTAATGGGGTTTCCGGAAGTTCCGGAGCTGGACGCAGAGATTTCACGGGGAGAAATCATAAGAAGAAAAATAAAGCACCAGGCTGGGCTGGCTTGACATCAGAAATTGAATAAAAAGCTCCTTGCACAACAGTTGACTTCTTGACTTCTCAAAGATGTGAATTAAATGATGACAAATAACATTTGATTAACATTTATATGAAATATTGATATTAAGTTTCTTCGGGACATATTCATATTGCCCTTGGATTAAAATATGCTGTAATGGTAAATTCACTAATTTAAAATATATATTTTGACTCTGTATTTAGACTGAGCTATTTATCCCCATGACTGTTTTCAAGTTTTTGATAAAATATGAACTAAAAATTTTGAAAACCCTGTCGCAAGGAGTATCTTTAGTGACGCCAACATAAAATATATGTTTAAAATATTATTTCAAAATTATTAGCTCTAATGGCACCAAAATTTGTACATATACGAGTAGTAGTACTGTAGGCGTGCTTATGTTGTTTAAATGCATATTTTTTAATGAAAATTGTAGAAGTTTTAAAAAACACATAAGCGTCCCTTTAAAGAATATTTCAGCGCCTTAACGTCAGATGACTAACTGTAAAACAACGAAATTTATATCACCTGTAAATATTGCGACATTTGTGGTTTAGAAATAAATGTTGTTTTGTGTGTTTAAGTGACCCTGGTATTCTTTTCCCGCCATTTCTCTAATACCGTCGTATCACGGTTTTATCGCTTTTTAATATCCTTTGTAGTTTAAATGCGACTATAAATAATTGCGGCTCGGCGAAACTTAGGGGGTGAAGTGAATGAAAATGTATTACAGTGTAGGCGGCGTGTCTGCCACCAGATCCTACACAAGATAATGCATCATAAACAGTGGGGCTGTAACATAGCAGGTGCTAATGTCTCACGGCGCAATATCCGGCCTAATTTGATCAATCCAGTAGCGGGGTAAGCAAGCCACTCGAATGTGCGTGACACTTCCCTATCCTTGTTTGAAAACGAAGCGCTCTGCACACGATAATCGGCAGCAAGCTTCGATATAGCTACATGTAAATACATCCATGTTTGACGTTCATCTACATTCTTTGCTTGAGCTATTATTTTATATTTTTCCGTCTATAACTTAGCCCATCTGTGTTAAAAACCCCTTTTCACATTACACCGAACAACAAAATTGACCTTCAAAAACTTTTTCTTGCACAATATATCTGAGAAGCTTGGTATCAAAGTAGGACAACTCCGCTTTTGCCTTTTTTTTTTATACAAGAGAAGCGAAAAACTAAATCCTTGGAAACCAATGTCTCTGCTATACGTACATTTTTTAAACATTCTCATAGGTCATAGAAACAGTCTCAAAATGTAATTAAATTAATATTCAGGTCGCACTTTACGTTTAAAAAGTGGAGTTGTCCATCTCTGAAACTAAGTCATGGAGTTGTCTGTTTTTGAAACGAAATGAACCCATATTTAAAGTGGAGTTGTCTGTTTTTGAAACCAAACGAAGCCCTATTTAAAGCGAAATTGTCTACTTTTGAATCTAAGTCTCTTCTATCTCAGTTTCAAAGCAGATTTACGTAAAACAGTACTTATTCATCCACAAACCGATTATATAAACAATCAGCCATGTTGGATTCGCGATGCGTGATGGGAAAAGGTGGTAAGAATGTCGACTTCTCATTGGCTACTGAAGGAATTGTCCTAATTTGAAACCAAGCCACAGTGTAGTTATCTACATTTTGATTCTAAAGCGCACAATTAAGTGCGATATTTCTCTCTGTTCTATCCGTTTTTGAACTTAAACAGTTCCAGAATCGCATTCAGCGTGAAAAAATTCTATGAGAAACAATCGATATATCGAAATCGCAAAAAAAAAAAATGGTCTAACTTTGAGACTATTCTCCTCATCTAATCTATTATGTTTTTTGATGCGTTGAGTTCAAATATGCACCTAGTTTTTATGTAGCACCCTCAGTTTTTTTAGTAAATCATATTTCTTATCTTTTTTGAGAGCAAGAATTAAAATCCCCACAGATAGACCAATTGTACTTCTCATACTTCAAGAGTAGTTCCATATTGTCATAACTTTTTTTCATTTGCACTGCATTACCAATGGATACAGAAGAATGTATGTTTCCACTATGTAAGAACACAGCTTTCAGGTTTAACTTTGATGCGTCTATGAAGAGTCTCCATTCATCTGGGTTGTGACTTTTACCAAGAGCATTCATTAAACCATCAATATCAAACACAGGAACACAGGGAATCCTCCATTTTGAAGTATTTAACCAGCTGCTCCTCTCGTCGGCTTGAAGTAATAAAATATGAAATTTAAGCAGTAATTCAAAACACCTTTTGCTTTCCTTTCTGAGGACGTCCCGAAGGTTTGCACCTCAGCCTGAGGCTTATTGTGCCGATCTCTTTATTGTGGGATGATTATTGAAGTCCTTAGGACCGCATTCCTGTGATTACATTGCATCTTATCAATTAACCTACAGCATCCAGGTCTGACGGAGCCTCTCTGTTGATAATCCACAGCCTATCAGATCGATGGGATCCGTTCGTAAATCACATACTACGTCCTTCTGCATCCTCTATTGACCTTAAAATCTCAGTACCGCAGATATAGTACCACGACCCACCACGGTATCCGAGAGAGCTGCATGCACTAGTACATCCCTGGTGTGCCGTAGTTCGTCGTGAAAGCTCCTTCGGCTCCCTAGGAACTATGCAGCTCCCCAAGACAGATGACAGCTGTAGGCAAATCACGGCACTACGCCTGCTGCAACTCGTTATCGATATAAAACTATTGCAGATGGCAGGATTGGGCATGCTAACTGTTACTCCTCAGCGATGGTTGAGTGTGTATGTATTTATTAACACTACAATTGGATATAGGTCCTACACCCAGTGACAGTGATATATAATATACAATAATAATATTACAATAATTACAGTAATAAAATTACAATAACTAACTACAGTAATAAAAAATAAAATAAACGTAAATTTAAATCTAACTATAAATAAATGCAAACGTAGTACTATAAATAAGAACTATGCTAAAATAACGCCTACTGTAAGCAAAAGTAAACCTAACTTATAAGTACTTCTATTAAACTCAACTATTATCGACTAGTCACCGTAATTATTTGCATATAAACTTAATTAATTACACATCAACTTAATTAATTACACATCAACCTAATTAATTACATATCAATTTAATTAATTACATGACACAACTTAGATAATTACACTGCACCTACAATTAAATTTTCAGTCTAATCTTCTCAATCTTTCCTTAAATGTATTGATTTTGAGAGGACCAGCTTGAAAGATTGCCGCAGGTAAGTTGTTCCACTCTACTATTGTGCGGTTAACAAAGAAACATTTTTCCACGTCCGTTCTTTGTTTTCTGCATTTAAACTTCCTAATATGATCAGTCCTGCCTAAGTATGATGTTATCACTAATCTAGCATTGATATCGGTCCATGCTTTGTGTCCCATTTGTGCCTTAAACAATGCGGTCAGTCTGGTTTTTCGTCGTCTTGATTTGAGAAATTCCCACTTGTCTTGTAGCCTACTATCTCTTCGCCATGTCCCTTTTCCATTTTGACATATTTCGCTGCCCTGCGTTGGACCTTTTCTATTAAATCGATTTGGTTTTGTCGGTACGGATCCCAACCTACTGCTCCATATTCCATATTTGGGCGAACAATTCTTTTGACCATCGGCTAGATTTCTTAAGAATACGCATAGAGAAATGTAATGCTTTCCAGGATTTCCTTGTAGTATTAGTTGTTCCTCCCAACCCAGTTTTACTTAAAAATATACCTAGGTATTTACAAGTGTTCACTTGTGGCACCGGTGTACCATTCAGCTGATATCTGAGACAAATGCGTTCCACAGAAGGATATTGACTTACTTTTACTCACATTGATTTTTATTTTATTATCTGTCGTCTAGGTTTCAATAACGTTAAGATCGTTTTGTGAGGTGGCGATATCGGATTCATCATTCTTTTATTTAACAAAATGAAATTCCAATATTGCTGCTCGCTGTTATACACACCACCTTTCCATGTTACGCCGCTAAATTTAGCAATGGTTGATTTTTTTTTTTTGCTGTTATTCATACTCGCTTTTTAACATCTCTGGTAAAATCACGAGTTAATCTTTAGGCTGAAATCCGAAGGTCTGTGTAGGCCTAATATTGTTGAGACTGGTTGTATTTTTGCGAACTTGATGGCGTCTGTAGATGTATTACTGATTTGTTATGAATATGATTTTGATGACGGATGAAGCTGATGATATTCAGAAATGTTGTGACCCGAATTTCCTGGCATTTGCCCTAAAAATTCTCAACCAGGAAATTCAACCCGACCTGGAATCGAATCTGGGCTTTCTGCGTAAGAGACCAGCATGCTGATCCCTACATAACAGAGGTGGTCGGTTGATTTTAATATTGATCTAAAAACAAAACAAAGCAAAAACAAATTAGTACATTTTAAATTTTAAATTTAAATATGATTATTAATTAGGCCTAATTGTCAGTTCTGTATGGTTGTGAAACTTGAACTCTCACTTTGAGGAACAGAGGTTAAGGGTGTTTGAGAATAAGGTGTTTAGGAGGGATTAAGTTACAGGAGAATGAAGAACGTCACACCACGCAGAACTGCACCCATTGTATTCTTCACCTAACGTAATCAGGAATAATAAATCCAGGCGTTTGAGATGGACACGGCATGTAGCAAGTAAGCGTGAATCCAGAAATTCGTATAGAGTGTTAATTGGGAGACCTGTGGGGGGAAAAAAGTCTTTTGGCGAGGCCGAGACGTAGATGGGAGGATAATATGAAAATTAATTTGAGAGAGATGGGGTACGATGGTAGGGATAATCTTGCTCAGAATAGGGACCGATGGCGGGCTTAAGTGTGGGCGACAGTGAACCTCAGTGTTTTATAAAAGCCATTTGTAAGTAACAGTGGCGTGCGCAGAATTTTGTCAAGGGGCGATCATTATTAAAATCTTTTACAATTTACATTATGGGTATTTTAAATTTTGTTTATTATTATTATTATTATTATTATTATTATTATTATTATTCTAGAATATGTCATTAGGAAAGTTCAGGATAACACTGAGGGTTTGGAATTGAACGGGTTGCATCAGCTTCTTGTCTATGCGGATGACGTGAATATGTTAGGAGAAAATCCACAAAAGATTAGGGAAAACACGAAAATTTTACTTGAAGCAAGTAAAGAGATAGGGTTGGAAGTAAATCCCGAAAAGACTAAGTATATGATTATGTCTCGTGACCAGAATATTGTACGAAATGGAAATATAAAAATTGGAGATTTATCCTTCGAAGAGGTGGAAAAATTCAAATATCTTGGAGCAACAGTAACAAATATAAATGACACTTGGGAGGAAATCAAACGCAGAATAAATATGGGAAATGCCTGTTATTATTCGGTCGAGAAGCTTTTGTCATCTAGTCTGCTGTCAAAAAATTTGAAAGTTAGAATTTATAAAACAGTTATATCACCGGTTGTTCTATATGGTTGTGAAGCTTGGACTCTCACTCTGAGAGAGGAACAGAGATTAAGGGTGTTTGAGAATAAGGTTCTTAGGAAAATATTTGGGGCTAAGCGGGATGAAGTTACAGGAGAATGGAGAAAGTTACACAACGCAGAGCTGCACGCATTGTATTCTTCACCTGATATAATTAAGAACATTAAATCCAGACGCTTGAGATGGGCAGGGCATGTAGCACGTATGGGCGAATCCAGAAATGCATATAGAGTGTTAGTTGGGAGGCCGGAGGGAAAAACACCTTTAGGGAGGCCGAGACGTAGATGGAAGATAATATTAAAATGGATTTGAGGGAGGTGGGCTATGATGGTAGAGAATGGATTAATCTTGCTCTGGATAGGGACCAATGGCGTGCTTATGTGAAGGCGGCAAAGAACCTCCGGGTTCCTTAACAGCCAATAAGTAAGTAAGTATTATTATTATTATTATTATTATTATTATTATTATTGTCGACGTGGTTGGCGAGTTGGTATAGCGCTGGCCTTCTCTGCCCAAAGTTGCGGGTTCGATCCCGGGCCAGGTCGATGGCATTTAAGTGTGCTTAAATGCGACAGGCTCATATCAGTAGATTTACTGGCAAGTAAAAAACTCCTGCGGGACAAAATTCCGGCACATCCGGCGACGCTGATATAACCTCTGCAGTTGCGAGCGTCGTTAAATAAAACATTATTATTATTATCATCATTATTATTATTATTATTATTATTATTATTATTATTATTATTATTGTTAGTATTATTAAAAATGTGAACTGTCAAATGCACAAAACCTTAAACGAACGTTTCATAACAGTCAGAACTCAAATTAATGAACGAGTGAATACCGCTCTTAAAATGAGTTTCAAATCGACAATGCACAATATTTAACATCTAAACTGCAGAACTGTCAAAACAACCTTTTTAATATGGTTAATAACAAGTTAAATTTCATATTTTGTCAGCTTCATTTTATTACAAAGTCGGTACTAGGCGATAGGTCTCTCTATAATAAAGACAGCACTGTTATAATTCGAACGTGCCGCGACACCAAGCACAGAGATTAAATTGAAGGAGTAGAAGGACTATGCCTTGTGTCGATGTAGACTTTGTTACTCTGAGAGTGAAAAATTAGATAAGTTAAAAGCGATTACGGATAAAAAAATAAATATTCAAATCTAAATATGTAATTTTTTTTTAAAAGTTCAAAGGGAGGTTCAAACAATAGCTATCCCATTTTCTTTAAATGATAAAGGTAATAAACCAATTTCATCTATATTACAATTTAAAATACATCATTCTGATTGTTCCGATATAAATTGCAATTCTTCAATTATTAATGAAGTTAATGAGGTTAAATACTTAGGTATAATTATTGATAATCATTTAAAATGGAATAATCATATTCATTATATTTGTAATAAATTAAGTAAAACATTATGCTACTTTGTTATTCTAAGAAATATTTTGTCAATTAACTGTTTACGTGTAATTTATTTAGCATTATTTCAATCTATATTTATGTATGGTATTATAGGTTAGGGTGGAACTCATAACTCCAACCTTTATCCGTTAATTTTACTACAGAAAAAAATATTAAAAATTTCTTTCAAAAAGCAGAAAGATTGCCCAACTGAATTGTTGTTTAAACATTTCAAAGTTTTCAACATTAAACAAATGTATCATTTTATTTTATTAAAATATTTTCATAGAAATTTTAATAACTTTGAAAGGTATATACATAAATATAAAACTAAAAATATGAATTCTCTGCGTTTGTGTGAACCAAAATGTAAAACCAATGCAGCTTTTTATCATAGCATGAGTCAAGGTCCCAGATTATTAAACAAATTTTATTCCAATAATATTTCAACCACGAATCGTTTCCAAATTAATAAAGAAATAAAAAATTTGTATTGGATTTATAGTTTGGGCTTAAACATATTAAACGCTATTTAATCTGTATTCACTCTCAATTTTAATTTTATTTTTGTCTGTATTGGAATCCCCTCCTGAGCACGAGTCTTACTCATTTAGGAGTGGGCTAGTTTGTCTTTCATTGTATTTATTAATTTGTATTCATTTCAAACTTACTAGCAATAAAAATAAATAAATAAATAAACCCGGTAACCCCTCCTTGCGTACGCCCCTGGAAAGTAAGTAAGTAATTAATAATTGTCAACCATATATTTAAAGCACAGTACATATTAAATTACAGTAAAACTAACAGTAACCAAATATGAAATTGAACCTTTATTTTAAAGCGTCTCAGGAGATGAAATTCCTTTTCTGTTTTGTGATTTGTGTGTTTAGGGAAGCGTATGTTTACTGTCTTTAGAAAGAGGGCTCTGACATTAACATCAAACATGTCTGCATGCAGATATTCGCTCACTCACTAGCATCATCCTGTCACTGATTTGGCTTGTCACTGACGTGAATGATGACATGTGATTCTGGATGCAGCGGGGCCACAAACTCCAGCATACAGAGTTGGCAGGATGCCAGCCTTCACCACATAATGCTCACTTAACTTTATTTACATACTAAGCTCTTATTAATTAGCGTCTTGCACTAGTTACAAAACAGAAGAACCAGGCTCGTTTTTGCTCCTGTCTTCAACAATATTGCATGCTTTAATATATTGTTCTTCCCATTTTATTGAAAAGACGGGATGAGATATATAAGGAGGTTACATAGAAGAATTTTCCGCTTGTTTGCGTTTGTTTTCCGTGGAAATAATTAGCCGCCAACTTGAGGAGAAAGCCCTTAATAAAAAGATGCGGAGAGCGAGAGAGTAGAGAAGAAAGAGGAGCTTGAAACGTGTGTTCTTGTCGACAATATTATAGGGAAATTAGCTGCAACCTTCACCGTTACTTCATTACATTGTTCACTTGAAATGTTCGTCAGTCGGTTTACTTTGTTGTAAGGCCTCGACAAACGCTATAATTTCGTCACGAAAATCTTTCTTTATCGTTTGTTCTCAGCTCATTCTTCTGCATACTACATTAAGTTTGTAAGATGGTATTATTCAAAGCGTTAATAATTCAACTGATTTCAAGCTAATAGCTAATAACATTGCATAATTTCGTTTTCTTCTTTGGGCGGCCTTAAATATTTTCAAAATGCTTCTAACAAAAAATTATCTCATTGTGCGTTTCATTTATACAGATTACATAAGCATCTTAAAGACAAGTACAAATTTGCATTTGTATATTGATTGATATTACTATTGCTATTGTTAGTAGTAGCAATAGTAGTAGCAGCAGCAGCATTTTAGTTATAGATATTGTTATAGTTTTCCCGTTTTTATTATTTTGTAGCAGCTGCTGCTGTAAAGTTGTTTTTCTGATTACTCTTGTTTTTTTACATGCTGTTTTGTTGTTTCTGCTCTTGGTTTTTGTGCTTACTGTTGATTTTGTAGTTGCTGTTGCTGGTTTAGTAGTTGCTGCTGTTTTTGGTTTAGTAGTTGCTGCTGTTTTTGGTTTAGTAGTTGCTGTTGTTGTTTGTTGAATACTTGCTGCTGTTTTTGGTTTAGTAGTTGCTGCTGTTTTTGGTTTAGTAGTTGCCGCTGTTTTTGGTTTAGTAGTTGCTGTTGTTGTTGGTGTAGTAATTGCTGGTGTTTTTGGTTTAGTAGTTGCTGTTGTTGTTGGTGTAGTAGTTGCTGTTGTTGTTGGTTTAGTAGTTGCTGTTATTGTTGGTTGAATAGTTGCTGTTGTTGTTGGTTGAATACTTGCTGCTGTTTTTGGTTTAGTAGTTGCTGCTGTTTTTGGTTTAGTAGTTGCCGCTGTTTTTGGTTTAGTAGTTGCTGTTGTTGTTGGGTTAGTAGTTGCCGCTGATTTTGGTTTAGTAGTTGCTGTTGTTTTTGGTTTAGTAGTTGCTGTTATTGTTGGTTGAATAGTTGCTGTTGTTGTTGGTTGAATACTTGCTGCTGTTTTTGGTTTAGTAGTTGCTGCTGTTTTTGGTTTAGTAGTTGCCGCTGTTTTTGGTTTAGTAGTTGCTGTTGTTGTTGGTGTAGTAGTTGCTGGTGTTTTTGGTTTAGTAGTTCCTGTTGTTGTTGGTTTAGTAGTTGCTGTTGTTGATGGTTGAATAGTTGCTGCTGTTTTTGGTTTAGCAGTTGCTGTTGTTGGTTTAGTAGTTGCTGTTGTTGGTTTAGTGGTTGCTGTTGTTGTTGGTCTATTAGTTGCTGCTGTGTTGATTTATTAGTTGCTTTTGTTGTGGCTTTGAATCTGCCTTTCTGGTTATTGTAGCTGCAGTTTTTTTTCTTATGGTTGCTGTTATTCTTCTTTTTGTAGCTGTTGTTGCTGCTCTTTTACATGCTGTGATTGTTTTTGTATTTGCTGTTGTTTTCGCATTAGAAGTAGTAGTGGTAGTGCTATAGGCATCCAACAAGGAAAACTCAGTGCGCAAAAACCAGCGGGCGTGACTGTCTCGCGCAGATGACTTATGCTCCCGTTTCCAGCATGCTCTCAAGCCTACTGCAGGGAAGTAAGAGGGGTAGAGCATGCGCGCCGCGAGGAGTCCGAGCTGAGTTTTGCTTGTAGGATACCTATAGTAATGATGGTAATCGTTATTCTTCTAGCTGTTTTGTCGTTGTATTTTTGTTGTAATTGCATTAGTATGGCATTTTCTTATACAAAAACATATATTTAAGTTGGACTTAAATAATAGCAAACATAGATCATTTTCGTAAATGCGAGAGGGAGCTTGGAAGTTCCTGTGATTCTCTATAAAATTGGAGGTTTTAATTAATACTGTTCATTTTTCAGCATACAGCGTTTTAACTCAATAAACTTATAGCAAATCTTATTTATTTGCTTATTGACATGATCCAGAAGCTTTTTATCGCATTCAAATGAAAGTTAGAAATTTCGTATTGAAACTTATCGTTCATCGCTTCCATCACATCATTATCGCTCTCGAATTTACCTAATGTTAAATCAGGTTTGAATTTCATAAACATAAAATTGTCTTATCGAGCCAAATCTCCTGAATATACCCGATGACGTAATAGTTGTAACATAAAATCTTACACTCTCATTTGAGTTCGAATCGCTTTCTTGAAGGATGACTAAAGAGTCAGGTTCCCTAACTCTTTAAGCTGTAGTTTTTTCATACCTTCTTATAAATTTAAAAGTTACACTATGTCCCGGGAAGTGTACTATGAAGATTCGTTTTATTTAACACATAAATTGAAACCATAACATTTCCAGCTGATTTCTGCACTAGAAACATTTTGAAGTACGATAAGAGCTACACTTCCATTGTCTTGATTGTTATTTTATTTCAGAATCGAAGTAACGAACTCATATTTTCTCAACATTAATAAATCTCCACACAAATCTTGTTTTTTTTTATCTCGGAAAACACTAGATCTTCTCAAGGCAAGACTCCATCCTTTCCTACTTTTGTTCAACATTCAATGTTGTAGTGCTCTAGCAATAGGAGAATATAACATAAAAGATTAAAAATTATATTTCTCATGAAATTCTTTACCATCCTGTAATGGCCAAATATACTCTCGTAAAAATTATATTTATGACAACCTACAAATTTTATGCTAGTACTTTAATTTGGCGATGGTATCTTCTTTTTGACTTGGAGACTGGAAAGTCTTACAATGCTATATGGGCCTATTAATAATAATACTAATAATCACAATAATAATAGTTATAATGTCACTGTTTCATATCATATTATATAAGTTTTTATGTATTTTTTCTTTTTTATGTCTTGTTTGTGTATTTTGTATAATATGTCTATGTCTTATGTGTTGAACATGCATTTGTATGTCATGTGTCTATTTCATGTCATTTTTATGTCATATACGTCCTTAAAATTATATGTTTCTACGAAATGCTTCCTTTTTTATGTAACAAGTCTGTGTGTGATATATCTGGGAAGTATTGTATGTTATATGTCTGTTTCATATATTGTGTATCTATTTCTATGCATGTTATCTACTTTTTCTCATATCTACGTATTTGTATATAATATAACTATGATTTTATTATGTTATACGTAATTAATGTAATATGTATATTTTATGTTATAATTATGTGTTTATTTTATGTAAGTATTTGTACAGGGCTATAATATGTATGATTTACTGTAACTACAGCCCTAATATATCTTCGGGTAAAATAGGGTTCTATAAACTTGGAAATTCAATAATAATGGACCTATTTTCCAATAATAATTTCCAATAATAAATTATTTAAAAAGCAAGCACTTCAACTGATTTTAAACACTGATTAGTATTCTATTATATAATTTTTATATTTTTCATTTTTTACATGAAATTTTTGAAAAAAAAAACACTATTTTTTCTAAGTTAGGAATCTTTCAATACTTTAAAATTCAATAAATCAATTAGAACTAAAATATCATTTATGTATATAATATATTACTTCATTATATTATTGCATAATACGAGTATTTTGTTTTTATTTTACAATTGTACTATTTAATACTTTTTCATTTCATTTTATTATTTTTTTAAAGGTGCCATCGGCTCTTGTACTTTCTAGTTAACGAATCTTCTATGTTCTACCTGATATAATTTCATTGTATTTCTTGTATTATTATTTCTTGCATTATTATTGTGACATTCATCACTTTCTTTTGCTTATATATATTTGATATAATTTAATTGTATTTCTTATATTATTCTTTCTTGTATTATTATTTTGATATTCATCACTTTAATTTTGCTTACGTATATTTGATTATTTAAATTAAACAAATAAATAATTATTTTAGTGTAGGCTTAAGCTTGTAATATTACTTCTGTGCGAGATCGTACGTATTTGCTTGGTTTCCGCACAAAACCAATCCACGGTAAGTCTAAAATTCCACATTCAGTGTTCCCAACCTAACACACATAACAATTACTCTCTTCTTACCGCGTAAGTGACATATTGATTTTACTGCTTTAGGCTTTTAACATATTATTTTTAGAGACGTTCAATATATTAATAATTATAAATTGGAAACTTACCACTGCAATTTCACCTAAATTGCACTGTTAATTATTGTTTTTAAATATATGCAAAAATTAAGTAAACTCTAAATCATTACATAACCTTACCGTTTAAGTTCGCATTTATAGACTGGGGGGGAAAAAAAGACAGACGTATATCACGGCCTGCTGGATTATAGTAAACACAAAACATTTTAAAGCAACAATGTAGAAGACAGATATTTTTGTTTTGCAAATTTGCCGTCATTGAACAGAAACCAAGATGGAGATTTCATTGCAACTAATTAGAAATTTAGCTTTTTCAAGCTTTTCCTCGAACATGAAAACTTCAACATACCACTCTTGTAACGCATATTACTATTTCATTATTCGATGTAAACTCTACTCCCGGCCACAAGCTTTTGCTTCATCGGGAGTGCCAACCAAAAGTGTACCATTATTATGATCGTTTAAATAAATATTATTATTATTATTATTATTATTATTATTATTATTATTATTATTATTATTATTATTATTATATATTATTCAAAATTCTTGAATTTCCGTTAACTCAGAAATTAAGTCGCGGAATTACAGCCATAATCAGAAGACGCAGTACCTAGATTGATTGGTATGAGTCATACTGTAAATTTTCTCTACATAATATTTGTACAATAGGGATAAGATGCTGCAAGCTCTGTTGCAAACACAACTGGCGAGCGTTCGCTGGGTCATGTAGTGGCTAGAGGTCACAGAACCATAACCATTCACGTCTGTAGAACCCTCAGGGAATTAGAAGCGATTGTTGACACTGTTGATTACGCACCGCTTCATGAAGGTCGCGTGAACACAGATCGAATCCCTACTGTCATAGAGACAACGGCAGTGATCACAGAGGGTGCCTCTGGGTTTCCAGCAATATAAAGAATTCATTACGCAAATTTTAATTTATCTGTTTGTTTAAACTTCCGCGTGTTTGGTATCATAATATTACTTTATTGGATTTGCCCATTTTTTTTTTTTTTTTTTTTTTTCGAATTTTGAGTGTTTTTACCTGACAGGGACATTTATTCGCTTAGAAATATTGTCCTGAAAAACCATAGCCACTGCAATTATCTCCATAAAAATTTGACAGAGTCAAATGACCTAAAATCACAGACTCTAGTTCAGAATCGCCCAAATTACAGCCCGCGGGCCACATCTGGCCAATTCATGTCCTTGTAAAAACTGAGAATTGTACTTTATATTAAATTATTAGCTATTTTGTAGTTTTACTTCGTGTCTCGACAGTGAAACTATGCCAGGCTGCACTCGGGACGATTTTTAATAGGTTATTTTACGACGCTTCATCAACATCTTGGGTTATTTAGCGTCTGAATGAGATGAAGGTGATAATGTCGGTGAAATGAGTCCGGAGTCCAGCACCGAAAGTTACCCAGCATTTGCTCATATCGGGTTGAGGGAAAACCCAGGAAAAACCTCAACCAGATAACTTGCCCTGACCGGGAATCTAACCCGGGCCACTTTGTTTCACCCCCAGACGCGCTAACCCTTACTCCAAGGTGTGAACTCGGGACGATTATTTTGTATTATTATTATCATTATTATTATTATTATTATTATTATTATTATTAATTTAGGATTTTACTGGAATTAAGTAAAGAAATAGGTTTGGAAGTAAATCCTGAAAAGAAAAAGTATATGATTATGTATCGTGACGGAAATATTGTGCGAAATGGCAATATAAAAATTGGAAATTTATCTTTCGAAGAGGTGGAAAAGTTCAAATAACTTGGAGCAACAGTAACAAATATAAATGATACTCGGAAGGAAATTAAACACAGAATAAATATGGGAAATGCCTATTATTATTCGGTTGAGAAGATTTTATCATCCAGTCTGCCGTCAAAAAATCTGAACGTTAGAATTTATAAAACAATTATATTACCGGTTGTTCTTTATGGTTGTGAAACTTCGACTCTCACTTTGAGAGAGGAACATAGGTTAAGGGTGTTTGAGAATAAGGTTCTCAGGAAAATGTTTGGGGCTAAGAGGGATGAAGTTACAGGAGAATGGAGAAAGTTACACAACGCAGAACTGCACGCATTGTATTCTTCACCTGACATAATTAGGAACATAAAATCCAGACGTTTGAGATGGGCAGGGCATGTAGCACGTATGGGCGAATCCAGAAATGCATATAGAGGCCGGAGGGAAAAAGACCTCTAGGGAGGCCGAGACGTAGATGGGAAGATAATATAAAAATGGATTTGAGGGAGATGGGATATGATAGAGAATGGATTAATCTTGCTCAGGATAGGGACCGATGGCGGCCTTATGTGAGGGCGGCAATGAACCTCCGGGTTCCTTAAAAGCCAGTATTATTATTATTATTATTTTTATTATTATTATTATTATTATTATTATTATTATTATTATTACTGCTGCTGCTGCTGCTGCTACTGCTGCTGCTACTGCTACTGCTACTGCTACTACATTACACGAAAATATTTTCGGAATTTACTTTTGGCATATGTGGCAGGAGGGTTGTATATCTATGGACTTCAAAAATACACGTCGTCCACATCGTAAGCAGGTCATTCAACCTTTATAAACCGTTATCTTGCCCTTAACAGTACACAATTTTTCCTTATTCACTCAGTAACTCATATTATTTTATAATACAGCACAGTTGTGTGTTAATAAAAATTTGCAAAATACTTTAAAATGTCACAAAGTTAACAGTAGATGCAGAAAGTTCGAGAAATCTTGGATTGTTAATTATTTTATAACAAACGGGAAATAACTGAGCTGTGTTATTTTCAAACGATTTTACAGTCGTCATGACGGAATATAACATTGAAAGATATCACCACACGAAACATTCTCGTGATTTTGATAAATACGGCGTTATGAAGGCAAAAAACTATGTGGAAAGTGAGTACACAGCAGAAAGTTTTACTTCAAAGTGGAAATCTGAAGCAGATAAGAGTGATAATGAGTTACGAGATGCCGAAGCTCATTGCTGAGCAGGGAAAAGTTTTTTCTACATGCGAATTTCCTACGAAAGGTATTATTACTACTGTCGAACGTTGTTTCCTGATGAAGTAGACTTGTTCGAATTAATATCTTTGTCTTTCTCAGATTTACTAAAATTATTGTGTATGTCTACATTATTTATTTATTAATTTACATTTATATTTATTTATTTTGTTTTTATTTTTGTGGTGCATGCTTGCTTTTGCTGTCTTGTTTAATCATTTAATTATTATTTATTTACTTATTTATTCGCTTTATTTATTTACTTATTTATTTATTTATTTAATTATTTGCTTATTTATTTGTTTACTTACTTATTTACTCGTTTTTTATTTGTTTGATTATTTATTTATTTATTTACGTCTTATTTATTTAATTTGTTGCTCATTTATTTGCTTATTTACTCATTTACTTGTTTGTTTATTTGTTTATTTATTTACTTATTTACTTATTTATTTATTTATTTATTTATTTTCTTACACATTCAATTACTTGCTTATTTATTTATTTATTTAATTACTTGTTTATTTATTTGTTTCATTATTTATTTATTTATTTATTTATTCATTTTTCTATTCATTTATTTAGTTACTTATTGATTTATTTATTTACGCATTTATTTATTTACTCATTTATTCATTCACTCATTTATGTATTTATTTATTTATCTGTTTGTCTGTTTATCTACTTTATTTATTTATTTATTTACTTACTTATTTATTTATAAATTTATTTATTTATTTAGTTATTTATTTATAAATTTATTTATTTATCTATTTATTTATTTATTACTTAATTATTTACTTATTTATTTATTTATTTATGTTCAAATTGTAACAGTTTTTCAAGGAGTAATATGTGGATGGATGATCATGATGAATGATGATGATGATGATGATGATGATTTATTCATTCATTTATGTTTCTAAGAATTGTGTTTAATATAACATACGATCCGCGACCGATTTATACTTGTAGGTACTGTGCCCCTTCCCTCCAATAAACGGTCTGGGCGTCTCTGCTGTAGTTGGATTCTGTTAGCAGTTCCCATATATGAAAGGTCTTGCACAGATTTTTCGATCTCGAGTGCCCACAACACGTACCATTCGTTTCCCGGCCTGATGCTACCCTTTGCCCGCCATAGCGGTATCGCTTCCACCATGGTGTATGCAATCTACTCTTCAATCTTAGAAATAAAATACAGGATTGTGTGTGTAACTAAGTGCTATCACAGTAATTAACCTTACCTTAAATTACAACAAATGTTGGAAATGATGCGTCTCTGCTTGTCGACAAGCTTAAATAAATTGGTGAGCACTAGCGCTAGTTCATCCCACTCAATATTATGAAGAACTTTACGAATATCATGCAATGAGCGTTCATGTAACTGATGAACTGCTTCCGAACTTCAGTAATGATTGCTTCGGGACTTTACATATAAAAAGAATGTAGCTACGATTCGTAAGTAAAAATTATTAGTAGAATTATCAAACTGCTGATTCGTGAAGTACGGTTCTTCAGCTGATAGAAACAAACATTTTAAGTTCGAGTCCCGTCCAGATCAAAAAAAAAAATATATATATATAGGCCTATCATAAGTTTAACTTGGGAGCTAGCGCAAAATGTTGTGTATATGCGAAATGTTTGCTTTTGCAACAATTTTATTCGAAATTGTTATTTTTAATAGTAATGTTTATTTTCAACGAAATTTTGATTTAAAGTGCTCAAAGATATATTTATTAGAAGGTACATGAATAATGCAATAAGTTTAGGTGAAGTTAAATTTGCTGTATGCTGTATTGTTGACAGGCCTAAAAGTAAATGAAGTTATCTGGATTTGAGATTTTATTTCAATCAGGTAGTGAAATTTTCTTATAAATATTGTTGCTGTTGTTCGGTCACGTGAATCGAAGACGATTCTTGACCTTAACAAAATTATAAAGTCTTTCACTGTAAACCCAGCATGCTCCAATTTTTCCTATTTTCTGCTTTCCTCTTAGTCTCCACATATAATCAATATATCTTAATATCGTCAATAATCTGGTATCTTCTTCTGCCTCGAACTCTTCTCCCGTTCAACATTTCTTCCAGTGCATCCTTCAGTAGACAGTTCCTCCTCTACCAGCAATCTAACCAAATTCCTTTTTCTCATATATTGTTGATTTTATATTTGGAATTATACTTGTGTTAATACTGCAAATGGTTCATCCATGAAAGAAGAGTTAAAGAAATGTTATCCTAAAATATAATACGTAGGAATGTACTATAACTCCAATTCCATTATTTCTAACGCACGGAAACGAAATTGCAAATGATGTTACCTAGTAGTGTTCTTGACGATAAACGCCTGTCTACGTTTTGCATCAACGGAACGCCGTGAAGAGCGGCAACTTCTCCGACACTTTATTCTTGCGTATCATATAGCTACCGTTTAGCAGGCGGATGTGTATCCACTTTGTAAAATTAATACTGTATAAAACTTGTAATAAATGACTTACTTACTTACTTACTTACTTACTTACTTACTTACTTACGGCTTTTAATAATAGAATAAATACGCACAAGTCGTGCATAAGGTGGCTTAGTGGATAAAGCATCAGCACGTAGAGCTGAAAACCCGGGTTCAAATCCCGGCACCGGAGAGAATTTTTCTCCGTTCCATCACTCTTTCATCATATGATGACGCAGAATATCTGCATGGAAATATCATATGTACTTCGGTACATCAAAATATATATGATATGCGTAATAAATCACTTCGTGATTTAAGACGGCGCCCATACCGTCGGATCCCGGCCAACCAGTCACTCATTCGAGTGCACCTCAACACATGTATGGACTTCGGTCCTGCGTTCATAGACATCTATGACGTAGTGGAGAGGGCGGCCACTAGAGGGAACCCAAGAGATGGAGCTTAATCTGAGACGATTCTAACCGGCGTCGGGGTTGTATCCGGCGTGGCTTAGTAGATAAAGCATCAGCACGTAGAGCTGAAAACCCGGGTTCAAATCCCGGCGCCGGAGAGAATTTTTCTCCGTTCCATCACTCTTTCATCATATGATGACGCAGAATATCTGCATGGAAATATCATATGTACTTCGGTACATCAAAATATATATGATATGCGTAATAAATCACTTCGTGATTTAAGACGGCGCCCATACCGTCGGATCCCGGCCAACCAGTCACTCATTCGAGTGCACCTCAACACATGTATGGACTTCGGTACTGCGTTCATAGACATCTATGACGTAGTGGAGAGGGCGGCCACTAGAGGGAACCCAAGAGATGGAGCTTAATCTGAGACGATTCTAACCGGCGTCGGGGTTGTATCCGGCGTGGCTTAGTGGATAAAGCATCAGCACGTAGAGCTGAAAACCCGGGTTCAAATCCCGGCGCCGGAGAGAATTTTTCTCCGTTCCATCACTCTTTCATCATATGATGACGCAGAATATCTGCATGGAAATATCATATGTACTTCGGTACATCAAAATATATGTGCATAAGGTTGTTAAGCTACTTACGGCTTTTAAGGAACCCGAAGGTTCACTGCAGCCTTCACATAAGCCCGCCATCAGTCCCTATCCTGTGCAAAATTAATCCAGTCCCTATCATTATATCCCACCTGCCTCAAATCAATTTTAATATTATCCTTCCATTTACGTCTCGGCCTCCCCAAAGATCTTTTTGCCTCCGGTCTCCCAGCTAACATTTGTAAATATTTCTGAAACTAAAGTTTTAGTATACATTTCTGATACCGATTTCAAATTATTTAATTCAAATTAATTAAGGTATGAATTCTGTAAGATTGTTTGAACCAACATGCAACACTGTTACAGTATTTAATCATAGTAGTAATTTAGGCCCAAGAATATATAACAAATTTATATTTAAATATCCTAGTCTTGTCAATTCTAATAGTTCTAGTATTAAATTAAAAAAGTTATGTATGGATTTTTTTTAATTGAAAAGTTTTAAATTTAAATTTACGTACGTAAATTTCATAGTAGACATAAGACAAATTGTATTGTATAAGTATTAATTTCAATTCAGGAATCCGCCCCTGAGCACGAGTTCTACTCTTTCAGAGGCGAGCTAAAGTTTTTCTGTATATATTATATTTTATGTTACAATTATTAGCAAAATAATAAATAAATAAATAAATAATTTTCAAATGTATAAAGAAGTGAATTTCAATGATGAGTAGTATAGGCCTATTAGAGTATACGACTGCTACAAAAGTGAAGCTTACGATCGTGTTCTAAGGAGAAAGTTCTTTTGGCACGAATTATATACGATACTTTACCTACGTGTTATGTACTTTTCCTATAAATTAGCAGTAATGGATTGTTAAAATATAATTTTATAAACCAAGATTCCTCGTTTAACACTTACTAATAACCACATCAAAACAACGTAAAGTCAACAAGGAGTTTTGTTGTTGTTCGTTGCTATTTTTATTCAATGAACGCATCGTGAAAATATTAAAATAAATAAAAAAATGGAAGATGAAAAGGAGGTTAAAAAGTTTTTTTTATCCCGCCTGAAATTTTAGAAGTTGTAGGTCTATACAGGATGTTTCCGAAGTCCTATTATAAACTTCTAGGGGTTCTAAAGGGGACTAACAAGGAGAGGACACGCTCTGTATATCACCGAACTAAATCAGATTTTGTGATATGAAAGTACAAGACACACTATTTAAAGTCATACCTGGTATGGGTGGCAAATGACCCCTCGTTTTGGAAATATTGGCTATTGTTTGTGACATACTTCCGTTAGGTGCTCAAAAGGGAAGCATTAGACTGTGTAAGAGCGTAGCCCATATGGTTGGATGCTGAGTTGTTATCTAGGCAACGTGATTTCGAATCTGAACTGGTCCTATATTTTTTTTCTTTTAATAATGATTTTTATTGTGATCACAGTTATCTATTTACATACCTATATCATACTCGTATTTCTCAATGTATTGAATGCTTCATCGTGTTTTAAACAAATTACTAATTAACTAACATTGTATTGTAAAGGATAAACAATTAAATACTGCTCACGTAGGAAGGTAAGATGTGTCACTGGTGTCTGTTCTATTTCATTTTGTACCTGATTCATTATCATGATATAAGAACACACAAAACGTACATATTTCCTGCACCATGCACAGAAAATGAAAGAAGGTCGTCCACAGTCACACACATTTTTCCGCACTTCTGCTTCGAAACAGATATCCTTCACATTCACAAACACTTCTCGTTCGTTTATCAATTTTGATGCATACCACGCATATTTCAACATGGCTTTGAATATAGGAGCTGATAACTGAAAGTGAATTAAAATAATAATAATGATGATAATGATAATAATAATAATAATAATAATAATAATAATATCAAGCTTTAAAAAATGAGAAAGCAATACGATTCTAACTCGGGTTGCCTGGATGAGAACTCAGCATCCAACCATATGAGCTACGCCGTTACGCAGTCTGATGCTTTCCTATTAGGCATCTAACGGAAGTATGTCACAAACAAAAGCCAATATTTTCAAAACGAGGGGTCATTGGCCACCTATACCAGATATGACTTTAAACAGTATGTCTTGTAATTTCATCTCACAAAATCTGATTTAATTCGGTGATATACAGAGCGTGTCCTCTCCTTGTAAGTAGATAAAGTTTTGATTAGAAACCCATGTCCGGAAATGTATCGTTTTGATGCAAAATAAGTTTGAAGATCGATTCGATTTAAAGTCTCTCACTTCACGGTACGCAAACAAAATGGGCTGAGGGCGACTTCTGCAGTCCTCTGTTATCGTCTGTCTCGTCCTGTACTTCCCAATGGCTAAATCACAGATGTGGAAACCGACTCCGTAGAACTGATTGTAAAGGGAAGACACGGTATAAATTAATAAATAAATTGAAATATACCCGTAGGTAATTTTAATAATAAATTAATAAATAATAGATAAATAATCAAATAAAGGAAAAAAAACATTTATTTTGTAAATTAGACATTTATATTTATAAAAAAGGCAGAAAAGGGCAACATAAACTGTGACGTTTCAATCAAAAAGTTTAATTCGTGCAGATTTACTTTCAAAATGAAGATAGATTAAACACAGGTTACTTATCTCCTGTTAAAATGAGTGAAACTATTATCCCTTACAGTGATAGAGTAAAAAAATCTAGGAATTTATATGGACAAAAACTTAAGTTGGAATACTCAAATCACACACATATGTAAAATAATTTTTATGAAAATTCACACACTAAAAAGAATTCGAAATTTCCTTCCGTTGCTTCTCAAGAAGAATTTAGTGCAATCGCTCTTGATGCCTTATTTTGATTACTGTGACACTCTCTACACTGACCTTAACATGAGACTGACAGACAGACTACAGCGTGTTCATAATGCATGCGTTCGATTTATTTGCAACGTCCGTAGATCTGACCGTATCACACCTTCACTAAATATGCTGTCCTGGGCCCGTCTCAAAGAGCGAAGAACTATTCACTCTCTCACTTTACTCCTCAATATTCTTCAAACCTCTAACCCTAGATACCTAGCTTCTCGTTTTCAACATTTGTCCTCATATCACGAAATAGATACTCGCTCACAACACCATATCACACTCTCCATTTATAAACGCAGAACATCCTTCTACTCTTCATCTTTCACCGTCTCTGCAGCTCATCTCTGGAACTCTCTACCACAACATGTCAGAGACTGTCGGACATTGTCTAGTTTCAAAAATAAATTAAAATTGCACTTTCTGAAATAGATTCCTTTCAGTTATAAGCCTCTTTCTCTGCCATAGTTTTGTAAAAATATAGGCTATATATTTATTTTTCCTTCCTTCCCCCTTTTTGTTCTCTTTATCAGCCGATGAATTTATTATCATAGCCTTTTTATCGTGAATTTTATTTAATTTTCGTATTTCTTTTCTTTTTTATTATTATTTGATTACATTCCATTTTGATATATTCTTCCTTACGTTTTTCCATATTAACCATTTGTACTAAATGAGTTGTTTTCACTATATTCCAATGTATTTTACTTTCTTTTTTTCTATTATGGTATTATTTTAATGTTGTTTAGTGTCGATTTTATTATGCTATTATTATTATTATTATTATTACTATTATTATTATTATTATTATTATTATTATTATTATTATTTTCTTTTTTTTTAATATGTTAGTATTCTCTTCTTTAACTTTTTGTTAAATCTTGACTGCTTGTACTATATACTTTGTGACCTGGTAGAGTGTAAGAGAAGGCCTTATAGCCTGAACTCTGCCAGTATAAATAAAGAATTATTATTATTATTATTATTATTATTATTATTATTATTATTATTATTATTATTATTATTATTATTATTACTTACAAATGGCTTTTAAGGAACCCGAAGGTTCATTGCCGCCCTCACATAAGCCCGCCATCGGTCCCTATTCTGTGCAAGATTAATCCAGTCTCTATCATCATATCCCACCTCCCTCAAATCCATTTTAATATTATCCTCCCATCAACGTCTCGGCCTCCACAAAGGTCTTTTTCCCTCCGGTCTCCCAACTAACACTCTATATGCATTTCTGGATTCGCCCATACGTGCTACATGCCCTGCCCATCTCAAACGTCTGGATTTTATGTTCCTAATTATGTCAGGTGAAGAATACAATGCGTGCAGTTCTGCGTTGTGTAACTTTCTCCATTCTCCTGTAACTTCATCCCTCTTAGCCCCAAATATTTTCCTAAGCACCTTATTCTCAAACACCCTAAACCTATGTTCCTCTCTCAGAGTGAGAGTCCAAGTTTCACAACCATATAGAATAACCGGTAATATAATTGTTTTATAAATTCTAACTTTCAGATTTTTTGACAGCAGACTAGATGATAAAAGCTTCTCAACCGAATAATAACACGCAGTTCCCATATTTATTCTGCATTTAATTTCCTTCCGAGTGTCATTTATATTTGTTACTGTTGCTCCAAGATATTTGAATTTTTCCACCCCTTCGAAGGATAAATCTCCAATTTTTATATTTCCATTTCGTACAATATTCTGGTCACGAGACATAATCATATACTTTGTCTTTTCGGGATTTACTTCCAAACCGATCGCTTTACTTGCTTCAAGTAAAATTTCCGTGTTTTCCGTAATCGTTTGTGGATTTTCTCCTAACATGTTCAAGTCATCCGCATAGACAAGAAGCTGATGTAACCCGTTCAATTCCAAACCCTGCCTGTTATCCTGAACTTTCCTAATGGCATATTCTAGAGCGAAGTTAAAAAGTAAAAGTGATAGTGCATCTCCCTGATTTAGCCCGCAGTGAATTGGTAAAGCATCAGATAGAAACTGACCTATACGGATTCTGCGGTATGTTTCACTGAGACACATTTTAATTAATCGAACTAGTTTCTTGGGAATACCAAATTCAATAAGAATATCATATAATACTTCCCTCTAACCGAGTCATATGCCTTTTTGAAATCTATGAATAACTGATGTACTGTTCCCTTATACTCCCATTTTTTCTCCATTATCTGTCGAATACAAAATATCTGATCAATAGTCGATCTATTACGCCTAAAAACGCACTGATGATCCCCAATAATTTCATCTACGTACGGAGTTAATCTTCTCAAAAGAATATTGGACAAAATTTTGTACGACGTCAACAAAAATGATATTCCTCTAAAGTTCCACAGTTGGTTTTGTCCCCCTTCTTAAAAATAGCTACAATTATGGACTCTTTCCATTGTTCTGGTACAATTTCCTTTTCCCAAATAGCAAGTACAAGTTTATAAATTTCGCTATATAATGCACTTCCACCCTCTTGTATTAATTCTGCTGGAATTTGTTCGATACCTGGAGACTTGTACTTTTTCAGATTTTCTATCGCAATTTCGACTTCTGAAAGCGTGGGTTCGGGTATAAATGGCTCAGCAGTTTGTATTTCAATTTCGTCCCGATCATTTCTATTTGGCCTATGTACATTTAGTAGTTGCCCAAAATATTATTATTATTATTATTATTATTATTATTATTATTATTATTATTATTATTATTATTATTATTATTATTATTATTATTATTATTATTATTATTATTATTATTATTATAGATTTAACACATTAAAAAGGCATTCTGTCAAAGTTTCGGTCTCTGGTAATTACTATAACATTTAGTCAACTTCTCGTTTCAATTGTAATATCAGTCACCCTGTGATTAAGTAACACCGTAATAAATCTTTTACTTTGTTCTTTTCTTCGTATGACCAAAGCGACGTTCAAAGAATGGTCGAGAATTGCGTGTGGATCGGCTTAGTTTCTTTTCCTTCGGCTTATACTTAAAATCTTACGAAAAGCCCTTCTGGCTAGACGAGAAAGATAAAGGCAGTCCGGACAAGGCTTTTCTTTCCACGATAACAAATGAACATCGTTAGCAATGTGTAATTAACCGTCTTCTTTGTTCAGTGGCTTCCCACTGCAGTCGGCACTTCATCATCTTTTTCAGAAATGTGCCATGTTCGGAACAACAAACTCTAGAACCTCAAAAGTATTTGTACACCTTCCACGGCAGAAGTTCATAAACGTCTTACCCCGTTTTCATTCTACAGTGGAGTAATAGAAAATATTGAAGCTGTAATCGTTCATAAATTTCAATTGTACATAAAAATTTTGCAATCAAATTTTTATCCTTTTTTATGTAAAGAAAGTTTTTGAAGCATTGTGACAAATATAAGTATTCCACGTTATTCACATGCAATTACATGTTAACTGTAAGTTGCATTTATTGTTGCGATATATTATAGAACTTCAAGAAGCACGGATTTATTGTTGCATGGTTTTGGTCATTTAGGGCATATATATATATATATATATATATATATATATATATATATATTTTTTTTTTTTTTTTGTCCGTTATCAGTAGTTTAAACAAAGAATTTGAATAAAAATATGTCATTATTTAATACGTCATTATTTAATAAGTACTCGTATATGTTTGCGTTTGAAAAAGAATAATACTGAACAGTCCACACCTGTGGAGTAACGGTTAGCGCGTCTAGCCGCGAAACCAGGTGACCTGGGTTCGATTCCCGGTCGGGCAAGTTACCTGGTTGAGGTTTTTTCCGGGGTTTTCCCTCAACCCAATATGAGCAAATGCTGGGTAACTTTCGGTGTTGGACCCCGGACTCATTTCACCGACATTATCACCTTCATCTCATTCAGACGCTAAATAACCTAAGATGTTGATAAAGCGTCGTAAAATAACCTACTAAAATAAAAAAAAAACACTGAGCAAGAAAGTTTTACTTTTTGTCATGATCCGAAATAAAAATAGGTCAATATTACTAATATGTGTGCCCTAAATCTGAATTTAAAATCCAAATTGGCTCATCACGTACCATTTTCCGGAGAAAGTGAATTGAATTTTTATGGCAAAACTTACTTGTTTTTAATTTTTCACTGCTACTGATAAAATTACAACAGACTAGGAATTCAAAATTCACTTAATACTTGAAAAATGTGTACTGGATATAAAAATTATGTTTCATAGTTTAAAACACAAAAACCACAACAATAAAAGTAATTTATGCGTATAGTGAGAAAAATCTTGGAATTTGAACTTATCATTTAAAAGGATTCTCTGGATGACTTCTGTTTATAACTAGACCCGGGACTGTCTTCACAAAGAACCAACAATAGTCTGCAAGAATGCTGGATGATGATCTTCCTTTATATCGCCTTTTCACTTCAGATATTTCTTGATGAAATCTTTCTCAATGCTCGTCGCTTACCGCTCCAAGGTTAGGAGAAAATAAATCCAAATAAGAATGTAAAAAGTGTATTTTTAAAGACATATTACAACCCATTTTCTCATATCCTCGTTGTTTCTGCAATAACTCCTATGTGCAAAATATAAAATGTTTCAGTAGGAAGAAAAAACACATTTATTCATCGTATGGCAGCCCTACATAGGAGACTGTGAATTCTTACATTTTCGAAACAAATAAATATAATTACATATAGGAGATTTCATTATTTGTTGCTTCACTATTTAAGTTATTTAATAGAGCAACAATCTGAAAATATGTCACATAGGAGTTATTGCAGGAACAACGACGATATGCATTTAACATGGTTTCCACAAGTTCGAAGTAATTGTCTGCTCTAGAATTTCCGAGGAAATTTGAGCAAACAGACATAAGTCCATTTACATCACAGCAATAAACAAGGCTATTTTCTTTTGAAAAATATGATGACATATTATTCTGACGTTTTCGATAGACTGATACTTTAGTGTCAGGCTGAAGAAGGTGCCATTTTTATAGTCTAGAAGCTAATAGTTCAGCTTTAACTTTTGTGAAATTTAGGTGTCTTAAGATATCATTTAACTCCGATCGTGAAATCATATGGAGCTCCTTGGATTATATAAACTCAGAATCAGAGTCAGGAGTAAAGGAAGATCCAGCTTCAGGGGGAGAGTTCGATTCTTCGTCCAAAGTCCATTTTTCAGGTGGTTTAGGTATCGGAAGAAAATTGCCGTGCTTAATAGGTTTTATGGCTGAGAGCAAATTTGGACATATAATGGAGTGTTTATTTTTTCAGGTAAAGCCTGAAACTTTTGTTAAACAAAAATAACAATCTGTGACATGGTATTTTTGTTGTCTGCATGCCATCGGAGTAGCAAATGTTATCGAAGGATGACAGCCGTTTAAATATCCTGTAAAATATCGAAAACATTTACTACAAAATGTGTGGGGTGCGACTTTTTGTCCTGAACACCTAATTTGCATTTGCATTTAAAATATGCTTTCTTTATCGCATATGAAATAGCTTTTCTCTGAGATTGTCATATATTCACCACACACGTAACAAAACACGTCAGAGAATTTATACATCGCCGGCGCGACATTTTGTATATGTTGTCACTAAGACTGATGTTTTAATTGAAAACTGTGTTATTAATTAATCACTTTCATAATAATACTCTTTATATATAAACTATGTTAATAATTAATCACTTAAAAACTGCCACTCTTTATACAGTATATTTACACTCGTACATGTAACAACATAACGCGAGCATAGACCTCATTTTAAACTGTTATGAAATTTACTGAATATAAGAAACCGATATCTGTTTATTTATTAGAAGTACAAAATAACATGCCAAAAACTATAAGAAACCAGAAATAACTCATAAACACATAAAATGCATTAGCATTTGGTTTGGTTTACAACCCTCAAACCGCTCCAGATATTTCCTGGGGGAGCGCTTATCGTAAAGTGAAATCATAATACCTATATCTTAAAAACCTTACGTGATACCAAGAAAAGAGATGCATTTTCGGATTCAGCGCATACCAAACTATAAAGACACATTGTTTTAAGTCGGAGCAAAATTCTTGTTGTTCAGTGTAATTGAATGAAATAAATTTTATTTTGCATATTGTGCATATTTCAAAAGCTTTGCTTTAAAATGCATGTTCAAATTTAATATTGCAGGTAATTGCTTACTTTACCATTTTTTCACGTTTTCCACATTACGATGAAACTTTAAAGAGTTTCTTGAACTAAGAAGTATAATTGTCAATACCACGTTCAAGGAATTTGTGTCTCATGGAGATGACTAAATATTCCAATGTGTTTGCTTGTCTATGCCCTTGGTTTGTGTCATCCCCAAGAAGAAAAAGAAACAACTTAGTCACAATTCAGAAACGGACGACTACGGATAGCCAGCTCTTAAGTTCCAGCGAATAGCTATACAGGGCAGAGCGCTGATTAGCCAGATCTGCAGATGAGCCTGGAATTCCTAGTATCACACTACTCATTCTTGCCTAAGGCTATTGAAAAACTGGAGACCAGGGTTCTACCTCTCCTTGACTCCTTGGAGATGGTTGAAGATGCAGAAGAGAGGCTGAAAGGAATATAAAGAAAACTTTTTTTCTGAGAAAAATATGAACTTTCCTTCCACCAACATGATATCACATTTTTTGTTACACACAACATGAGATATTCACTCTGAAATCTGCAAGATTATTTCACTTACACCCTGTATAAAGTAAATGTAGAATGGAATCCTGAAGGGGACGACAGCGTGATGTGTTAAGGAAATAAGAGACTTATAACAGGACACTTCTCGTGAATCTGGACGGTGTAGCTGCTCTGAGGATTATACGAGTCTGCATAAAAGCTTTCTGCGAGAGAGATTTTTTTCGAGTGTAATCGCCACTACAAAGAAACTCGAATGGGAGGCTTAGGAGCCCCAGGAGCCCTGGACTTCATAAAAGTGCTCACAATATCTTGAACATGTCTAACATTTTATACTTTCTGAATCCCTTGTGGCTTCTTCTTACATTCTTTGTTAAAAAACAAGATTTCTCTATCGTAATTCATTGAGTGAATATCCACTTTTATATTCTATTTTTATTGAACAGAATTAAATTGCTAATTATCGTACTTATAGTAATTGAGATTATTACTTGTATTGTAATATTATTTTATTGCATTCAATATTTGTTTCAGTACGATCACTGATCACTTGCATGATAACATGAAATCATAAAATACAATACAAAAATTCTAGCGCATACGAAATTTAATAACACTGTAATTTCTACAAGCTAATTTTATTTTCTAAAATTATCACATAAAGTAATTCTCTTCCATATTCAAGATACGTTTGTGTGAGATGGTGCGTATTTGCTTGCTTTCCGCACAAAACCAATACGCGGTAAGTGTGAAATATCACATTCAGTATTCCCAACGTAACGCACATAAAAATTTCCCTCTTCTTACCGCTTAAGCGCCATATTCATTTTACTGCTTTAGGCTTTTAACATATTATTTTTAGAGACGTTTAACATAGTAATAATTATAAATTGGAAACTTACCACTGCAATTTCATCTAAATTGCACTGTTAATTATTATTTTTAAATATTTGCAAAAATTAAGTAAAGTCTACTACTCCACAAAACATTTTATAGCAACAATGTTGAAGATAGATATTTTGGTATTCCAAAGTTGCCGTCATTAAACAGAAACCAAGATGGAGATTTCATTGCAACTAATTAGAAATTCTTCTTTCAGGTATGTAATAAACGATCTTCGCACAAAATAATGTACGATACACGAGCGGTATGTTTGTTTTCATGTTCTCGGAAATTAAAAAAGCTCAACTACGTTTCGCTTTTTCAATCTTTTCCTCGAACATGAAAACGTCAACATACCGCTCTTGTAACGCATATTACTATTTCAAACAGATGATTTTTCAAAGTTCTTTTTTAGGAAATAATTTAGTAGAGGAAGAGGTACAAATATGGAATACAATTTTCTTTATTCGTGTTGGAACCTACATAGAAACGTTAGTCCTACGTGTCCACCGCCTTTATTTCCAGGAAAATACCCCTGATTTCTGTTAGAGGCTAGGTAAATCTCAGGCTGTGGTACGGCTGGAGAAATTTAGAGCAACGGAGAAAATCATGACCCCATCCGAAATCGAACCCGTGACTTTCCAGCGTTGCAGCGTTACACCTTAATTGGGTTAGTACCATGCGCCTATGTATACAGGGTGATTCACGAACATATACCGTCTCTTACGGAGCTTATTTCCGAAGATCAGATCAGTAGATCATTTTACGACGCTTTATCAACATCTTAGGTTATTTAGCGCCTGAATGAGATGAAGGTGATAATGCTGGTGAAATGAGTCCGGGGTCCAGCACCAAAAGTTACCCAGTATTTGCTCATATTGGGTTGAGGGAAAACCCCGGAAAAAACCTCAACCAGGTAACTTGTCCCGACCGGGAATCGAACCCGGGCCACCTGGTTTCGCAGCCACACGCGCTAACCGTTACTCCACAAGTGTGGACATTTCCGAAAATATTCTGAGCAAAAAATGTCATATAAACATTTTTCCTTATCTCAATATTTTCAAAGTTACATTAATTTGAAGTTGTTTGTGACATACCATTATTCTTGAGTTTTAAGGATAAAAAAATATTAAAGATAAAGAATGAACTATTCAGGAGTATCATTTCTTTAATTAGTTAATATTTTGAAGCTAAAAATGTGTTGTGAGTTCCATAGTTGCTTCGTACAGAATTTTTTTTTTTCGCCTTTTAACTACAAAATTACATTTTCTTACTCATTTATCATAACAATTGTTACAAATCACGCCACTCTTGTAAATTCTTTAAGAATGTACATTAGGATGCATAATTAAACTGTAAAGAATCAAGTTCCTAAAGTCGTATGATTTGTAACAATTTTTGTGATAAGTGTGTAAGAATGATGCCATTTTTAGTTAAAAATTGAAAAACAGAATCTGTACAAAGCAACTGACAGTACATTTTTAACTTCAGAATACTAGTAAATTAAAGAAATGATATTTCTGAATAGTTCATTCTCTATTTGTAGTATTCTTTTACCCTTAAAACTAAAGAAATAAGGCATTTTACAAATACTTCAAATTAGTGTAACTTTGAAAGTACTGAGATTAGGGCAAATGTTTATTTGAATGTCTTCGAAAATAAGCTCCGTAAGAGACGGTAAATCCTCGTGAATCACCCTGTATATCCATACAGTGCATTATTTCTACATTCATCAGCCTACAGAGTCTTGTACGATTCGTTTAAAATTAATTTGCAGACCTAAATATGTCGTAATGAACCTGCTGCATTAATGTAATTACAGATATTAATTAATCCTTTCGAACATATATGTGTGTTCCGTACTCTGGTAAATGTCTATTTAACTTCGGTAATGTAATTCAGAATCTTGGTCCAACTACAAAGGAAGTAAGCATTTCCATTAGTGAAATGTCATTCACAGACTATGCCTACCACATTTTACCCTACGGCATCTCAGAAATAGACCTCTTGCAGCCCCTTCTTCATCATTTATGACTAAAATCACGACAAAAATTATACGAGTATAGGCTAATTTTTATTATATTTCTTGAAAAACGTAAAGACTACCAGTGTCATGTAATTCTAAAGAGCATCAGTGTTTATAATGAAGTATGTATCATGTATGTGTTAAATTGTGTATCATTCCAATCAGTAAAGCAAATAAATTTATTTTCAGACAGACATCTACTCGAAAATGCCATTTCCTAAGGAAAAAAAAAGAAGATGGCGATATAAATTAATAAATTCTACCTGTGCACACCTGTGGAGTAACGGTCAGCGCGTCTGGCCGCGAAACCAGGTGGCCCAGGTTTGATTCCCTGTCGAGGCAAGTTGCCTGGTTGAGGTTTTCCGGGGTTTTCCCTCAACCCAATATGAGTAAATGCTGGGTACTTTCGGTGTTGGACCCCGGATTCATTTCATCGGCATTATCATCTTCATCTCATTCAGACGCTAAATAACCAGAGATGTTGATAAAGCGTCGTAAAATAGCCTACTAAAATAAAAAGAAGTCTACCTGAATCAGAAATCACACTCATTTTCGACTCAATTAAAATATAGCCTAATCAAAACAATAATCATTTTGCAAGAATAATTATCCCAGTTCATCAGAGCTTCAGCCTGTCACGCATGCGGTCCGGGTTCGAATCCAGGTCAGGCCTCGTATTTTTCATTGAAAAGTCCATAGTAACACTTGTAACGGACAAAGTCGCAGTTGGGTTTGTTCTCGGGGTTCTTCTATTTTCCCATATTAGGCATCTACTCGTATATTATTCCGTCAACAATTCTCTATTCCGTTATCATTCCTTGGCATTCCCCGAACGCCGGCTGGCCTAGGGACGAGTGAGGTTGCCTGCTCGAAACCTGAGTACGCAGCGAACCTTAGTGTAGTCAGCCGGTAAAGGTTTTGGAATTCGCTTAGCTTGATGGTTGGAGCAATATATCTTCAAAGGTCGCAGTGCTGAGTAATGCCCCCTCACGAAATTCCATTCCCTTCCATGTATATATGTTTGTATGTATGTTTATGTGTATATGTATGTATGTATGTATGTATGTATGTATGTATGTATGTATGAAGTATCTCCTTCATTGGACCCTATATTAACTCAAGAGTTTTCACTAAATTAAAAAAAGCAAATTTCATAAAATATAATTATTTCAGGAACATATGTACAGTGAAATGTTATAACGAACGCCAGTATAACGAAATATTCAGTATTACGAAATTATTTTCCGCCGCATGTCTTCTTCAATATAGGCTAATTTAATGTCAAATATTTTAATTTAACGAATTACCTTTTACGAAAAAAATCAGTATAACGAAATAAAAATGTCCCTCCTTGCCGAAAAAAAGTCATTTTTTTAACGAAATATATTTTAAATACGGGATCTAGATTAGAAAGTAGGGACTCATTTCATATCTAGGTAATGTAGTATGTCCACGTCTACTATGATGCAGATGTTTCCGAAATTTGTATTAGTTTTCTCATGCAGTTGTTCCCATGTTCTTCCCATTTAGTTTCCTTCTACCAATCACAACTCAACAAAATGTCGTCTCCAATCACAACTCACTCACTAATCTCACAACATGGCTTTCCAAACATCATGGCATCTCTTGCTTTACAAAGTGCTTAATAAAACTTAAATTTTGTACTTCTCCTGTACTTTTCTTGAAATTGTTTATTTTGAAATGCAATGCAAGTTCAGCTTTCTATTTTATATAAGGATATTTTCCAGATCTACTTGCAAAATATGCAGAATTTACGGCCTAAGTAGAGGTAAATGAACAAGCATGCTTTCTTTAGAAAAATAACGCATTTCAATATAACGAAATTTCACTCAATAGCAGCGGTTACCACACTGGGTATGGTGATTACATCGTGTAATCAAAGACATTGCTCCCTGTCTCGCTCACGTACTGTAGGTAAGCAGTGTCGGTACCATGTCTCTCTACAAACCCTGGTCTCTAGCAGGAACAGAAGGTTTCGTAAAGATTGGGAAGAGAAATCTATTCGCTGTTCGTCGGAGAAAATGTAATATGTTGCTTTGCTCAACGGTTAAATTAGTAATAGTATATAGAAGCGACATTACAGGGCATTACGCTGAATACACAGGCATAACAGGTATTATTATTATTATTATTATTATTATTATTATTATTATTATTATTATTATTATTATTATTATTATTAATCAGCAAGTGTTACCATAATTCTTATATACGTGCCTGAATATATAGGCCTGCATCTTCCCTTGAAGGATAAAATAATTACTAGACAACGCTACATCTCCATTTTATTTTTTTTAATCTTTTGATAACTACAGTATTATCAGTTATTTAGTAGTTATTGATATAATAATAATAATAATAATAATAATAATAATAATAATAATAATGGTAATACTAATAACAATACTGAAGCATTACCAGTAGTAATAATAATAATAATAATAATAATAATAATCATAATCATAATAATATTAATAATGGTAATACTAATAACAATACTGAAGCATTACCAGTAGCAGCAGTAATAATAATAATAATAATAATAATAATAATAATAATAATAATAAAGAGAAATTGATTAAATATTACATGCTAGTGTAGTAATGAAACGAGCTACTAAAATCCAAGAACTGAAATAAGCCATAAGTCATCGTCATGAAGAGAAAGGTGACATATTAAATAAAATGTAAGATGTCTCCGAAATTTGTGTTAGTTTTCTCATGCAGTTGTTCCCATATTCTTCCCATTTAGCTTTCTTCTACCAATCACAACTCAACAACATGGCGCCTTCAATCACAGCTCACTCACTAATCTCACAACATGGCTTACCAAACAACATGGAATATTTTTCTTTACAAAGTGCTTAATAAAACTTAAATTTCGTACTTCTTCTGTGCTTCTCTTGAAATTGTTTTTCAAATCCAATGCAAGTTCAGCTTTTTATTTTATATAAGGATAGTTTCCAGATCTACATGCAAAATATGCAGAATTTACGGCGTAAGTAGAGTGACAAACGAAATAGCTCGTTCTCTTAAGCCTTCTAGTTAGGGAGAGTTTTTTAAAAGCGTAATGATCAAGTTGGCTGAAATAATTTGTCCAATAAAAGTTAACTAATTTTGAAAAACTCCGCTTTCTCGACTAAATATCCAGAAGAGAATTCAGGAGATTTCTGATTGTGTTCATGAGAAATATAAAAAAGTAAGAAAACTTATATAACATATATATATATATATATATACAGTATATATATTATTGGCTCTTGATGACAGTAGTTACATTACTGATACAGCAAAGCTTGCGATTTTTATTAGCGGGTTGATGAAGAATTCTATATTAGTGCATGAGCCACCACTGGTTGCAGTTTTCATGCCAAGTACCTCTCCCCCGTCTCCTTACTACTTAGACTGTCTCTCGCGTGTAATCACTGCCGTTCGAGTTTTGGTCACCGCTGCTCTATAGCAAAGTAATTTCAGAGCTTCTTAGGATTCCGTTGCACTGGCATTTTACTGTATTTGCAATCGAATACTATAATTTTATTTCATTTGTGATATAAGAAAGGACAAAAATAATTTCTGTGAAAATCTTTATAAGTGCAATTAAAGAATACGTTGCTTTAAATTAGGTCTTGAAGGAACATAGAGATAATATAATATATAATTATACCTAAATACAGACTCGCCGATAATACATTTCCTCCTTCGGATACACTTCCTCGCAGTATCGACGAACACACTGCCTGCAACTCATGCATTTGGATCATGTTCTGCTTTTCATCCAGTTTACATAATTTATGAAGCCAACCAACTGTGTCGTTCTTCGGCACTCTCTGGGTTAGCAAATATTTAACAGCTGCTTATAGGTGAAGAGGTCAGAAGTGTAGCATCGACTGCCTTCCTTTTCCCCACTTCACAACTCTTACGCACGGGTGCTATTTCCTATACTCTTGCGTAGAATTTGTTGGTTTTGGAATTTGAGCCCCGAAATCTTGACAAGGAATGGAAGAGAGTGAGTTACATTTTTATTGGGACTATTTCGTTTATATGACGTCATTCCATTTTCGACCAATGAAGTGTAATGAAATTTTGAATTCCAACCAATCACAGTCACACTTTGCGATAATTTTTGCAGCTAGATTTATCGCTATCAATTTATCGCATGGTCGTTCTTTGTTTAGTCATTGTCGCCAACTGTTTCCCCGTAAATCGATGATTATGAATACATTAAGATGCAACTACACGGTTAAACTTTTCTTTCAACTTTAAAGCAATAAATGCAAGATTAATATTTAATATTAATTAATATATTTACGCAGTGAAGACGACGCTCAAAACGGCGCAACATATAGATACAAAATCTTTATGCATCTTAATTTAACGTACGTTTTAAACTTCATTCTTTCAATATTCTTCCCAGATTGCATGCGTACGCGATGGAATATTGAACTGTGTAGATGCAGCTTTAGTTCCGTTACACACTACAGCGAGAATGCGTTTGTCGAGCTATAAAAATGTTTTCCTGTAGCACGTAGTAACGGTCGAAATAAGATACAGCTGACACTAGTCCTGTCCACACACAGGTAACCTAACCTATATTGTAGCCTTTAAAATACAGCTTCATCTTCTAATTCCATGCCCATTGTAGGCTATCTGAAAAAATTACATTCCTTCATTCAGATTAGATAACTGCGTTTTCAACAATTGTTCATTTAATTAATGTATTAATCAGGTTACTGTAATTACATTAGAAAATTTTAAATTAAATCATGATTTCAGCAGATAACTAAAATGTATTTATGTTATAATAATAAGTCAAAAGTGCAGTACATGTAATTACCATTGTTAAACTTGTATTTCGCTTTTCGCAATTGGCATTACTGAATAGTAACATCGAATTTCTTTATTGCAGTAATCGATATTCATCTATTTCAACTTCACAATGTCTGGATAGGTTAAGTATTCGTAAATATACAATTATTAACATTTTGTGATCGAATTTTAGGGATATATTATTTACATTTTTATTTTATTCACGAAGTAGTCCTAATAAATGTCACTCGAGGTCTGAGATTTCCCAGATAAATCCACTCGCTTCGCTCGTGGATTTATCGGCAGATCTCAGACCCCTCGTGACATTACTACAGACAATTTTCAATATAGTTGGTGATGTATGCGCCTCTAAACCCTGTACGACACATTCGCTGCCTTCAAACGCATTTGGATTTTAATAGGCCAAAATACTATTCTTGGGGATCCATTTACTAACTACCAACTCAACCACAGAAGTTCAATTTAGGTCATATCCTCATACATAAACTTGAGAACTGTACGGATTGATGCGGGTAGCGTTCATTTTCTCATCTCCTTACACTTGCCTCCATCAAATAGTGGGTCATGCACGTTCTTGTTTCATTCTTCTATTGTTTTTTTCTAATTTTTTATTTTCCGCCAAGGGAGATTAGTTTTGTTCCTTTTAAGTATAATTATAGGCCTACTGTTATCCCCTTGGTCAGCTATTCTGTAAAGTTACATTTTCCTATAGCCCGACCACTGACACAAAAACCTGCGCCACAAACCAGTGTTCGTTCGTGCGCAGCTTGTTATAGTGGGGGGGATCTGTTGTGTTGTAGATGCGCTCCCTGATCGACGTCTCGCAGCGAGTATGTTCTAAACTATTCGAAACAGCACTCGTGTCCGCGTCCAATCTTTCACTTTTCAATCAATTATTAATATTCCATTTCGACGTATTGTGTATAGTTAAAACAGATTGTAATTTATAATAATGGAAGGGAAGCCAAATGTTCGCGGCAGACTTTTGAAAAGTGACGCGTGTAAAATTATTTATAAAATTATTTTATTTATGGGTTTAGGTACAGCTTACAGCAGTAAAATTTTTGGAAATATTCAACATTTTTTCCTCCATTACTGTATCTTGTACAATAATGAAAATTGGTATGTGTAAAACACTGTCCTTCTGCTGTATTAAAAAAAAAAATATTTTTACGATTTAAAAAAAAATATTTATATTTTTTTACAAATTCAAAATGGTGGCAGTTCACTGTGCAGTGATGAAGCGTTTCCCTCATAATTCATACATTTGTTAACATTTTCATGTTCTCTCTCTCTCTTTTATTTTATTACTGAAACTCATGTTTACAATATCATGCTCTTTCAACTATACTCCTTAATAAATAATATTTTTTTTTTATTTTGTTTTAGAAGAAAGAGCTGATACTTAACCATTTTTTAAATGAATTTATTTTTTATCGGACAATCTATCAAAGGTAGAGAAGTGATCTTGCATCATATTCTAGATATAACATACATAAATGCAAAAAAAAAACAATTCATCATAGAATGTTGGATAGTTTTTGAGTTATGTGGGAAATGCTTCATCACTGCACAGTGAAATGCATTTTGAAAAAAAAAATGAAAATCATTTTTTTTAAATCGTAAAAATATTTTTTTCATGTAGCAGAAGGACAGTGTTCTACACATACCAATTTTAAATATTGTACAAGATACAGTAAAGGAGGAAAAAATGTTGAATATTTCCAAAATTTTACTGCTGTAAGATGTACCTAACCCCTTAAAAGAGAAAAAAAATGAATTTAAGTTGAAATATAATGTTGTCACATCAACAAGGAAGTTACGGGGAGTTTCGACCAATTTGATAAAAAACATTTTGAAGGAAGGGGCAGTATCATAGTTTACCACAGCTGGAATCCGACTAATGTAACCCGGCCTAGCGAGCTGCTCGTATAGTGATGACGTCTCCCCCTCCATGGCTACGTGAGTATTGGAAAAGTCGAAGGTCTTTTTGTAGTTGGTCGAGCTATAGTTACGAACGTATTATTCCGCGATAGCCGAGCTCATGTGAGAGTGGGTGCTGAAGGGAGAAGGAGAACTAATTGCCGCTTCAGGAAGGAGGAAGAGAAATGTAGTAATATCATGGTTTATTTAACGACGCTTGCAACTGCACAGCGCAATGTAGCAATTAATATGTCATTCGTGTTGTCCACTGACTACTAATAGTTTAAATAAATTGAATATTAATTGCTACTTTGCGCTGTTTTATACAGAATGTTTACTTTAACCCTCATTACCCATTTTTGAATTACATCACTTCTGCTCTCAACGGCTCAATTGAATAAGTCGAAATTTGGTAGACTAAGGCACTTTCCTGCCAATCTAGAGTTGCTCTCGGGACTGGGTTACATTCCCGTTTGGGCTGATTACCTGGTTGGGTTTTTTCCGACGTTTTCCCCCGGTATGGCATAGTTGCTCCCTGAAGAAATCAGGTAGCAGAAGGGACATGGCATAGTTGCGCCCCGAAGAAATCAGGTAGCAGAAGGGACATGGCATAGTTGCGCCCTGAAGAAATCAGGTAGCAGAAGGGACATGGGATAGTTGCGCCCCGAAGAAATCAGGTAGCAGAAGGGACATGGCATAGTTACGCCCCGAAGAAATCAGGTAGCAAAATGGACATGGCATAGTTGCGCCCCGAAGAAATCAGGTAGCAGAAGGGACATGGCATAGTTGCGCCCCGAAGAAATCAGATAGCAAAATGGACATGGCATAGTTGCGCCCCGAAGAAATCAGGTAGCAGAAGGGACATGGCATAGTTGCGGCCCGAAGAAATCAAGCAGCAGAAGGAACATGGCATAGTTGCGCCCCGAAGAAATCAGGTAGCAGAAGGGACATGGCATAGTTGCGCCCCGAAGAAATCAGATAGCAAAATGGACATGGCATAGTTGCGCCCCGAAGAAAACAGGTAGCAGAAGGGACATGGCATAGTTGCGCCCCGAAGAAATCAGATAGCAAAATGGACATGGCATAGTTGCGCCCCGAAGAAATCAGGTAGCAGAAGGGACATGGCATAGTTGCGGCCCGAAGAAATCAAGCAGCAGAAGGAACATGGCATAGTTGCGCCCCGAAGAAATCAGATAGCAAAATGGACATGGCATAGTTGCGCCCCGAAGAAATCAGGTAGCAGAAGGGACATGGCATAGTTGCGCCCTGAAGAAATCAGGTAGCAGAAGGGACATGGGATAGTTGCGCCCCGAAGAAATCAGGTAGCAGAAGGGACATGGCATAGTTACGCCCCGAAGAAATCAGGTAGCAAAATGGACATGGCATAGTTGCGCCCCGAAGAAATCAGGTAGCAGAAGGGACATGGCATAGTTGCGCCCCGAAGAAATCAGATAGCAAAATGGACATGGCATAGTTGCGCCCCGAAGAAATCAGGTAGCAGAAGGGACATGGCATAGTTGCGGCCCGAAGAAATCAAGCAGCAGAAGGAACATGGCATAGTTGCGCCCCGAAGAAATCAGGTAGCAGAAGGGACATGGCATAGTTGCGCCCCGAAGAAATCAGATAGCAAAATGGACATGGCATAGTTGCGCCCCGAAGAAAACAGGTAGCAGAAGGGACATGGCATAGTTGCGCCCCGAAGAAATCAGGTAGCAAAATGGACATGGCATAGTTGCGCCCCGAAGAAATCAGGTAGCAGAAGGGACATGGCATAGTTGCGCCCCGAAGAAATCAGATAGCAAAATGGACATGGCATAGTTGCGCCCCGAAGAAATCAGGTAGCAGAAGGGACATGGCATAGTTGCGCCCCGAAGAAATTAGATAGCAGAAGGAACATGGCATAGTTGCGCCCCGAAGAAATCAGGTAGCAAAATGGACATGGAATAGTTGCGCACCGATGGGTATAGTACACACGAAAGTGATTATCATAATATAAACAAATTACTTAAAAATATTACAGTGATAACTGCATTGAAATCAGGTAGGCATAGCATGTGATCAATTTTATCGATCACACAATAAATGGACTGCATTTTTTGTTTGTACAGCGATATCTTAACTTGCGGTACAGGGTTTCGAATATTGAAACTTAGAACCATTGTGAATTATTAACTCTTTACCCTTTTCAATAAACTTACATTCATTTTAAATTATTCTCACTATACGCCACACACGGTGTGAAAATCACTAATAAAATGCTCACTCATTTGAATATGTCAGGTAATAAAATACTGCTAACTTTATGGTGTTCATTTTAACGGTAGGCTATTGATAATCACTGCATAAACAGTAGAAAAACCGTTAATAAAATACTGCCAGCTTCATGGTGTTCATTTTTACGGTATCGATAATAAATATTAAATCGAATAAGAAATCAATATGGTTGGTTGATTACGAGGCTCGAGTTTCCGTAATATCTTTTTCTCTGCCTATTTCATAGGGGCGCAACTATGCCATGTCCCTTCTGCTACCTGATTTCTTCGGGGCGCAACTATGCCATGCCCTTTTCTCTACCTGATGGGAACGGGGCGCAACTATGCCCACAAAACAGGGACCCTTTTTTATCTGCTGCATTTTATCTGACCGTGGGGCGCAACTATGCCCTGTCCGTTTTCACCACCATAAAGCGAATATTAGGTAATTTATGACGAATCCTCGGCCTCATCTCGCCAAATACAATCTTTCTATCACCAATTCCATCGACGCTAAATAACCTAGTAGTCGAAGCATAATCAACTAAAAAAAAAAAAAAAAAAATTTTTTTCTTCCCTTCTGCCTTGAAAACTTCGGTCAGCGCTTGCATCGAAGGCGGGTTTTATTTTGGATCGACTATAGTAAGTTGTTTCGCTAGTTCATGGCTGAAAATTTCCATTGATACTTTCACAAACATTCTGGAAAGGTAACTTCACGGTGTAGCGTTTTGTGATTAACTCTCCTCTCTACAAGACGTGGCTCAAAAGTCTCATTATCTGGATTCATTCAGCATTCCTCTTTCCCTCATTTCATTTCTCTAACGCAATTATATCGCGAGATAGAGGGAAGGGAACCTGCTATCATCGTTGCGTCACTAATGATTACGCCGGCGACAGAAAGACACAAGCAAGCACTCTGAGACTCTGTGAGGAATAAGATTACAGAAGTTTAGAATCACCGCTGTGAAGTATTGAACTCAAAGGATGCCTGAGTCTGCTGTGAAGATTGATTTTCATACAGTGTGAATTGGCTTCTCACGTTACGGCAACCAGGTGTTCTTCTGGACCAGGATGAAAAGCTCGTGCATGTTCATATTGTAAAATATGCACAGGTATAAATTCTCGAAAGACATTTATTTATTTATTTATTTATTTATTTATTTATTTATTTATTTATTTATTTATTTATTTATTTATTTATTTACTTAGTTATTTAGTTATTTATTTATTTACTTACTTACTTACTTACTTACTTACCTACCTACTTACTTACCTACATAGTTATTTATTTATTTATTTACTTACATAGTTATTTATTTATTCATTTATTTACTTACTTACATAGTTATTTATTTATTTATTTATTTACTTACATAGTTATTTATTTATTTATTTATTTACTTACTTACTTACTTACCTACTTACTTACCTACATAGTTATTTATTTATTTATTTATTTATTTATTTATTTATTTATTTATTTATTTATTTATTTATTTATTTATTTATTTACTTATTTATTTATTTACTTATTTACTTACTTACATAGTTATTTATTTATTTATTTATTTATTTATTTATTTATTTATTTATTTATTTATTTATTTATTTATTTATTTATTCTGTTGTAGTTAAGGCCATCAGGCCTCCTCTTCCACAACACCAGGAATACAAATACAATAATAGAAATAAACAGCAAAAATACACTATATACAAAATAAAGCTGCACAAGAAATAAAAAGAGAGACATAACAGAGAGAAACGTATGTATTTTTTTGTTTAATAGAAAATCTTCTTTAGTTACTTACTTATTTACTTACAAATGGCTTTTAACGAACCCCCAGGTTCATTGCCGGTCCCACATAAGCCCGCCATCGGTCCCTATCCTGTGCAAAATTAATCCAGTCTCTACCATCATATCTCACCTCCCTCAAATCCATTTTAATATCATCCTCCATCTACGTCTCGGCTCCCCAAAGGTCTTTTTCCCTCAGGTCTCGCGACTAATACTTTATACACATTTCTGGATTCGCCCATACGTGCAACATGTCCCGTCATCTAAAGCGTCTGGATTTAATGTTCCTAATTATGTCAGGTGAAGAATACTATGCGTGCAGTTCTGCGTTGTGTAACTTCTTCCATTCTCCTGTAACTTCATCCCTTTTAGACGCAAATATTTTCCTAAGCACCTTATTCTCAAACACCCTTAACCTCTGTTCCCCTCTCAAAGTGAGAGTCCAAGTTTCACATCCATACAGAACAACTTGTAATATAACGTTTTATACATTCTAACTTTCAAGTCCACACCTGTGGAGTAAAGGTTAGCGCGTCTAGCAGCGAAACCAGGTGCCCTGGGTTCGATTTCCGGTAGGGGCAAGTTACCTGGTTGTGGTTTTTTCCGGGGTTTTCCCTCAACACTATATGAGCAAATGCTGGGTAAGTTTCGGTTTTGGACTCCGGACTCATTTCACCGGCATTATCACCATCTCATCCAGACGCTAAATAACCTAAGATATTGATAAAACGTCGTAAAATAACCTACTAAAATTAAAAAAAATAAATAAATCTAACTTTCAATTTTTTGAAAGGCGGCTAGATGACAAAAGCTTCTTAACCGAATAATAGCAAACATTTCCCATATTTATTCTGCGTTTAATTTTCCCTCGAGTGTCATTTATATTTGCTACTGTTGCTCAAAGATATTTGAATTTCTGCACCTCTTCAAAGGATAAATATCCCTACGTTGGAGATTCGTAATAAACTCTTTTTATGGCGATGTGTTGTTAGTCCTTCGACCAACCTCCGAGCTGGAGGACCATCCTTTATCGGCTGTCCGCGACTGCTTATACAATATATTCGCTGCTATCCTTAATATCTGGATGCTGTCTCCTCTATCCATAACCTGAGGATTGTCATGCCATGCCGTGGTGATAGGGACCCAGTATACATACACGGCTACTGCGAACATTATATTGGTTTATGGGAAGGTAGAGAATACAATACTACAGGGACATTATTTTATTTTTACTAACATTTCTGATATTAACCTGGCTATACCTTTGGATCAACGGTTCCTACCCCCCTGGAGTTCGATGGCGCAATATACAAACAAATCACTTTACTAGGTATAGGAGGGAAGAAAAGTAGTTCATTCATTTACGTAAACTAGGAAATATCACGCTTTTGAGTTTGATAATTTTCATTAGGTTTTTGTTTAATCAGAATACAGTACAGTATTAACAATGAGTGTTTTTACTCACGAACTGAGCTTTCAATGCGGACGTATTCATTATGCAGTGTATATTATACTGTCTACAGCACATTAGCGTGCACTATAGAGAATGAAGTTAAATTAAAAAATAATCATAATATGGATATTTAAACACATTTTTCAAAATGGTGGCGGTTCATTTCGATACAGGCTTCAGTTCTAATGCGTGTAATTCCAATTACCAGTTTCGTCCTTCGTACTAGTAACTCATGTTGAAATAATTCTTTACCTACTCTGTAAAAGAGTACCTTACGTACTGTAAATTCAATCTTCACTTCTGCTCGATCCTAAAAAATAAAATTACTCAGACATGCTATCTACTGTCCGTCCAAGTGGTTATGGCGCAGGATCGTAGAAAGGAGGGAAATCACGTGACAGTTAATTACTTAACGAGGCCCTTTTATTTAAGTTATTTTAAACAGTTGTATGGGTATAATATTACGTAAATGTCCAATTCCTAACAGAAATTAATGTTCTCAGAAAAAAGCTAAGACAGCCCAACCATTAGCCTTTACAGAGAGGCGAATAAAGCTGGTGGGGAAAACCGGAATGCGACGTAGGCAAATGGACGACAGTACCTGTGCGAAAATGATGCAATATTGAACGTTCTTTCGTCATTGGAAAACGCGAACATATTTTTGGAACGTACTGTGACGGTAAGGCTATTAGGACTGATATGCTGTCTTGGATCTGTCTAGAGGACGGTTGAACTTCATTAGTAGAAGGGGTGGGAGTGAAGTACATTAAAAAACTCAGGTACAATAAAAATTGAAGTAAAAATAAAATGATGTCCCTGTATTTGTATGAACGATCGAGACTTGTTCACGCATGAATAAGGCACTGATGAGAAAAATAAATTTGTACTTCCCTTTCGCGAATCGAACCAGATTCCCCAGGATCTGCAATGAAATCGTTATGACTTGAAACACGATGGAGAAGTTTAAGAAGAAATTCTGAGCATTAAATGTATGTCTTGGCATCTGAGACATCAAGTTCAATGAAATTTGCATCATTGGTTTTATTTCAGCATCTGGGCATGCATATTAATGGCATTTTCTGCGTAGTTAATGTGATGCATGTGAGTGGAGGTTTGGAGAGCACTTACTTTATCCTGTTCAGCCCCCCCCCCTTCCCATTTAGTTCGGCTCACAGGAACTTTCTACCGTGCGGAGGACAATGTAATTAAGACGTCCCCTTTCTTGCTAAAGTATTCCCGCATGCTAGGAAGAGAGTGTATGCAAAATCGTGTTCTAGCATCACGCCTGTCCCGGGCTCTAGTTTGAGGAGGGGGGAGGGATGGAACGGATTACTGTGAAGGAACGGAGGCTTCAAGCTTGGACATGAACACCGGAGATTGCTGATCCGGCTGTAAGCCAGGCCGTTAACCAGAGCGGTTTGCACACACTTGAGCAGAATAAATTCATTAGCAGTTGTAACGATAGCCACTTATACTTCCAATGCTTCAAATTAGGCGCTAAGTATATCGTTACTGAAACCTCCGACATCCATTTATCTTCCGGCTGTAACTCTTAAATGCAAGAGTAAATGAAGGTACAGTGCAGTGACGTAACGCAATCTATCACCCGTCTCAGAATCTTGAATCCAATATTAATCTAATATTCACATTAAATTCTTGCTTAGTATTTTATTAGCATATATAACTAGATTGTTTCCATGAACTTCTCGCATACTATAATAAGATATTTAATTACGCTATCCAATCAAAATTTGTATCTATTCTGTAGTGTCTAGCGTTAACTAGTGTGAAGTGGACAGACAGAATAAGAAATTAAGTTGTGTTGGAAAGAATGAGTGAAGAAAGAATGATGCAGAAACTGATCAGGAAGAGAAAAAGGAATTGGTTGGGTCACTGGCTGAGAAGAAACTGCCTATTAAAGGATGCACTGGAAGGAATGGTGAACGGGAGAAGAGTTCGGGGCAGAAGAAGATATCAGATGATAGACGTCATTAAGATATATGAATCATATACGGAGACAAAGAGGACGGCAGAAAATGGGAAAGATTGGAGAATGCTGAGTTTGCAGTGAAAGACCCCCGTGGGCAGAACACTTAAGTATGTATGTATGTATGTATGTATCTTTGTATGTATGTTGGCCAATTAGCTTAAATGTAGTTTAATGAGAGCTTAAAGCCCAATTTGTGTCTATGAAAGGCATTGTCCATTTAAGTGTCAATTAAAAAAGCTTTAAGTAACAATTAAAGTTAAAATCGGCCCATAATCATTCAATTAAAGTTTTTGTGACTGTGTGGTTATATTTTGTTTATATATTGATTTTTTTATTAAGTTATCGTACTGATTGTTACTATATTTCAAGTGGTTTGGAAGAGAAGGCCTGATGGCCTTAACTACACCAGAATACTTACTTACTTACTTACTTACTTACTTACTTACTTACTTACTTACTTACTTACTTACTGGCTTTTAAGGAACCCGGAGGTTCATTGCCGCCCTCACATAAGCCCGCCATTGGTCCCTATCCTGAGCAAGATTAATCCATTCTCTATCATCATATCCCACCTCCCTCAAATCCATTTTAATATTACCTTCCCATCTACGTCTCGGTCTTTTTCCCTCCGGCCTCCCAACTAACACTCTATATGCCCATACGTGCTACATGCCCTGTCCATCTCAAACGTCTGGATTTAATGTTTCTAATTATGTCAGGTGAAGAATACAATGCGTGCAGTTCTGTGTTATGTAACTTTCTCCATTCTCCTGTAACTTCATCCCTCTTAGCCCCAAATATTTTCCTAAGCACCTTATTCTCAAACACCCTTAACCTATGTTCCTCTCTCAAAATGACAGTCCAAGTTTCACAACCATAAAGAACAAGCGGTAATATAACTGTTTTATAAATTCTAACTTTCAGATTTTTTGACAAACAAATAATAATAATGTTATAATAATGTCAGTTTGTACTTACTATGTACGGCAGTCATGTCAATTGATGCCCATAGGAGCAAGCGCGCACTTTAGAGCTCAGGAGAGCCTGAGCGCTTTAGAGCGGAAAGGAAAGAGACGGAAGGAAGACGTAGTATATGCTGCTTGGTCGAGCTATATACAGGGTTGATCAGCACTGATTTAAGGGATAAAGGGAAGAGGGCTTATTAAAACTGTATCCATGTTAATTTTGTCTGAGAAGTATAAGTGCATTAAAAGAATGTAAGTTTTAATTTTAATGCTCATTTTTCACAAATTTCCTTTTTGTTGGAAAGGAATATTTTCTCAACTTGTTTTTGGAAAAGTCATATTTTCATATATGTTTGTTTAGTAGCCTTACGGATACTGAAACAATGTTTTCGTAAATTAATATATAGTAAATACGTTTTACTGGAGATAGTGTATTAAAAATTTTGAAAGTATTCGCATGGAAAATGTTTGTAAGGAAATGAATTAACAAGGAAACTACTGTTATATCATAAACAAAAGATATGTGCCCATGTGTTGTAAAAACGTCCGCTCTATTATCTTCAACAGATTTCGAGAAAATAATTTAATATTCTTATGATAGGAAGTTGCGCACCAATATGACCTTAAAAGCATAATGCTATAAGAGTTTTGTTATGTAGCATTAGTTCCAGTTAAAACATATCCTCTACAGTACCTTAGTCACTTTGCTTTGTACAAAAATATTATTTGTATTAGTTCATTGATTAATTTTATAAGGTTAAAGATACCATCAATTCCAACTTATGTCATGTCATACTCAATCTCTTTTTTTGGGATATCACTTTCTTTACGAAAGATGTAAGTCATCCACTTAGTACAGTATAGTTGAACTGCTATGGAATTTGAGTGAATATTCCTTCTTAACTCTTTATTATGTTACTAATGTTTAAAACACAACTGCAATATTAAGAAATAGGTGTTAGTACTTTTGTTTTACAGACAATATAGATAATATCAAATAGAAAGAAGCCATATAAAAATAACGACATAAAATTTCACGTTCCGTTTTAAGTTTGTACACCACTGTTTCTTAATCCAACAGACTGCTTATTCATATACATAACCCTTCCTCATTCCATACCTAGCGCTTGATGCCCGCGCACGACGTCAAGGTCAGAAAAATGCGCTTGCTTTGACATCACTGATGTACGGCGGTTGTACAGTAAAATATTACTTACTTACTTACAAATGGCTTTTAAGGAACCCGAAGGTTCATTGCCGCCCTCACATAAGCCCGCCATCGGTCCCTATCCTGTGCAAGATTAATCCAGTCTCTATCATCATATCCCACCTTCCTCAAATCCATTTTAATATTATCTTCCCATCTACGTCTCGGCCTCCCCAAAGGTATTTTCCCTCCGGTCTCCCAACTAACACTCTATATGCATTTCTTGATTCGCCCATACGTGATACATGCCCTGCCCATCTCAAACGTCTGGATTTAATGTTCCTAATTACGTCAGGTTAAGAATACAATGCGTGCAGTTCTGTGTTGTGTAACTTTCTCCATTCTCCTGTAACTTCATCCCGCTTAGCCCCAAATATTTTCCTAAGAACCTTATTCTCAAACACCCTTAACCTATGTTCCTCTCTCAGAGTGAGAGTCCAAGTTTCACAACCATACAGAAGAACCGGTAATATAACTGTTTTATAAATTCTAACTTTCAGATTTTTTGACAGCAGACTAGATGATAAAAGCTTCTCAAACGAATAATAACAGGCATTTCCCATATTAAATATAAAATATTAAAATATTACGAGTACATTATATTACATCGTTCTGACAACTGAGCTACCAAGGTGATGATACTTGGACCTATGGACAAACATGCTCGACCACCTCAGAATGGAAAGATCACAAATCTGTAAGAAAAATCGGTGATATTCATGTCAGACAGACATGTTGTCACTAATCGTAAATCAGGGTTCAATTTCCGGGAAGAAATGTCTTCTTTACCACAGTCGAATCCAATACACATTGTCACCACGGCCGATTATTCATCCGTGTAAGTCTAGATGACGTGTGAGCGATCTCCGAGAAATATGGTGTCCCGAACGTGGGCAGTGTAGACACGATTTCACGCTTTGGACGCAAGATTTGTTACTACACATATCTGTATGCATGAGATTCCCCTGGTCTGCATATTCCGCTGTAAATCGATTACCCTGACCGGGAGAACCGCAAGGAAATCGTAACTCAATCCTCTCGCATAGGAACTCTCTCCACGGAACAAACAACCTTGTTGCCGTGCACTCAGGACCAGGCTTGTTTGTGGTCACATTCGTAACATTGAAGGACATCTAAGGCATTTGTATGCCATTTGTGGTAAGCTTTTTAATTTGTTATATGTAGAGTGTTAAGGAAATTAAAGAAAATAATTTTCGAGTAACAAATACAGACGTGGACAAATTATTAACAAAATTCATGATTTTTATGATAATTCTATTTACAAAATTTGACTTTTCAATTTAGACTACAGTTGACAATTTTGCATATTTCTATCATTACAGTAGGTAGAAATATGAAAAAATGTCAAATATAGGCTATTCTAAATTGAAGAGTCAAATTTGGTAAAAAAAGATATAATAAAATCTTCAATTTTGCTAATAATTTGTAAATATGCAAAAATGTCAACTGCAGTCTAAAGTGAAGAGTCAAATTTTGTAAAAATATATAATAAATATCTCCAGTTTTGCTAATAATTTGGAAATATCCAAAATGTCACCTGTAGTCCAAATTGAAGAGTCGAATTTTGTAAAAATATATTAAAAAATCTTCACTTTTGTTAATAAATAATTTGTAAATATGCAAAAATATTAATTGTAGTCTAAATTGAAGAGTGAAATTTTGTAAAAATATACAATACAAATCTTCAATTTTTCTAATAATTTGGAAATACGCAAAGATGTCAACTGTAGTCTAAATTGAAGAATCACATTTTGTAAAAATATATAATAAAAATCTTCACTTTTGCTAATAATTTGTAAATATGCAAAAATATCAATTGTAGTCTAAATTGAAGAGTGAAATTTTGTAAAAATATACAATACGAATCTTCAATTTTTATAATAATTTGGAAATACGCAAAGATGTCAACTGTAGTCTAAATTGAAGAATCACATTTTGTAAAAATATATAATACAAATCTTCACTTTTGCTAATAATTTGTAAATATGCAAAAATATCAATTGTAGTCTAAATTGAAGAGTCAAATTTTGTAAAAATATACAATACAAATCTTCATTTTTTTCTAATAATTTGTAAATACGCAAAGATGTCATCTGTAGTCTAAATTGAAGAATCACATTTTGTAAAAATATATAATAAAAATCTCCAATTTTTCTAATTATTTGTCCACGTCTGTACAGTACAAGAAACATTTCAGCATATCTCACAGGGCCATTACACCGTCACTCACATTACAATGTGACAGCTCTCACCACACGTCTTTAATTATACATTCTCGGTTTGTTATTGCATATTTTCATTTCGTAAGGTATCTCGTCACCCAATAGAAAGACAGAGAATAAGTGTACACTTATTTGATAATTTATTAGTAGGAAAAAAAAAATTAAATGTACCGTCGTCACTCACATTACAAGTACAAGGATTCTGAATGCATACACAATAATGGCAAAATCTGCTCTTCTAAAAACTGAATATATATAGGTTTTTATCTTTAGGATGTAATTTAAATTTATTTTTACAGAAATTATATCTTTATCCAGTTATGACCATATAATATTGTGAAATATTTATTCATTTAAAAATTTGTGCTATCGTAAAAAATATATTGTATGATACATATACTTAAAGTTAACTTACAGCGTATTCCGAGTCTCACCGGACCGGTGGACAACAATGACGTCACGCTGCAGCGAAATAGGAACAAAATTGCTGGAAGGATCGATAGCTGTCATGGCGACTGTATAAGTTGTTTTCTGTGCTACGCTAGAACAATTTTGCGAAATTTCCGTACTGCCATCTCGTTCAGAGAAAAGAGAGCATAAACAATTTATTTCTTGAACCGGTAGTAATAACTGGTCCGTTGACATGTTCTCTCACAAGCCATTAACATATTGTTTTTACGTTGTGCTCATTACAAACAATAAAGCAGAACCAAAGCAGAACACACCGCCATGATACAACAGTGCACGATGTCATTCGTCTACTAATTCCCGCCCTGTACAAGAACCAATCAGATTTACTGATGGCGGCTGATGGAGACTGCCACCACCTCTGCAAACTGATGGCACCGGTGCGACACCGGTGGAGCATCAGTGACTCCATCGGTGAAATTCGGAACACCGTGATGCCATCAGATTGCTCACCGCTGAGATTCGGAATACGCTCTTAACCACCAGTGTAGCTCGGCTAACGCGCTTGCCTGCCGATCCGGAGTTGCTCGGGCGCGGGTTCGATTCCAGCTTGGGCTGATCACCTGGTTGGGTTTTTTCCGAGGTTTTCCCCAACCGTAAGGAAAATGTCAGGTAATCTATGGCGAATCCTCGGCCTCATCTCGCCAAATATCATATCGCTATCACAAATTCCATCGACGCTAAATAACCTCGTAGTTGATACAGCGTCGTTAAATAACCAAGTAAGAAAAAGTTATCTTCTTGGCCCTCGTGCGTTTCTGAATCTCGGTTTCGCCTCGTTTCACAAGCTTTGCACTCTTGTCAAAAAGAGAACCTTTACGAGATTGTATCATAAATAACTATTGAAGTATAGTTTATGCTAAGAAAACGTACAACCTATTATTAATAAATTATAAAATAAAATACAGAGAAAAATATCACACAACTTCTAGTATTTTAAACAGTTTAATATAATGCTCTTTTTAATACAAAATAACGATTATTTGTATAAAACAGGGCTTTGCAGATATCAAATCTTGAACGAGATTACTTATATCGTAATAATTATCCGATAAGAAAATACTGATCTTAAAATCACTGAAACTTGTATGAAAAATTAAGCAGTAAAAATTGAAGATCATTACTTGAAACTCAGTTTCATAAGGAAAACAATGACCCATAATATATCCTTATAAATAGAAGTACACAGTGTAGACAGTGGTTAAAATAAATATCCAACTTTGTCTCATTATTTTAAAACTTTTCATTTTTCAATGGCGCAATTTAAAATCTATGACACGAAATTTATTTGTTTGAAAAACTTAACATATTTACTGATATAATTCAGCTGCAATAGTTATAATATCGAGCAATGTATAAGTAAAATACATCTTTTTTGAAATACCACTCTCTTCATAGAATGACCTCATCTCTTTCACAGACTATAGAAAGTATAAGTTTCCAGCTTAAATACTGTACGAAATGACTCTCTCTAACTTAGGTATTACTTTGTTGTTGTTGATTATTATTATTATTTGTATTATTATTATTATTATTATTATTATTATTATTATTATTATTATTATTATTATTATTTATTGGTGGTGGTGGTGGTGGTGGTGAAATTATGAAATAATTAACGAGAAGGCTCCGTCTTGTTAAATTTAAATGCGGGGAGTATGAAGATAGAAATTATTAAAGAAATAGGTATCAAACTTTTATTTCAAAACCCAAACATCTTTACAACGCCAACCTTGCTCACAATAACAATCACGTAAAGCATGAACGATTCACGTAACTCCTGACACCCCTGTAACTTTTTAATTACGTAGTTACATGCATTTCATTCCATTCTGCCTCGTCCCAAATGATACTGTTCCTGTTCTGTTCACATTATCTTTATCATATTACATACTATGCGCTACGCATATTCTATGCTATTTCAACTCATACTGTCATATTAAATTCCAATGAATCCTTTAAAAACTCATCGCTTACAATACCATCTCATTTCGTAATGGAACATTATTCCAGAGACGGGCATTCGTGTGCATTTGCATCACGTACGTTTATTACTATCACTCGTATGCATTGTTCTGATTGCGTAATTCGAGGCATTCTTGACTCTAAAACATCGATTGCAGCATTTAAAATTAAATAAAATATGTGATCAATCGAAGTTTTATACAAACAGAGCATTTGTGAGCCAGTCACAGTACGTAATCAATCAATGTTTTACATAAACAGAGCTTTTATCAGTTACAGTAAATCAGTATTTTACATAAAAAGAGCTTTTGTGAGTCAGTTATAGTACATAAGGTAATAATGCTTTACATAAACAGAACTTCAGTGAGTCAGTTACAATACGTAAGCAGTGAATGTTTTACCCGTAAATGAAGATTTGTGAGTTAGTTACAATACATAGTCAGTGATTTAAATAAACAAGGAATTTGAGTGTGTTACTGTACGTAGTATTCAATCAATGTTTTACATAAACAGAGCTTTTGTCAGTTACAGTAAATCAGTATTTTACATAAAAAGAGCTTTTGTGAGTCAGTTATAGTACGTAATGTATTAATGTTTTACATAAACAGAACTTCAGTGAGTCAGTTACACTACGTAAGCAGTGAATGTTTTACCCGTAAATGAAGATTTGTGAGTTAGTTACAATACGTAGTCAGTGATTTAAATAAACAAGGAATTTATGAGTCTGTTACTGTACGTATTCAATCAATGTTTTACATAAACAGAGCTTTTATCAGTTACAGTAAATCAGTATTTTACATAAAAAGAGCTTTTGTGAGTCAGTTATACTACGTAATGTATTAATGTTTTACGTAAACAGAACTTCAGTGAGTCAGTTACACTACGTAAGCAGTGAATGTTTTACCCTTAAATGAAGATTTGTGAGTTAGTTACAATACATAGTCAGTGATTTAAATAAACAAGGAATTTATGAGTCTGTTACTGTACGTATTCAATCAATGTTTTACATAAACAGAGCTTTTGTCAGTTACCGAAAATCAGTATTTTACATAAAAAGAGCTTTTGTGAGTCAGTTATACTACGTAATGTATTAATGTTTTACATAAACAGAACTTCAGTGAGTCAGTTACACTACGTAAGCAGTGAATGTTTTACCCGTAAATGAAGATTTGTGAGTTAGTTGCAATACATAGTCAGTGATTTAAATAAACAAGGAATTTATGAGTCTGTTACTATACGTATTCAATCAATGTTTTACATAAACAGAGCTTTTGTCAGTTACAGTAAATCAGTATTTTACATAAAAAGAGCTTTTGTGAGTCAGTTATAGTACGTAATGTATTAATATTTTACATAAACAGAACTTCAGTGAGTCAGTTACACTACGTAAGCAGTGAATGTTTTACCCTTAAATGAAGATTTGTGAGTTAGTTACAATACATAGTCAGTGATTTAAATAAACAAGGAATTTATGAGTCTGTTACTGTACGTATTCAATCAATGTTTTACATAAACAGAGCTTTTGTCAGTTACAGTAAATCAGTATTTTACATAAAAAGAGCTTTTGTGAGTCAGTTATAGTACGTAATGTATTAATGTTTTACATAAACAGAACTTCAGTGAGTCAGTTACACTACGTAAGCAGTGAATGTTTTACCCGTAAATGAAGATTTGTGAGTTAGTTGCAATACAGTGATTTAAATAAACAAGGAATTTGAGTGTGTTACTGTACGTAGTATTCAATCAATGTTTTACATAAACAGAGCTTTTGTCAGTTACAGTAAATCAGTATTTTACATAAAAAGAGCTTTTGTGAGTCAGTTATAGTACGTAATGTATTAATGTTTTACATAAACAGAACTTCAGTGAGTCAGTTACACTACGTAAGCAGTGAATGTTTTACCCGTAAATGAAGATTTGTGAGTTAGTTACAATACGTAGTCAGTGATTTAAATAAACAAGGAATTTATGAGTCTGTTACTATACGTATTCAATCAATGTTTTACATAAACAGAGCTTTTATCAGTTACAGTAAATCAGTATTTTACATAAAAAGAGCTTTTGTGAGTCAGTTATACTACGTAATGTATTAATGTTTTACATAAACAGACCTTCAGTGAGTCAGTTACACTACGTAAGCAGTGAATGTTTTACCCGTAAATGAAGATTTGCGAGTAGGTTACAATACATAGTCAGTGATTTAAATAAACAAGGAATTTATGAGTCTGTTACTGTACGTATTCAATCAATGTTTTACATCAACAGAGCTTTTATCAGTTACAGTAAATCGGTATTTTACATAAAAAGAGCTTTTGTGAGTCAGTTATAGTACGTAATGTATTAATGTTTTACATAAACAGAACTTCAGAGAGTCAGTTACACTACGTAAGCAATGAATGTTTTACCCGTAAATGAAGATTTGTGAGTTAGTTGCAATACATAGTCAGTGATTTAAATAAACAAGGAATTTGAGTGTGTTACTGTACGTAGTATTCAATCAATGTTTTACATAAACAGAGCTTTTGTCAGTTACAGTAAATCAGTATTTTACATAAAAAGAGCTTTTGTGAGTCAGTTATAGTACGTAATGTATTAATGTTTTACATAAACAGAACTTCAGTGAGTCAGTGATTTAAATAAACAAGGAATTTATGAGTCTGTTACTATACGTATTCAATCAATGTTTTACATAAACAGAGCTTTTATCAGTTACAGTAAATCAGTATTTTACATAAAAAGAGCTTTTGTGAGTCAGTTATACTACGTAATGTATTAATGTTTTACATAAACAGAACTTCAGTGAGTCAGTTACACTACGTAAGCAGTGAATGTTTTACCCGTAAATGAAGATTTGCGAGTAGGTTACAATACATAGTCAGTGATTTAAATAAACAAGGAATTTATGAGTCTGTTACTGTACGTATTCAATCAATGTTTTACATAAACAGAGTCTCTGTGAGTCAGTTCCAGTACGTAATGTATTCGCCCATACGTGCTACATACCCTGCCCATCTCAAACGTCTGGATTTTATGTTCCTAATTATGTCAGGTGAAGAATACAATGCGTGCAGTTCTGTGTTGTGTAACTTTCTCCATTCTCCTGTAACTTCATCCCTCTTAGCCCCAAATATTTTCCTAAGCACCTTATTTTCAAATACCCTTAACCTGTGTTCCTCTCTCAAAGTGAGAGTCCAAGTTTCACAACCATAAAGAACAACCGGTAATATAACTGTTTTACAAATTCTAATTTCAGATTTTTTGACAGCAGATTGGATGATAAAAGCTTCTCAACCGAATAATAACAGGCATTTCCCATAATTATTCTGTAATTAATTTCCTCCCGAGTATCATTTATATTGTTGCTCCAAGATATTTGAACTTGTCCACCTGTTCAAAAGATAAATTTCCAATTTTTATATTTCCATTTCGTAGGCCTACAATATTCTGGTCACGAGACATAATCATATACTTTGTCTTTTCGGGATTTACTTCCAAACCTATCTCTTTACTTGCTTCCAGTAAAATTCCCGTGTTTTCCCTAATCGTTTGTGGATTTTCTCCTATAATAATAATAATAATAATAATAATAATAATAATAATAATAATAATAATAATAATAATAATAATAATAATTATTATTATTATTATTATTATTATTATTATTATTATTATTATTATTATACTTTATTTCCATTTGATTATAAAGATGATGTATGAAATTAGTACAAAATTCTAGCAAATCTTACCAGCATCATTATCAGCGGGAATAAAAAAATTGATATCAAAACAGAAACACACTTCGATAAAGTCATATCAAGTCTGCAGCAATTAATATATTATTGTCTCGTGCTGAACGGGAATAATATATTTCGCATTAAGCTACTCTTGAGCCTTACTGGCGTCGCGATCCATTAATCGGGAATTACCATTGCTTGAAGCCAACGCCCTGCATAAAGTTTACACTGTGCTCATTAGAGAACTATCACGGCGTTAATCTGCACCCTGGAATATAGGTGGTGGGGCTCCGGCAATAGTAATGCTCTGTGGGATGGAAGGTGTAGCGGAATCCAGTCTGGTGCCGACAGAACAATATCAAGACGATTACAGTCGTGCAAGTTTACAGCGTGTCATTGTTTCTCGTTTCCGATACAAGACGCAGCCTGTGGCCTCGTAATACAAACTAACGGCAGCCGAAGGAAGCAATTACGTCAGAGATGGCGGCCTTCTTCCTAACGAATTTAAATAAATTCTTCTACTCCTTTGAATTCCTCTTATGCCCCTTTATGGGCCTATTTCACCAACATGTTACTAATCTTATCTATACTAATAATAAATCTGTAGCCGAAATTTTTCTCGTGATTTTCGATTTTTCAAAAGTAATTGGTCCTAACATATATAATTAACCACCCTGAAACCGAAAATGGCTTTTTCGAAATTTTTGTTTGTATGTCTGTATGTCTGACTGACTGTCTGTCTGTCTGTCTGTCTGTCTGTCTGTCTGTCTGTCTGTCTGTCTGTCTGTCTGTCAGTATGTTTGTTACCTTTTCACGCGATAATGGCTGAACCGATTTCGATGAAAATTGGAATATAAATTAAGTTAGTTATAACTTAGATTTTAGGCTATATGGCATTCAAAATACATTATTTAAAAGGGGGGTTATAAGGGGGTCTGAATTAAATAAATCGCAATATCTCGTTTATTATTGATTTTTGTGAAAAATGTTACATAACAAACCTTTCTTTACAAATCATTTCCGATAAGTTTTATTCTTTGACAAATTTTGATAGGTCTGATATTTAATGAGATAAATGAGTTTCAAAATTAAAATAACTGCCATCTAAGGCGGTGTAATGAAATAAACAAATGAATTCGTCTATAAGGGGCCTTGGTCAACAACAATGGAAACCTATGAATCAAAGCCTACAGAGCATGTTTCTGTGTTTGTATGAAGTAATATCGGAAGCTAAATTAACCGATTTGTGTAATTAATTATTATTTCACCATTGGAAAGTGTAGTTTCTCTATATGGACATAATGCTATAATGTTATTACAGTAACTTCGGAGTAAATTGAGGACAGGTAAGATTAAAATATCTTCTTATGCACAAACAACTTGATAGGCTATTCTGTGTATTCGTTTCCTGTATTTCTTAAAATAATGTTTATCTCAGAGAATTAACGAACCACAAGAGTGTATTGATTTAGTATGCAGTAATAATATGTTAGCTTAGCATGCCATTATTTTATAATCCAAATTTTAACTACGCTCAATTGAATCGTGTCAAAATACATAAAATACATATGCATTAAATGCAATGCAAAAAAATTGGGTAATGAGCCGAGCAGATTATGTTGCGCTGTTGTAAAATAAAATTTGTTCCTCCTGAGATTCAAGAGCCCCCATAACAAATTAAAAAACTTACTTATCGGTGTACATCCGTTATCAACACATTTTTTATATAATATAATATAATATAATATAATATAATATAATATAATATAATATAATTTATTTAAGTTATTTGAAGGGTTCAGAATCATAGTGGCCCAAGCGCCATTTACTGAATACGTAGAAAACAAGGGTTAAAATTAAGTTATTATCATAATTCAATGGAAACTTATAGCAAGTAAAATAAAGTATACACATTAAATCTAAATGATATGTCAGTCTTCAATAAAGTATGGATGCATGCAATAAAAATTAAGAAACATGTTAAAGGAATTGTCATTGCACCAAATGAGTGGTCTCTGGACCAAAATGATCGCATTTTAATTATTTAAATACAATTTAAATTAAGTAACATATTAAACGATTTATCCTTCCATCAAACACGAATCTTCCCTGGATCAAATGTCCTATTTTAATTATGTAATTACTTTATATTTATATCTAACGGGTGCAGCGGAGCGCACGGGTACGGCTAGTTTATAATATATTAATAATTTGTTGAAAATTGATCTAAAGAAATATGGTGGTAATATATTTTCTTTTGCAGATGATACTGTACTAACATTTAATGGAGAAAATTGGGATAACACTTATTTAAATGGGATTAACGTAGTGAAAAATTGGCTTGACTCTAATCTCATGTCCTTAAGTACTAATGAAACTATTAAAACTACCTAGATTCCATTTCTTTAACACGAAAGGTTTACCTTTATCTATAAATAACTATCACATAGTAATACATAATATTTCATGTAATGGATTAATAAATAATTATTGTAATTGTCCACATCTAACACCTTCCACACAAGTCAAATATTTAGGAATTATTATAGATCAGTATTTACGTTGGGATAAACAAATTTATTTTATGTGTACAAGTATAAGAAAGACAATTTATAAATTCATAATACTTCGAAATTTTATCACTAAGGAGGCATTGAGAATAATATTTTTACCTTTAGTACAATCATTAATACAATATGGTATATTAAATTGAGGTGAAGTAGCATCATCTGTACTTAATCTATTAATTTTATTACACAGAAGATTAATAAAAATTTGTGTAACCAAAAATATAGATTACCCAACAAATTTAATTTATACAGATTTTAAAGTATTAACTAATGAAGAAATTTATAAATATAGTTTACTAACTTACTACCACAGAAATCAAATAAAACATAAATCTAATCGACATGAATATCGTACTCGAAGGTAAAAGTCTACTTTCCCATTAATTGAACCCAAATATCATACAAGTGCAGCTCTTAAATATGGTGATAGTTTCGGCCCAAGACTTGTAATAAAATTACAAAACTTTTCCAAATTTGAAATATTTTAAAATGAAGTTTTTAAAAAAGAAATCTATGAAATTAGTCATGATATATAATATCAACAAATGTGTGTATTTTTTTCACCTTTTATTTCCGTCGACTATATTCAGGTTTTATTGAATATCACTGGCTTCTGTCTGATTATCAATTTATATTAAATATGTTTTTCTCTCTCTCTTTTCTTCTCTTGTGTGTTATTTATTGCTTTGAATTAAGTTACTTACTGTATTTAGTAAACTGTCCTTGGAAATATTATGTTATATTATTGGCTAAGACTACACCGAAGTGGCTAGAAACATTTTTGTTTTATAATTTTAATTTGTACTTACTAGCTAGCTAGTTAAATAAATTTAAAAAATAAATAAAAAATCCAAAATTATCTAATTGCAATTTAACATAAATACGGAATCTACGTACATATTAATGTTTTGGTCCTACAGAATTTATCTGTTACGGTAACAATGGTCATTAGAGGAGAAAAATCCGCTCCGGCGCCGGGGAACGAACCCACAAAGGGTAAAACGTTAGAGAGATATTCAATCCGGTGCTGTGGATTGAACTTCGGCGGAGCTCAGTGGTTAGAGCGCTTGGTACGTAGAACCAAGGACCCGGGTTCGATCCCCGGCGCCGGAGCGAATTTTTCTCCTCTAATAACCATTAAATATGGAATTTAAATCTTATTTAGTCCATCGTTGTGGTCTAACTCCGAACCCAGCGGTACCAGGTTCGATTCTCGGTCAGGAAGAGTTGCCTGGGTGATGTTTTTTCGGTGTTTTTCCCTCATTCCTATGGATGAATATCAGGTAACTTTATCAGGCGATTGGAACCCCACTCATCTTCGTCACTTCCTTTCCTTCCCCATCATCTTTTCCGCATCATCTCGTTTCTGCTTTTTCATATCGCTCTACCGACGGCCTCCCGAAGCTGCCGACTCTCTCGACCGACTTTCGTGGAATGTAATTCAGCGACGTTGGATGACTTCTGCAATGGCACCCGAGGCGGACCTACTCGGGGGAGGAGTTTCGCCTCAGTCTTGGGGGAATTTGCCGAAGCAGGAATGGTATATGGATTCTGTCCGCTGTAGAGACCGGTCGTTAAGGGAGTCATGTGGTTAAGGCGGTGCGCGTAGGGGATCTGTGGCATGCAACTCATTCCATTTCGAGGATTAGCGCAATAGATCTCAATAGGTCGCAGTGCTGGGCCATCCGTGCCCCCCCAGTTAAATTCCAATTCCATTCCAAATTCCGTAAATCGTATTTAATTCGTTTGCATTTCACCAAACTAATATGCATTTACAATAAAATCAATTAATTTAATTCCAAATTAAATTATCACGGCCTTTGAAACCATAATAAAATTGCAATTTTGAAGGTCATGTGTCTTGTTAATGTAAGCAGTGACCTTTATAGTGATTTCATTTGTTATATTACGTCATAAACAAAGGTAATCTAAAAACATATTAAAATCATCGAAAATAAAAAGACGGATGGCAGACTTTAGAAGAAAAGAAGAAAGGTTGGAAGTATAGAGATTTCAATGCAAAAAATCTTCATCCCAATGTCTTCACCAAGAAGAGGATAATATGAAAGTAGATGCTATTCCAGTGGCTTCAAAGCTAATGTCAGGCTTACATGATAATTTTGTTATTCATATTACTTTACTTGCCTTATTTTAGGCAACAGAAGATTGATTAAACGTTTTTTCAATAAATATTATGAAGTACTTAAATATCATTTGGAAATTCTAATTGATCTTCTGTACTATTCAAAATATACATACAATGCTTATGCCTAAACCGCATTTGCAAACCTTTTCCGTGCATTGTATTAAAATAATCTTCTCTTTCTGAAATTATTCTCTCCCGTCTTAGTGAGAAAACATAATTTTCAAATATCAAGTCCATCATAGTCCTCGCCATGATGAAAATTATTGTCGTTAATGTAGGATTAAATGACCAAATATTGACCAATTAACTTAAATGTAATTTAATGAGAATTTAAAGCCCAATTTGTGTTGATAAAGTGCATTGTCCCTTTAAATGTTAATTAAAAATACTTTAAGTAACAATTAAAGTTAAATAAATTTGGTTAAATCGACCTTAAAGCAGATGGAACATTAAACAGCTAAAATATAATAATTTAATTATATAATGCCACATCTCGTCTAGCACAAAACGCATTAAAATGTAACCTGACGTCACAAAACCTAACCTAACCATACCTGCTCTAAATTAACCAAACCTACCCCATAACTGCTCTAAATTAACCTAATCTATAATGTAATCTGACGTCACAAAATCTAACCTAACCTCAGTAAACGTGGGATCAGTACAACGCTGGACCACCATCAGCAAAACACAGGGCAATCAAATAAGCCATGGGATACACACCCACTCAAAACCTTGGACGACGAAAAAATTTTGTAAACAGATTTAAAATCAGCGCCAAAATTTCCACAAGAAGCACCGTTCTCTCTTTCAATAGACAAAAGTTTGAGATTTGCTCTCCTTCAAGTGGAAAATCTCGCCGTAGTTTGGGAACCAGTGAAGATTTTGAGTAGCGGCAGCTTTTAAAAGTAATTTCAAATTCCTCTCAAAATTTCTCTAGCTCTGTTCCCCAATGTGAAGTGAAAAATAGTTGTTTGCTGCAGACAAACTCCTGAAGGTGTAAATATATATATTTTGAACAATCACTTCGAAGTTAGTATTTTTTCTCGCTTTTGAAAAAAAATTGACTAAAAGGAAAGCGAAAAATAGAGAAGATTGGAGAATACTGGTATGAAATGAGCCCCCCCCCGGGGACAGTTTACATGTTCTCAATCAGGATTTCTTTGCAGAGTCTTCCTGAATTTGGCCATATCCACTGTTTAAATAGAAATGCGTTAGGTTATTTCTGCACATTGATTGGATATAACAGAGCATAAAGAGTACCACATCGTCTGCTTTATGTTCCGACAGTCATAAGTGGCCTGTTACTGTCTGCCGAACAACGATATATATGGAAGCAAAAAATTAAAATTAATAGTACATTATGCAACGAGCCTGTAATGATAGTAATTAAGACACAAGTATATTTATTTATGAAACGAGTTCAAGCGAGTTTCATAATTTTCATACGAGCGTCTTAATTACCATTATAGGCAAGTTTCATACGACTTTTTATGCTCGACCATATTTCTAACTTCAAATTATTCAGAAGTATACATTTTATTTGTATCTGACAGAAGATCGTAAGTAACTTTGTTCATAGCTCTTGAATTGTGAGATGTGCGCAGACGCGAAAGTATTGATTTTTTTCCGAGGAATAATAATGTCATTGACCTTGATGTAATGCAGAGAATTTATAGCCTGGAAATTGATTTAGAATTTGAAAACGAGATGACAAATTGCATTTATTTGAATATTATTTACAATTAACGCTAATTATTATAGTAACAGAACATAACCTTCTGCGACAGTATTGGATTTCCAGCCTCCGTGACGTTTCCCTCGTCTTTCGATTGCATATCCGAGAATAATCGAAAGCCTGTACTTTAATGAATAGGTGTACTTGAATGACATGCATCAAAGGACTGGTACCAGGTGTATAATTACTACATTTTGGCATGGTCGAGCATAAAAATAATTAAAAAATGGAGAAATAATGTTTTAGGCGCTTCAATAGGTATTTATCGCAAATAAACACTGAAAGTCAAAATATACATTTGTAGGCACTAACAAATGCCTTTTGTTCGTCATAATTTGGCACAAAACGGATTTTTAATTTTACTCTGCATGTTCAGCAGTTACAGGAACAAATAGGCATTTTGGGAAATATTCTGATTACTTATCACCTATCTTGATCATTCATTATTAGTTTATATTGCAATAAATTAATGTATTATTTCCTGTCCCTATTACGAAGGGCGATATACTCTATACCGTAACTTATTGCATTTTTATTCCGATGCAACCATATTTATTTTTTATAAGAGAAAGCTAAGTTCAATTAGTTTGTTTTTCTTGCAAAATCACAGAGGGGAAGGAATACCCACACTTCGCTTTTGTGTGGCTTAAAGTGAACCTCAGTGCCGTCGCCTAGGTCGGGAATACTTCTCTAGATAAACACGCGCAGACCGGTTATATTTTCATCTCTGAATCGAGTCCCATTCATTTCAAAGCACTTAAGTGCTCAGGACGTCATTGTGACTCTTACGTAATATTTCTTTGAACAAACGACTTTCTGGTGAATCCTCACAACATAGATTTTTATTTTCCGCTCCATAAACGAAACAGACGTAAAAAAAAGTACAGAATTCCTTTGGCTTGCAAACGCGCTTGAGTTACATACATTGAGTTTGTGTATAGATTTATATATAAAGATTCTATGCCTGAAGCTTCAAGTGAATGTATTACTCCTTTTATTGATGATGTTTCTATGTGAGTAAGTATGAGGAGGGTGCAGACAACTTTTCATGAGCATGTAGTCCTTTCCAGACAGTTAATTATGTGTACAATCTCTAAAAGTGTGTGTCTAATGCCTACCAACTTCATTTTGCGTGATTCGGGTTCCGTATACTGCGAATAGATGGCAGGACTGTGACCCATTTTCAAATTGCACATCACTTCGGCGAGCCACGTTGTACATGATGTGTATCTGTGAAGAGTTATGTCTTGTACTAGGATGAGTATATGTGTAAGTGTAGTGTAGGTAATGGGTTAGGATGATGATGGTGAGGAAGGGAGAAGGGAAAACCCGGTGCCGGCACGTAGCCTACTCCTGTCGAATAGCAACAAGGTGACCGCCAGGCTTAACGTCCCCATCCGACGGACGAATCACTATCAACAGTGACGTATGCTTCCCTTCATATGCACTGCGGAGAAATTTGAGATTTAACCCAGGCATATTGATGCACAATTTAATGATTAGAGGTTGTGCACTGCCATTTCTTCTAGTCCCGAGGTAGAAATTTTACAAGAAAATTCCTAACCCCGCCGGGAATCTAACCCGGACTGGCTATTCCCGAGGTACAATCTCTAGAAAGTAGAGTTGTGATGAATGAATGAACTTGTGGGCCACTTTTAAACCTCGGAGATACCAGAGGACGACAGAGTCTGGTTCCTAATTGTCGCCAGATAACATAGAATGATCCCCGAACTTTATCAGGGTATTACCGAGAGAGTCAAGTTCGGTAAGGTACTATACTAACGAGGGACACCGTAAAGATTGTCAACAGACGGCATTCCCCATCATCATTGTAGCTATCCTGATACTGTAAACAGGTATTTTTTCTCAGAAGACAGGCCAAAGGATAGCACCTGAATCTGAGGCTTATTGTGCAACATTCCTATTATGGAGATGATTGTTGAAGTCCTTTGTAATATGGGAATTACTGTTTGGTGTCACCTTATCGATTGAGCTACATCAACCAGGTCTGACGAAGTCCGCGTGAACAGGAACGCTCTCCGTCTCCCTGTTGATATTCTGCAGCTTCCACGATCGATGGCATCTGTTTGAAATTCAACATACTACGTCCTGCTGCATCATATAATGACCTGAAGATTGTGGTACCGTTGATACCGCGATTCATCATGGCGCCATCTATCGGAGAGAGCTGCACTCCCTGGTCAGCCGTATCGGCTGTGGAAGCCCTTATACCAGGGATGAGACGATATTAGCTCCCAATCACGCTAGAAGAGCTCGACCTTGATAACGGGCGCATAGCGCATCCACTGTAACGTAGACAACAGGGATGTACATGCATATGCAGCGAATAAAGGCAGCAATTATTACAATAACTTGCGTTACTAAATTTCTGGCTATGTAATAGGGCTAATTATTCAGTTATTTAATATACATGTACATATATAAACAAATCGCAATGGGAAGGGTGTTTTAGGAACAAAAAGAGATATAGGAAAAGTTAATTGTATGTAAACCATTTTCTTGTTAATAAGTACTTTTGAGTATCTGTTGAAAAGATAATAACGACAATATTGATTGTATGATTGTGAAAATGTAGTCCTTACTCTCCAGTCGTGATTATGTAATGAGTTCTCTTAGACTGATTTATGAGATGCACGTAACACAAAAAAACAAATTGATTAAATTAAGATATTGAGAGCCATCGTAATTTTTGGGGTCAATCATGTAAAGGGATAAGTATGACTTTTAAAACTTGCACAATTTCGACCAAAATTTGTGAAATTTAAACTATATAAACAGGTCTATAATAATATCATCTGTACAAAATTTTGTGCAATTAGGTCTACTAGTTTCGAAATTATATTTTTTTAAGTATATTTTATATTGACGTTACTAAAAAAAAGCTCCTTGCATCAAAGTTTTCAAAATGTATAGTTCATATTTGCTCAAAATCTTGAAAATAGTTATTGGAATAAAAGTGAATTAGCATTTTCAGCTTAGTAATAATATAAGTTAAAGTGCAATCAAAGATAAAATATTATTTCTAAATTAAAGAAACACGTAGTCTGATAAAAGTAAATATCCAGAAACAAGCAACAAATAAAATATCAACAATACATTTAAAATAAAGAAATAAAAGGAATCTAGATACAATCTACTGACCCAAATGTAAATTAATTTACCTTCGAGTCAATTCCGAAATCAATTTATTTCTCTCTTCTCCTGAATAATGCCTATATATTTTTTTTTAATGTTGCGTCTCATAATGCCGTTTTATGTTGCTTTTTTTGCAAAAGATATTTTTTTCACGCAAACACTGGACTTCATCACCATGTTCGAAGCATAAATATTGTATCTTCCACTCTTCCTTGAAACTTTATTGCATGAGCGCTTTTGTTCCGTCATGATGCGCTGTGTTCTAAGATCTGTACATCCTTTAGCAATGTTTACAGGTAAAAGAGCTCCGCGCGTGCGCTGCGGGCAGGAAATAGATCTCGCCCGCAAATATTAGTCACCATCGCAAGACTGCCTTATACGTTCCTCGGGTCTTTTTAGTAGGTTATTTTACTACGCTGTATCAACATCTTGGGTTATTTAGCGTCTGAATGATATGAATGTTATAATGCCGGTGAAATGAATCCGGGTTCCAGCACCGATAGTTACCCAGCATTCGCTCATATTGGGTTGAGGGAAAACTCCGGAAAAAACCTCAACCAGATAACTTGCCCCAACCGGGATTCGAACCCGGGCCACCTGTTTTCGCGGCCAGAAGCGCAAACCGTTACTCCACAGGTGTGGACTCCTCGGGTGTTTGTAGTTCCCCAGACAGATGACATCTGTAGGCGAGTTACGGTATGATATTTGCTGGATCTCCTGGTCGACCTTAAAATACTGAAGATGATAGATGAAGTTGAAATTTAATGAGGTGAACTGAGTCCGAGGTCCAATGCCGAAAGTTACCCAGCAATTCTGCTTCAAGTGGTTGAGGAGGGAAAATCTAGCAAAATATACCCAACCAGGATTTGAACCCAGGTCCGCTCGTTTCATGGTCCGGCATTCTAATCGTTACTCCACAGCGATGAACGTCACCATGTTCGAGATATCCCCGTTCGGCTAGACCTAGACATGAACGTTTTAGAGTGAAGCAATAATTGACTTTAATCTCCACTCGGCGTCACCCTGAAACCACATGAAATTTGAGAACTTCGAGAGAGACGCTCGCCCTCCAGTCTTTTCCATTACAAACTACTTATTCCTATTAGGGACATGCAGCCACCTTATTTCGTGGAATAATAAATCTGCAGTCTAACATTGAACAATATATACAGGGTGTCCCATTTATCTTGTGCACCTCACTTACTTATTTATTGGCTTTTAAGGAACCCGGAGGTTCATTGCCGCCCTCACATAAGCCCGCCATTGGTCCCTATCCTGAGCAAGATTAATCCAGTCTCTACCAACATATCCCACCTCCCCCAAATCCATTTTAATATTATCTTCCCATCTACGTCTGGCCCTCCCCAAAGATCTTTTCCCCTCTGGCCTCCCAACTAACTCTCTATATGCATTCCTGGATTCGTCCATACGTGCTACATGCCCTGCCCATCTCAAACGCCTGGATTATTTTAATATTCCTAATTATGTCAGGTGAAGAACATAATGCGTGCAGTTTTGTGTTGTGTAACTTTCTCCATTCTCCTGTAACTTCATCCCTCTTAGCCCCAAATATTTTCCTAAGAACCCTATTCTCAAAAACCCTCAATCTCTGTTCCTTTCTCAAAGTGAGAGTCCAAGTTTCACATTCATACAGAACAACCGGTAATATAATTGTTCTATAAATTCTAACTTTCAGATTTTTTGACAGCAGACTAGATGACAAAAGCTTCTCAACCGAATAATAACAGGCATTTCCTACATTTATTCTGCGTTTAATTTCCTCCCGAATGTCACTTATATTTGTTACTATTGCTCCAAGATATTTGAATTTTTCCACCTCTTCGAAGGATAAATCTCCAACTTTTGTAGTTATCTTGTGCACCTATTATAACATTTTTATTTGGATAGATATTGGAATTTTTGTTTTTGAGCGTTATGTTGGAACGGGGGGCTAACGTGAGTGTGGACATTTGGTGCATGTAACTACTTTATGGTACAATATACACGTGACGTCATCAATTTTGCAAATAGGACTACATCCTTTAATCATGTTACATTGATTACACACATTAAGGCGAGTTAAAAAATGTAACACAATATCACCTTCCTAATCAGTAACAACAAAACGAAACAAAAACGCACTTTCAATGTGATAATGTTATGCTTTAAGAGTCACAGATGATGTTCCAAATGGTGACCTTTCACATTAATGCACATTCGAAGGTGTTCCCCGAAAGACCGTATGACTGCCAGGCATGTTGCTGACTGAATGGACACACAAGCCTGTCGAATGCTTCTGGTGTTGTCAGAATGTTCTGGTATACACTGTCCTTTATAGTTTCCCACAGCAAGAAGTCGAGTGGCGACAGGTCCGGAGAACGTGCAGGCCACTGTACGTGGATTGTGGCATCGACAGTTGTGATTTGTTTACATGTTAAGACAGCAAACACACAACACACGACGTGTACGGACGTCAGTCGTCTTTCGTTTTGTGTAAGTTAGTGCACAGGGTGAATGGGGCACCACAACAAACGGCACATTCTGATGACATTCATTTTGCATTTTGTTGTTGTTATTGATTGGGAAGGTGACATTGTGATACATTTTTGAATTCGTCTTAATTTGTGTAATCAATGTAACATATTAAAGTATGTAGTGCTATTTGAAAAATTGATGACGTCACGTGCATCCTGTACCATAATGTAGATACATACACCAAATCTCTACACTCATGTTAGCCCCTCGTTCTAACATAACTCTCAAAAACAGAATTCCAATACTTATCCAAACAAAAAAGTTATGATAAGTGCACAAGATAAATGGGCATTCTGTATGTATGTGTGTGTGTGTGTGTGTGTGTGTGTATATATATATTTTTTTTTTCTGTATTAAATGATGAACAATTATTTCTTGATAGCCTACCTCTAGCCCGGACACGTTGTATAACAGCATTATTATTATTATTATTATTATTATTATTATTATTATTATTATTATTATTATTAGTATTATTATTAATAATAATAATAATAATAATAATAATAATAATATAATAATAATAATAATAAAAAGAAGTGAAGACTTTCATACCTATCAATATTGCAGCAGTGTATAGCGAGACAAATTTTATTTTTCAGGTCATATCTTGCAATAGCGAAGTTTTTCTATCTCTCTGGTCGTAACTTCGATTGTCAGACGCGCTAGTGAACAGCTATTAATTCTTTAATCACTCCTCTGCTCTCAATCGCTAATTTTCCATCATCGGGAAATTTCCTCCGCCTCTTTCAATTTCCAACGTGGAATGAAATGTAGTTTGACAAGTATGTTTCCAGAGTCCATTTTGGGAGTTTAATTTCTAGTTCGTGCTTTGAGCTGCTATGACGGGATTCGTTTTGACTGTGCAGTCATGTTAGCACTAAGTGTTACGCTTAGAAACTTTCGTCAGATACCTGGTATTCATCTATGTAGACAGAAATGTTCCCATATATAGGGCAAAAGGTCAGTCGTTTTCAGATTCTATTGACGGCAGCTTCTAGATTTTCTTTGGCTATATCGATTTATCTAATCAGTTAATTTATGTGGTGTTTTCAAATACGTAAAAATATACCACATATAAGTGACTAGCCATACCTATGCGCTTTGCTGCACTTGCTACAAACAGTTTTTTTCTCAGCATGGCGTCCACACCTGTGGAGTAACGGCTAGCGCGTCTGGCCGCGAAACCAAGTGGCCCAGGTTCGATTGCCGGTCGGAGCAAGTTACCTTGTTGAGGTTTTTTCCGGGGTTTTCCCACAACCCAATATGAGCAAATGCTGGGTAACTTTCGGTGCTGGACCCCGGACTCATTTCACCGGCATTATCGCCTTCATCTCATTCAGACGCTAAATAACCTAAGCTGTTGATAAAGCGTCGTAAAATAACCTACTAAAATAAAAATGAAAAAATATGAGCAAATGCTGGGTAACTTTCGGTGCTGGACCCCGGACTCATTTCACCGGCATTATCACCTTCACCTCATTCAGACGCTGAATAACCTAAGCTGTTGATAAAGCGTCGTAAAATAACCTACTAAAATAAAAATTAAAAAATATGAGCAAATGTTGAGTAACTTTCGGTGCTGGACCCCGGACTCATTTCACCGGCATTATCACCTTCACCTCATTCAGACGCTAAATAACCTAAGCTGTTGATAAAGCGTCGTAAAATAACCTACTAAAATAAAAATTAAAAAATATGAGCAAATGCTGAGTAACTTTCGGTGCTGGACCCCGGACTCATTTCACCGGCATTATCGCCTTCATCTCATTCAGACGCTAAATAACTTAAGCTGTTGATAAAGCGTCGTAAAATAACCTACTAAAATAAAAATTAAAAAATATGAGCGAATGCTGGGTAACTTTCGGTGCTGGACCCCGGACTCATTTCACCGGCATTATCACCTTCATCTCATTCAGACGCTAAATAACCTAAGCTGTTGATAAAGCGTCGTAAAATAACCTACCAAAAAAAAATCTCAGCATGGCTCAGTAAAATACGATACGAAAGGGATTAAGTACTTTTAATAACAACTTATAATCAATTTATTAAATCTACTGTTGTACTATTTTCGTTAACATTTGTTGATATAAAATCTCCTGATACGCTCTTGTATTTAAAAATTCATCCCTGCAATTGTTCTTCTAATAAATTGTAACTGACCTGTTCTAAATTAATCTCTAGTTATGTATCTCGAAATAATAATGGACTAGCATTTACGTTGGGATAAACATGTTCTTTTTCTTTGCAATAGATTAAGGAAAAACATTATTCACTATTTTCTTATTCTGCGAAATTGCTTGACTATCCATACTTTACGAATGATTTACCTCGCATTAGTACGAGCTATGTTGCAATATAGTATTATAGGATGGTTTTATGCTTTTAGTAGCCTACTTACGTCATGTCAGTAACACTGCTACAGAAAAGAATAATAAAAATGTCTTAATAAGCCTCTTGATTATCCCTCATAACTGTTGTATTCAGGATTTAAAGTACCTATTTAATATCCATGAAATGTATAACAATGTATTATTGAATGTCGTATATGAAAACAGAAATATATTTAATATGTATTCTCATAAATATAAAACTAAAAGATCAGACAACATATTCTTGACAGAACCTAAATGTACCACAACTTCAGCTTATAATCACAGTAGCAACTCCGGTCCAAGGCTCTATAATAAGATAACAACTAAATTACCAAATATTCAATTTCCTAAGGCCCATTATTTAAAAAAATTAATTAAAATTATTGTTTAGGAAGGCAGTATAAAGTTTCAATTATTGAAATATCTGTGTTTTTCTTTTTCTCTTTTTACTTTTTATTTTTTCTTAATTAATTAAATACTTTTTTTTTAATTTTGTGGAATGCCCCCTGAGCATGAGTATGTACTTTTTCTGGGGGTGCTACAGTAATTTATATATATATATATATATATATATATATATATATATATATATAACAATTCAATATGTATTTTTATTCCAGGAATAAAAATTATTATTATTATTATTATTATTATTATTATTATTATTACACAGAAATGCATATAGAGTGTTAGTTGGGAGGTCGGAGGGAAAAAAACCTTTGGGGAGGCCGAGACGTAGATGGGAAGATAATATTAAAATGGATTTGAGGGAGGTGGGATATGATGGTAGAGACTGGATTAATCTCGCTCAGGATAGGGACCAATGGCGGGCTTATGTGAGGGCGGCAATGAACCTCCGGGCTTATGTGAGGGCGGCAATGAACCTCCGGGTTCCTTAAAAGCCAGTAAGTAAGTATTATTATTACAATACTGAGTTTTACTAAATTCCCGGTGTTTTAAGATGTGTTTAAGAAAAAACATTTTTGGTAATATTATTTATTCTAATAGGCCCACTGGATTGGTTTATTTATTTAATGGTTTGACAGTTTTTCTTCGTTCTCCCTAAAACTTCAGTGATACCTTATTGTTCTTATTTAACTTATTTCCTTTCTTTAATTCTTGTCATGTTCTATATTTTTCACAAACTATAGTTTATGTACATTATGTTGTACAACATATTATTATGTATTTGTGCTTGTATAATCCCTGAATATAAGTTTTACTCGATCGGACATACTCAATAAATTAAAAGAAAAGAGTGTTAAATCTAATAGGCTATCTTCCGCTTGTTATCCAAGGGCACCTTACATAATCACAGAATAATTTTTCATTTTATTATATCAACATGAATTATGCGGCACAGATATTAAACGCATTGCTATTTTAAAACTTACGTAATATTATCCTAAATCATCAATAATAAGCAAGATATTTAGATTTATTTACTTCACCCCCTTACAAACCTCTGTCAAAGAAAGTATTTTGAATGCCATGTAGCATAAAATCTAAGCGGGATCAAACTTATATTACATACCAAATTTCGTGGAAATCTATTCAGCCATTATGGCGTAAAAAGTTACCAAACAGACATACAAACAAAAATTTAAACAGTGTGATTTTCGGTCTCACGACACTTCATTATATGTAGGTTATTAATATCAAAAATTTTTGTAAAAGCGAAAATCACCAGAAAAATTTAGGTTACAGTTTCCTTATTAATAGGCCTATAGATATGCAGGTAATGGAAAATAATGCGTTAATATATCTTACTTAGCCACCTTAGTAGCTCAGGTGGCAGATAGCTAACTTACGATGACCGCAAACCCGTTAAAATCCCTGCGATGGTGGTGCTGGAGAAAGCCGAAGTTGTGAGAATTCCCCTTTCATTAACATCTTCGTCTCGAAAAATAGGGCATCTCCGATGTTCGCATGACACCAAATCGATCGGTCGCAATGAATGTTGAGATTTGCCGCGGAGAATATTAACCTACGTATGCAATGGTGGGGGGAAAGGAACTGGCCACCCTGCCTAATTATCTGCTGGCTTAGTTGCCTCATGAGTGATGTAACTTATTAGTAGAGTCCGGATGTTTAGGCATTTATAACAGTTAAAATAGGCAGGCAAAAAAAGCAATAAAAACGTAAAAAAGGCACAATAATATTTGAAAAAGGCGTTACAAATTTTAAAAAGACATAATATATTTTAGCAATAAATTTAAATTATATCAACATAACTCACATATTTATTTCATTGGTAACACATGTTGACTTATAAAATACTCTTTTTCGTGATTAACTGTCTTTTCACAAACCTTACATAACAAAACTGTTCCATCGGTTGAAAACACATGGGCACCAAATTCACTAACGTAAACATAAAGTTTATTTTTCAACGGTTTAGTGAATTTAGGCATTCTAGCTAACCGATCTTATACTTTCTGTCACCCGACAATAACTGACTGTTCCTCACTCAAATTTCTTTCTCCTACAATAATAAACACGTGTAGCACAAAATTGTAACAATAAGATTTGAAAATATTTATTCATTTATTATTTTGCTAATAATGGTAACATAGAATATAATATATATATATATATATATATATATATATATATATATATAAAATATACAGAAAAACGTTAGCTCGCCCTTGAAAGAGTAGAAAGCAAACAATTGAAAATGCTACGTGACAACTTCTATGAGAACGAGCTTAATATTTAATATTATAAAGCTGATTGTTGGTTTCGTGAAGACATGACAATATTATATTTATAACTGTGGATTGTCGATCATTATTTATATTACACCAATAGTATTAAAGCACGATTATTAGCAGATTAAGCACCGAAATAAATTACTTTTATTTACTATTTTTTTGTTAGTTAGTTCCTTAAAAGCCATTTGTAAGTAAGTAAGTATTTTTTTGTTAGTAAAGTTAGTCATTGTTTCAGATATTTAAATTTCATACACATTACAATACAATTAATTAGAAAATTGCAAATAAACAAGAAATATTGCTTTAAAATGACAAAAAAAAAGCGTTTATTAGTAAGAAATACCTTAAAAATGCAAAATAGGCAAAATAAAATTTGGCCCTATCATATTGATTTACTCCAAATCATATTTATATCTATACAAATAATGATTTACTTTCACTCAGTAAAAAGGCATTTTTCCAAACATCCGGGCTCTACTGATGAGATTCAAACCTGTCTTTGGACAGTTGCTTAATAACAAACAACAAAATACCAACTTTAAAAAAGTCGACATTTCGTATAACACGACCTAATCATTTTTTCTCTGCCCTGTAATAGAATTTTATTAAATGCATATTCTATCCACCATTTGTGACTAGATCTATAGAATATGAAAATCGTAATATAGGCTAAATGCCATTCAGAAAGGGTGAGATGATAAACAGTAGAAGAAGTAGGTTCCAATGAAGAACTATACTTTCTTTTGGTAAAAACCTAATCAGATAAGTGATTGAGGTGCGTTCAGTTTTGTCTGAAGCATTCTTTTCTTCTAAAACGCCATGTTTCACTATTGTACGAAGTAACAGTGATTCGCACAAATCTGAGAACATTTTCAATAACCATAGTTGGCACTGCAAAGGCAATATTATCCAATATATTGTACGTCTCGCTGCTCACCGCAGCTTCTCTGCACTGAAGAGAAGACAGGATCTATAGAAAACAGAACACAACACGATACCTTGAAATATAGTCTGCATTGCATCGGTGCTGCATTGAACAGAATCGTAAATATCGATACGAAGAGGAATTGCATAATCTTATACTCTCAAATATATAGAGAATATTACAAGTCGTGAAAAGAATACGAAAATTTGTTACTTTACCAGCAATGCATAATCATTATTCCAAGTCCAATGTGTACAATGTTTACAGGGTGATTTATAAGTAACTGTACAACCTTTTTGGATGTAATGTAGAGGTAAAAATAAGACAAATGTTCTATACAACTTTTCCCTCAAACCTTTACTTTCAGAGTTATAATGAAGCTTAGTATTTGAGCTACGTCTAAGCTGGAATACAGTTATATATTATTTAATGTACAGAAGTACATATGATATTTCCATGCAGATATTCTGCGTCATCATACGATGAAAGAGTAATGGAACGGAGAAAAATTCTCTCCGGCGCCGGGATTTGAACCCGGGTTTTCAGCTCTACGTGCTGATGCTTTATCCACTAAGCCACACCGGATACCCACCCCGGCACCGGACAGAATCGTCTCAGATTAAGTTCCATCTCTTGGGTTCCCTCTAGTGGCCGCCCTCTGCACTACGTCATAGATGTCTATGAACGTAGGACTGAAGTCCACACATGTGCTGAGGTGCACTCGTTATCTCGTTATGAGTGACTAGTTGGCCGGGATCAGACGGAATAAGCGCCGTCTTAAATCACGAAGTGATTTACGCATATCATATATATTATTTAATATATATATTATATATGCACATATGATATTTTCATGCAGATATTCTGCGTCATCATACGATGAAAGAGTAATGGAACGGAGAAAAATTCTCTCCGGAACCGGGATTTGAACCCGGGTTTTCAGCTCTACGTGCTGATGCTTTATCCACTAAGCCATACCGGATACCCACCCCGGCGCCGGACAGAATCGTCTCAGATTACAGTTGCCTACTCTCATACTGTACCTGACGACACAGCCCAGGGATACGTCCCGTCTGATACAGCATAAAACCACATCTTACTCACGCTCACTCTAGTTTGTGTTGAAGCCGGAACAGGTCACAGTGAGTGCTTTAAACCAGTGAAATGTAAAAGTCGTATTATTTACTTAACGTAACATTTGTATTTGTGACGAGGTAAAATGCCGAAGACAAAAAGTTCGAAGTATAAAAGGCTGGAGGACTTAATTCAGGAGTTCGGAGCCAATAATAATTTACATTACATGTAAGCTGTACATAGTAGATATAAAAGTTACAAGAAAACAGAGCATTGAAAGACACTGCAATACAAAAAGGCATAGAAATATGGTTTACGTAACTCAAAACAAGCAGCACCATCAAACTCAGGGAGAGTACGATAAGAAATCCATGTTTTGCAGGTATCTATGTGTCATGATGGTCAATGCCAATATACCGCATAATAAATTTAATAATAAACACTTTAGAGAATTTCTAGAAAAGTACACGAAGGAACATATTCCAAGTGAGCCCCAACTCCGTCAGCACTTTGTACCCATACTTTATGAAGAAAAAATGTTTGTCACGCAGGTAGGCCCTGGCCAACTTCGGGCTGTTGCGCCGTTAGATTATAAAGTCAGTAGTTGCTCTACTTTTATTTCAGGTTGGATGTACTCTACGAACATGCAGTAAGAACATGTTTGTCTGTCTCTTTCTCTGCTGCATCACCTGGGTTCCACCTACTATATAGACTATTTACCCGCAACTTGAGTCTTTTGGTAGCAGGAATAATAAGCTTAGTTATAATGCATTATGTCCTATCTTGCTAGGCATCAAAAACATGGACCAGGAAACTTCAGTTGATTTCGACTACATAGTACTTTGTCGAATGTCCTTTTGAGAAGATTAACTCCATATGTAGATGAAATTATTGGCGATCATCAGTGTGGTTTTAGGCGTAATAGATCGACTATTGATCAGATTTTTTGTATTCGACAGATATTGGAGAAAAAATGGGAGTATAGGGGTACAGTACATCAGTTATTCATAGATTTCAAAACGGCGTATGACTCTGTTAAGAGAGGAATTTTATATGATATTCTTATTGAATTTGGTATTCCCAAGAAACTAGTTCGATTAATTAAAACGTGTCTTAGTGAAACTTACAGCAGAGTCCGTATAGGCCAGTTTCTATCTGATGCTTTTCCAATTCACTGCGGGCTGAAGTAGGGAGATGCATTGTCACCTCTACTTTTTAACTTTGCTCTAGAATATGCCATTAGGAAAGTTCAAGATAACACAGAGGTTTTGGAATTGAACGGGTTACATCAGCATCTTGTCTATGCGGATGACGTGATTATGTTAGGAGAAAATCCACAAACGATTAGGGAAAACACGGAAATTCTACTTGAAGCAAGTAAAGCGATAGGGTTGGAAGTAAATCCCGAAAAGACTAAGTATATGATTAAGTCTCGTGACCATAATATTGTACGAAATGGAAATATAAAAATTGGGGATTTATCCTTTGAAGAGGTGGAAAAATTCAAATATCTTGGAGCAACAGTAACAAATATAAATGACACTCAGGAGGAAATTAAACGCAGAATAAATATGGGAAATGCCTGTTATTATTCGGTTGACAAGCTTTTATCATCTAGTCTGCTGTTAAAAAATCTGAAAGTTAGGATTTATAAAACAGTTATATTACCGGTTATTCTATATGGTTGTGAAGCTTGGACTCTCACTTTGAAAAAGAAACAGAGATTAAGGGTATTTGAGAATAAGGTTCTTAGGAAAATATTTGGGGCTAAGAGGGATGCAGTTACAGGAGAATGGAGAAAGTTACACAACACAGAACTGCACGCATTGTATTCTTCACCTGACATAATTAGGAACATTAAATCCAGACGTTTGAGATGGGCAGGGCATGTAGCACGTATGGGCGAATCCAGAAATGCATATAGAGTGTTAGTTGGGAGGCCGGCGGGAAGAAGACCTTTGGGGAGGCCGAGACGTAGATGGGAAGGTAATATTAAAATGGATTTGAGGGAGGTGGGATATGATGATAGAGAATGGATTAATCTCGCTCAGAATAGGAATCAATGGCGGGCTTATGTGAGGGCGGCAATGAACCTCCGGATTCCTTAAATGCCAATAAGTAAGTAAGTACTTTGTTTATTTTACTGTACGCGGATATGTTTAGTTGCATGACGCTGTTGTATTTCCTAACGTCACCATGTCTCGTTAGTACACATTTATTCTGTCGTTAGTTCAGTAGGTACCAGTTGTGTATGGTACGATAGGTCGTGCAGGACCAGTTGCTTGGCCAGCCAGATTACCGGACCTGAACCCCGTGGACGTCTATCTTTGGGGCCACCTGAAGGCCCTCGTTTATGACACTCAAATTCCAAACGTAGCATAAGTACGGCAACACAGTCAAATTGGCTGTGAAAATGTTCGAAATTAGTTCAACCGGCTCTGTAACATTCCAAGATCAGTCATGCAAAGGTACAGTAAACAAAGTCCTATCAAGTCAGTATCAACTGTAGTGGGATGTGCAAATAACAAACATTTGTCGCAGTCGCTATGTAGAGACACATCATATGGCTTTACTGGCCCATGTTTTTTATGCCCAGCAAGATAGGACATTAAGCATCAGAACTCCGGAGGTAAGGTTTTGCAAGAACAGTTACACAGAACATTTTAGTCTCATTTTTACCTCTATATTATGCCTACAAAGTTTGTACAGGTATTTATGAATTATTCTGTATACTGGCTGAGAAACAATTTGCGCACAAGCTCTCCATAGCGTGAGTCTTTTGTGCAGGGATATCCAATGAACTATGAAGGCTACCCTCAGCCGACAAGGTTTGTCACTATTCGTCCCTTATAATATTATTTTGGAAAATAGGAAAATTATGTAGGAAAACTAACGCTTCACTGAAAGTTACAATTTTTTCTGAAAATCTTTGGATGCCAGGCTTCAAAATGAGGGGTCATTTATTAAGATCCGTTCAGCCGTTTTCCCTTAATTTCCATTTCCAGTTCAAATTATACAGAAAGTTAAAAGTCCCGCACCACCTAAATAACTTTTGAAACATGTGGTTCAGTATGTACTTGGTATGTAGGGATAACCATATACTAAGAACTCAACAATGGTATTACCGAGTTTTTTCTACTTCCGGTTTAATCGGAAGTAACTCCAACTCTCTTATTTTAAATGGAACACCCAATATATATTTTTTTCTTTTCGAATAGTGCTCATTAAGAGCTTTTCAAAAATTACCCACACTTGATACTTCTGTACAAATTCAGTGTTAGTCCACACCTGTGGAGTAACGGTTAGCACGTCTAGCCGCGAAACTAGGTGGCCCGAGTTCGATTCCCGGTGGGGGCAAGTTACCTGGTTGAGGTTTTTTCCGGGGTTTTCCCTGAACACAATATCAGCAAATGCTGGGTAACTTTCGGTGCTGGACACCGGACTCATTTCACCGGCATTATCACCTTCATCTCATTCAGACGCTAAATAACCTAAGCTGTTGATAAAGCGTCGTAAAATAACCTACTAAAAAATTCAGTGTTGCTAAGTCAAGAAAACAGAAAAATATATCGAATATTAAAATAATAAATGCACTACCTGAATAACTTTTGATGCATACGGTTCAGTGATATGAAACTTGGTACGTGAGGATAACCATATACCGGTACTAAGAACTCAAAAATGGTATTACCGAGTTTTTTCTACTTCCTGTTTAACCGGAAGTAACTCCAACTATCTTATTTTAAATGGAACACCCAATATATTTTTTATTATTTTTGAATAATGCTCATTAAGAGCTTTTCAAAACGTACCCACACTTGTTACTTCTGTACATATTCAGTGTTGCTAAATAAAAATGGAAGTAGTGCAAGATATTCCTAAAGCCTGGTTAAATCATTCCTTCAATGGTTTCTATGATCGAGTGACACATTGTAAAGCAGCTGAGGGCTACCAATTTGGGCACATAATTTAGAAGGTGAGCTAGCTTTGTTTTGTTTTTGTTCAGGAAGGAGTGTCTTATTATTTTAATATTCGATACACTTTTCTGTTTTTTTGACTTAGCAACACTGAATTTGTATAGAATTATCAAGTGTGGGTACTTTTTGAAAATCTCTTAATGAGCACTATTCAAAAATAAAAATATATATTGGGTGTTCCATTTAAAATAAGAGAGTTGGAGTTACTTCCGGTTAAACCGGAAGTTGAAAGAACTCGGTAATATCATTATTCAGTTCTTAGTATATGGTTATCCTCACATACCAAATTTCATATCACTGAACCATATGCTTCAGAAGTTATTTAGGTGGTGCGTTTATTATTTTAATATTCGATACACTTTTCGGTTTCCTTGACTTAGTAACACTGAATTTGTACAGACGTATCAAGTGTGGGTAATTTTTTTAAAGCTCTTAATGAGTACTATTCAAAAATAAAATAATATATTGAGTGTTCCATTTAAAATAAGAATGTTGGAGTTACTTCCGGTTAAACCGGAAGTAGAAAGAACTCGGTAATACCATTATTGAGTTCTTAGTATATGGTTATCCTCACAAATCCAAGTTTCATATCACTGAACCGTATGCTTCAAAAGTTATGTAGGTGGTGCGGGACTTTTAACTAACTCTGTATAATATAGATTATTCCAAAGCATTCGCAAAACTATACTGTACTGGTAACTAAGTAACAATAAGTGCACTGTATAGTTTTATGTTACGAAGAATGGTTTCCCTAGCAACAAGTTTCTGTGTGAGAATTCTAACTTTCAAGGCCTAACAACGATACTGTAAATACAACAAAAAACACAATCGTGCAAAACGTAAAATTCTTAACTCTTTTGCAGAGGGTAAATCTTCGCATATCGAGTACAACTGCAAGCACGGTAGTCGCTAGACCACCGTGAAGATTACTAAAGGAACTAACATACATCACCTCTATAGACTTCCTAAAGACCTGCCACAAGATTTATTCTTTCCATCTTTCTACTTCAGACGCGTTCAAGTGCTGTCATCCATTAAATCCAGACTGCCTCATTAGCTCATAACTAATATGTACAGCAATGTGTTCAATGTAATACATCAGACTCTAACACAGAACCTAATTAAGATGCGTTAATGATTGATATCATGCAGAAGCTCTAAACATTGCTGCAGTGTTTTATTAACACGGTAAAGGCTCTGTTTACTAAAAGACTTTCTATCTTAATTAAAATTTAATTAAAATTGTAATTTATCACGTAGAATGCAAAAGAGAGTCCGCAAGAAGATGAAAAGATGTCGCCATTCTTTAAGCATGTTTGACTTATGACCAGGCAGTTAATTCGAAAAGAAGATACAAAGCAATTTTCTACAGAATGTCTACTAAACTTTGTATCTTAGCTGAATGCAGCGTGTGTTTATAGATAATCATCTAGTTTCACCTATTTTTTTCCTGTCTATGAACTATTTGTAATAGATTTTTGTTAAAGTTCTTGTAACTTCTGAGTGCCTATAAAGTAAATGTGGTGAATACTTAGTCTTCATGTGGCTCTTAGAACATCGTCCAGATCTTTTGGTATTGCTTTGAACCAACATTGCAGGGTGCCTCAAAAAGTCTCCATACATAGGAACTGTAAGTTAAAATAAAAATGTCAGATAATGTGCTCAATATGGCCAACCCGATCTCCAGATTTCGCACATCTTGATTTTTACCTCTGGGTTCATCTTAAGTGTAGGTCTACAAGGAGAAAACATCTAAAAGGTGTCGGGGGAAAAAAGAGGGAATATCACAAAACATCATTATCGAGAAAAACAAATTAGGAAAATGTTTGGGGCTAAGAGGGATGAAGTTACAGGAGAATGGAGAAAGTTACACAACACAGAAGTGCACGCATTGTATTTTTCACCTGACATAATTAGGAACATTAAATCCAGACGTTTGAGATGAGCAGGGCATGTAGCACGTATGCGCGAATCCAGAAATGCATATAGAGTGTTAGTTGGGATGCCGGAGGGAAAAAGACCTTTGGGGAGGCCGAGACGTAGATGGGAAGATAATATTAAAATGGATTTGAAGGAGGTGGGATATAATGGTTGAGACTGGATTAATCTTGCTCAGGATAGGGACCGATGACGGGCTTATGTGAGGGCGGCAATGAACCTCCGGGTTTCTTAATAGCCAGTAAGTAAGTGAGCATTCCTACTTTTTAAACAGTGTACCAAATGTTCAACGTTACTTTACATCAATGGCGGGCAGTGATGTCAGACCTCAGCGAAGCATCAAACTTACCCCCTACCTTCCCCTTCTCCCACTCCATGAAAATACGTGGCGAATTATACTGGATTGCTGTACTTCGGAGCTTCACTAGTGATACAATGTCTTTCGCAGAATCATATGAATCGAGAGGATATCACACTTACAAGAAAGGTTCTTTCATTTCTCAGTCTACACCTGTGGAATAACGGTCAGCCCGTCTGGCTGTGAAACCAGGTGGCCCGGGTTCGAATCCCGGTCGGGGCAAGTTACCTGGTTGAGGTTTATTCCGGGGTTTTCCCTCAACCCAATACGAGCAAATGCTGGGTAACTTTCGGTGCTGGACCCCGGACTCATTTCACCGGCATTATCACCTTCATATCATTCAGAAGCTAAATAACCTAGATGCTGATACAGCGTCGTAAAATAACCCAAAAAAATGCATTTCTCATGTTTAGGATCAGTTACAAATATTCAGGACGCGAACTTAAACATGTACATTCTTAAAATAGATCACCTGTTATACGAGTTCAAAGAACACAGATTCAGTGATTTTCAAGGGATGGAGAAAGATTTCAATATTTTTGCCACTCCTTTCAAGTTTAAATTGAAAATGTTATCCCAGACTTTGCAGTTAGAGGTACTGAATTTGCAGAATGATAGCCTCTTGAAAGCAGAATATGAAGGTCTGCTGGGGGTTAAATTTTTTAAAGATGTTCAGTACTACATATCCACTGCTTAGACAGTTTGCTTCAAAAATAATGAGTACCGTCATTTCCCATAACTATGGTCCTGGAACATAACTATTGTCCACGATACAACTATTCAAATTTTGTACTCCATAGCGTAGTACCTCGTTTATCTATATTTGTGCTGTACTGTAGTTTGAATTCAAGTCACTGCAGCTATCTACGAACGGCCTATGTTACTTCTACAATGATCTTTGAATGGTTGTATCGTGAACCATAGTTGTGTTCGAGGACCATAGTTATGGAAAATGCCGGTAATTATTCATCAACCTACCAGTGCAAACAGCTGTTTTCTAAAATGAAATTTATAAAATCAGCCACAGATCCCGCTTAAGCGATGCTCATCTCCTTGCGCAACTGAAAATAGCATGCACAGATATAAATCCCAATTTCAAGGAAATTGCTTTGAAAAATAACTAATTAAATATCACGTGAATGAACTCTTCTAATTACATATGGTAGTTAGGAATGTAGTGGCGCAACTCTGTAAATTCGTCACTGCACTGTAGAGTGCAACCCCCCCCCCCAAGTATGTAGTTGCCATTTAAATCCTGTCTTGTGGGTTTCGTTCATTTTGCCCAACACTGCTTTACATGGACATTTCCACTTTTTTTTTTCTGTGATTGAACAGCTTTGTAGTGCCAGTTGCCACCTACAGAATGCGCTATTTACCATAAAATCGCTAGAAATTGACATTTCTTGATTTTCTCCAACACCCTTCATCTGCAAGCCCTTGTCGATGTCTGTCATGTGACGATGGACGTGTTGCACCTTTGTATCCCTACAGGTTGGAACACATTCACCGACCATTCTTCTATCCTAACTCCTTCTTTCGTTTTTATTAATTTCTTTTTTTATTTATTTAATTTACTTCCTTGTTGTATGATTCCCCTTTGTCCTTTTCATAATGGCTGCCTCTGAGTAAAAATTTACTTAGTAAATATTGTGACAGCGACGTGAGAATCGAACTCACGACCAGCGTCCCGCAAGAAAGCAGATCGCACAGGCTCCACGGAACATTGAGTGACGTCGCGCGGTGGAGAGAAGAGAGAGGGTGTATTACGTCACGCGACGAGTCCGCGCGCGCAGCTGCTTACGGAGGGAAGGGGGAACGGACCTTCCCGGCCCTTCCAGAAATGTCGATGTAGAGATATTGAGATAATTCTCTACACACCTGTAGAAGGTTCTCGCAACTATGATTTTGCTATAAAAGAGCAGGCGCCAGCGAACTAGAGAGTTGTTGTAGAGTTTTCAGTTATTCTGTCAGTGAGTAAGCCAGAGCAAGCAAGCCAGAGTTCGACTCGAGTGTGCGTCCGCATCTGCGTCAGCGTCCGAAGGCCTGAGTTCGAGTGCAGTGGACCGCAGTTGGAGGGACCTGAGTTCGAGTGCAGTGGACCGCAGTTGGAGGGACCCGAGTTCGAGTACAGTGAACTGTCTCTGAAGGTCTGTGGTTCGAGATACTGTGAACTCGAGTGACTGAGATAGAAGAACTGTGAACTGAGAACTGGTAGTTCTGATTTGTAAATAGTGCTTTGTAAATATTAGTTAAGATTAACAGTTCATTGTTGTGCGTAATAATCCAAGTAAACTGTCATTGTCGTCGGTGGAGTGCTATAACGAATACTGTGTTGAGTGAAGATCCAATTGTTGCCGAGAGCGTTTAAGGCGAATTGTAGAAAGGAATTATTGTTGTGAGCAAAAAAATTACATTATTGCTACTAATAAAACTCACATTGGTGTCAGAACCGGGATATTATCGACAATGGAGAACCTACAGCTGATCCTGCAAGCCATCGCAGAACTGAAAAACGACTTAAGTGCAGTAAAAGCAGAAATGAAAGACGACATGAACGACATGAACAAGCACATCAGTGAGGTCAAGAACGATATAAGTGAAGTGAAAACGGAGATGAAAAGTGACATAAGCGGAGTGAAAGGCGACATAAGCGGAGTGAAAGGCGACATAAGCGGAGTGAAAGGCGACATAAGCGGAGTGAAAGATGACGTCACTTCGCAAATTGAAAGCGTTTAGGCCCACGTAGATGGAATTGTCGCCATCGTGAAAGACGAACTCAAAGCCGATCTTGACAACCTAAACAAGAATTTTACAACTATAAACGAGACAGTAACCGAATTGAGACAGGAGGTAGACCATTTCGATGGCAAAATCCGTGATCTCGAGCGTCGTCAAGAGCAGACGACCGAGTTGCTGGACAAGACGAGTGAGATGATGGATAAACACGCTGAGGAAAACAAGCACATTCTCGCGTTGGTGGATCGCCAGGCTAGAGAACATAGACAGATAGTTGCCGAGGAGGTTCGACGTGCCATGCAAGAAGCGGCCACAGAGTTGAGGACTCCATATAGTGCCCCTGCGGAACCATCGGCTTCAGCCAGACATCACAACGTCAAGACGTCGAAGTTCGACGGTACGACGTCTTGGGCGATATTCCGTCGCCAGTTCGAGGCCATCGCAGAGCACAATGGGTGGACGCCAGCAGAGAAAACTACTCAGCTGCTGGCCGCGCTTCAGGGACAGGCGTCGGAGATTCTTCACAGCGTTCCAGAAGACGGGACAGCCGCTGAGATAATGGCGGCCTTGGAGGGACGTTATGGTGACCATCAACTTGCTGCAGCATTCAGGACCCAACTGAAAACGAGGGTCCAACAGTCAGGCGAGTCCCTGCAAGAATTTGCGATGGCGGTGGAACAACTGGCCCATAAGGCCCTCAGGGGCCTACCTAATGATTTCATCGCTGGAGAGGCGGCCTACACCTTCGGCAGCGGAGTTCGAGACCCGGAAATAAAACAACAGCTACTCTTGGCAGAGCATCGCACCATCAATGCAGCTCTGGCGGCGGCCCTCAGGATGGAGGCAGCCAAGTTGACTGCGAACGTCTCGGCATCGCACCGGATTAGGAGCGTCGCGGCGGCCGACGTCGAGGAGCGTCAACCGAAATCACCCGAGCGACGAAGACGAGGATTGCCTACCTGCTGGTCCTGCGGCGAGCCTGGGCACCTGAGGAGGGACTGTGACCGATCTGGTCACAAACAGGAAAACTAAAAGGGGCCGATGCGATGAGGGGCACGTCGGCGCCGTCATCACCATCCCCTCGGCTGATCTTGAAGACGGTTCACAGAAGATGCGACGATGGGCTGATTGCTGACGGATGGATAAGAGGCCGCCCATGCAGAGTACTGGTAGACACCGGGGCGTCGCTCACTATCGCCAGACCGGAAGTCGTGCGTGGACTACCTGGGAGGACGCCGCTGCGCCGGTATGAGCTACGTACTGCCTCAGGCGAGAACCTGCCCATCCAAAGAGAGGTTTTCCTGGACTTGACCTTGGGAAAGAGGAGACTGGAGATGTGGGTGTTCGTCGCCAACATCACTGAAGACGTCATCCTGGGACTCGACGCCATGCGGATCTTCGATGCAACGGTGGACGTCAGGCGCCGTATCCTGCGTTTTGGTCAGGATGAAGTGTTCCTGAGGGACGTCGAAGACCAACCCATGGCCAGCAGACTCACCCTGGAGAATCATGTGACAATCCCGGCAGGCTGCGAGATGGTGGTGACGGCAAGACTGGACGGACAACCTAAGAGAAACCTGCTCCTCGATTCGCAAACAACTCCGATAGATGGGGTTTATGTGGCCAGATCCCTACTCCCGAATCAGAAGGTGGTACCGGTGAGGGTCCTGAATGTCACCAATCGGGACAAGGAGGTGCCTAGTGGAACTGTACTAGGTAACGTCGAGCCGGTGGTGTCTGTGACGTCGCTGGCAGAAAACGAGGAGTGTCACCGACCACGTCCAGATTTAGACCCATCACTGAAAGAGCTGGCTCGAGAATTGCCGGCGAATTTAAGCAAAAGAGAAAGAAGACAAGTCCACGATCTACTGACAGAGTTTCAGGACGTGTTCAGTCTGTCTGAAAACGACTACGGGAGAACGGAGAAAGTTCAGCACCGCATTGACACCGGAAATGCTCGCCCAATCAGACAACCTCCTCGACGCGTCCCTCTAGCTAAACAGAGGGAGATTGACAGCCAACTGGAGGGCATGAAAGCAAGAGGGGTCATCGAGGAATCCGACAGCCCTTGGTCATCACCTGTAGTGCTGGTGAAGAAGAAGAATGGGGACCTGCGTTTCTGCGTGGACTACAGAAGACTGAATGACGTCACCAGGAAAGACTGCTTTCCCCTTCCACGAATTGACGACACCTTGGACACCCTGGCCGGAGCAGAGTGGTTCTCGACGTTGGATCTCAAGTCAGGATACTGGCAGGTGGCCCTACATCCGGAGGATAAGGAGAAAACGGCATTCTCTACAGGCCAGGGACTATGGCAGTTCACCGTTATGCCGTTCGGCCTCTGCAACGCCCCGGCTACATTCCAGAGACTAATGGAGTCCGTAATGAGAGGCCTGACATACGACACCTGTTTGCTGTACCTTGATGACGTCATCGTGGTGGGCAAGACTTTCAGCGAGCAGCTGTTGAACCTGAGGAAAGTGTTCGAGAGACTGCGACAAGCCAGGCTGAAGTTGAACCCGAAGAAATGTCATCTATTCCAGAAGAAGGTCAACTACTTGGGACACGTAGTAGGGACCAACGGAGTGGCCACGGACCCGGAGAAGCTACAAGCCGTCAGAGGATGGCCGAGACCGAGGGACAAGCAGGAGCTGCGCCGCTTTCTCGGCCTCTGCACTTATTACAGAAGGTTCGTAGCTGGGTACGCCAACATCGCTAAGCCTCTAACCCAGCTGACCGAGGAGAAACGACAATTCCAGTGGACGGACGAGGCGGAGTCATCCTTCCAGTCACTGAAAGAGGCGCTCTGCACTGCTCCTGTACTGGGATATCCCATCCCTGGAAGGAAGTTCACGCTCGACACGGACGCTAGCAACGTAGGCATCGGCGGAGTACTCTCTCAGGAACAGGACGGGCAAGAGAGGGTGATTGCCTACTTCAGCCGAACACTATCCAAGGCTGAGAGAAACTACTGTGTGACGCGTAGAGAACTTCTTGCCATTGTGGAAGCCCTGAAGCATTTCCACAAGTATTTGTATGGCCAGGAATTCCATCTGAGGACAGACCATTCTGCACTCACCTGGCTATTGGGCTTCAAGAATCTGGAGGGGCAGACCGCCCGTTGGGTTCAACGTCTGCAGGAGTACAACTTCACCTCTGAACACCGACAAGGGAAGAAACATTCCAACGCTGATGCACTGTCACGACGTCCGTGCCCGGATGGCTGCAAACACTACCTGAAAGTAGAAGAGCGGGATGGCGCCCACGCAGTCCGAGCAATTGCCGCCCAGCCGAGCCCAGGATGGGATAACGCCGCCATAAGGAGGGAGCAGCTGGAGGACCCAAACATTGGACAGCTACTACGTGATGTGGAGTCCGGCCAGAGACCAGTATGGGCCGATATCGCCAACCGTAGCACCACTTACAAGAGCTACTGGACCCAGTGGGAATCCTTCACTGTCAAGGACGGTATCCTGAAGAGGATTTGGGAGTCGGCCGATGGAAGGACCCGCATAGAACAACTTGTCCTGCCCAGGAGCAAGGTGAAGGAAGTGCTGGAGGAGACTCATGCTGGAGTGACTGGAGGCCACCTGGGAGCCAACAGGACGCTGGACAAGTTAAGGCAGAGGTTCTATTGGTTGCATCAGAGAACCGACACGGAACAATGGTGCCGAAGATGCGACACCTGTGCAGCCAGTCGCGGACCAAGGACCCGCAGCAGGGGAGCCATGCAGCAGTACAACGTGGGAGCTCCTTTTGAGAGGATCGCCATCGACGTTGCTGGACCGTTCCCGGTCACGGATCGCGGGAACCGCTACCTGCTAGTCGCCATGGATTACTTCACGAAATGGCCAGAGGTGTACGCGATTCCCAACCAAGAGGCTTCGACGGTGGCCGACGCGCTCCTTGACAACTTCATCTGCCGATTCGGGGTGCCCCGGGAATTGCATAGCGATCAGGGGCGCAGCTTCGAATCCAACCTGATGGGAGAATTGCTCGAGCGTCTGGGGGTGCATAAAACCAGGACCACTCCCCTCCACCCACAGTCCGATGGTATGGTGGAACGCTACATCAAAACCTTGGAAGAGCATCTGCGGAAGGTGGTGTCCAACCATCAACGAGACTGGGATGCCAGAGTCCCACTGTTCCTCTTGGCCTACAGAGCTTCGGTCCACGATACAACAGGGATGACACCGGCAAACATGGTCTTCGGGAGGGAGCTGCGCCTTCCCTGTGATCTGCTGTTTGGCACGCCACCCAGCGCCGACCAGCCAGCAACTGACTATGTGGCAGAACTCACCGAGAAGTTGAATGGAGTTCACCAACTGGCCAGAGATCACCTCAAGATGGCCAGCGACAGGATGAAAGTGCGCTACGACAGATTAGCCAACTCTGCAGGATTCCAGGAGGGCGACCTGGTGTGGCTGTATCGACCTACCAGGACCAAAGGGAAATCACCAAAGCTGCAGCGTGCCTGGGATGGACCATACCGCGTGGTGACCCGGATCAACGACGTGGTGTACCGCATCCAGCGACAACCTCGAGGGAAGATGATGGTGGTGCATCTGGACCGATTAGCCGCCTACCAAGGGACTGCCCGGGACGAGCAGCCCTAAGGAGGGGGCAATGTGACAGCGACGTGAGAATCGAACTCACGACCAGCGTCCCGCAAGAAAGCAGATCGCACAGGCTCCACGGAACATTGAGTGACGTCGCGCGGTGGAGAGAAGAGAGAGGGTGTATTACGTCACGCGACGAGTCCGCGCGCGCAGCTGCTTACGGAGGGAAGGGGGAACGGACCTTCCCGGCCCTTCCAGAAATGTCGATGTAGAGATATTGAGATAATTCTCTACACACCTGTAGAAGGTTCTCGCAACTATGATTTTGCTATAAAAGAGCAGGCGCCAGCGAACTAGAGAGTTGTTGTAGAGTTTTCTGTTATTCCGTCAGTGAGTAAGCCAGAGCAAGCAAGCCAGAGTTCGACTCGAGTGTGCGTCCGCATCTGCGTCAGCGTCCGAAGGCCTGAGTTCGAGTGCAGTGGACCGCAGTTGGAGGGACCTGAGTTCGAGTGCAGTGGACCGCAGTTGGAGGGACCCGAGTTCGAGTACAGTGAACTGTCTCTGAAGGTCTGTGGTTCGAGATACTGTGAACTCGAGTGACTGAGATAGAAGAACTGTGAACTGAGAACTGGTAGTTCTGATTTGTAAATAGTGCTTTGTAAATATTAGTTAAGATTAACAGTTCACTGTTGTGCGTAATAATCCAAGTAAACTGTCATTGTCGTCGGTGGAGTGCTATAACGAATACTGTGTTGAGTGAAGATCCAATTGTTGCCGAGAGCGTTTAAGGCGAATTGTAGAAAGGAATTATTGTTGTGAGCAAAAAAATTACATTATTGCTACTAATAAAACTCACAATATTATGGAATTGTAAACAATAATTGAATGGCTGCCTAGAACAGGCATGTCAATTGATGCCCACAGAAGCAAGCGCGCGCTTTAGAGCCCAGGAGAGCCTGAGCGCTTTACAGCGGAAAGGAAAGAGACAGCCGAAAGAGGTGGTATGTGCCGCTTGGTCGAGCTATATTCAGGAATGGCCAGCACTGATTCAATATATAAAGGGAAGAGAACTTATTAAAACTGTATCCATGTTAATTTTTTAGATTTTCCTGAGAAGTATAAGTTCATTATAAGAATGTAAGTTTTAATTTTAATGCACATTTTTCACAAGTTTGATTTTTTTATTCAAAAGAAATATTTTCTCAACTTTTCGTAAAGAAAAGTGAAATTTTCAAGTATAGGCCTATTTATTTAGTAGCCTTACAGAATGTTTTCGTAAATCTAATATACCGTATATACGTATTACTGAAGATAGTGTATTGAAAATATTCGCATGGAAATTGTTTGTAAGGAAATGAATTAACAATGCAACTACTGTTACACCATAAGCAAAAGATACGTGCCCATGTGTTGTAAAAATGTCAGCTCTATAGCTTCAGCACATTTCGAGAAAATAATTTAATATTCTGATGATAGGAAGTTGCTCACAAATATCACCTTAAAAGCATAATGCAATAAGAGTTTTGTTATGTAATATTAGTTACACTTAAAACATACACAGTACCTAGGTAACTTTGCTTTGTACTATAATATTGTTTTGATTAGTTTATTGATTACTTTTGTAAGGCTAAAGATACCATCAATATAAATTCCAACTTATCATGTCATACTCAATCTCTTTCCTTGGAATATCACTTTCTTTATGAATGATGTATTTCATCCACTTAATACAGTATAATGTTATACTACTATGGAATTCAAGTGAATATTCCTTCTTAACTCTCTATTATGTTATTAAGATTTAAAACACAAGTGCAATATTAAGAAATCAGTGTTAGTACTTTTGTTTTACAGACAATATAGACAATATTAAACAGAAAGGAGCCATATAAAAATAACGACATAAAATTTCACGTTCCGTTTGAAGTTTGTGCACCACTGTTTTCTTAATCCAACAGGTTGCTTATTCATATACACAACCCTTCCTCTTTCCATACTTAGCGCTTGCTGCCCGCGCACGACTTCAAGGTCAGAAAAATGCGCTTGCTTTGACTGGCCTAGAATAACGTTGTAAGTCCGTTTTTGAACAAACTGAGTTTTCGGCTGAAAAATGTTGTATCGCACATCTTGCATCATGTGCTGCCATCATCTTGTTGATATTCACAATACTTCCAGAGCTGTAGTATTTTGATTGTGTTGCTGAGCTGAATAACGTTGTAACGCAAATAAAATGGCGGACAATCATACTTGTAGCGTGTCACATGGGTAGAGGTTATTGCCAATGCAAGGCCAAGCAAACCATTTGAGGTTGTTCATATGCAACAAGAATACTTTAGGGATATAGGGCTACCAAGCAAACAATAAAGAGAGATCTAGGCCTCAAGATAACAACAGCTGCCTGGTTTCAGTTCAGTTCTGACGATCCTATGTCTCTGAAAATTGTTACTATGGACAGTGCAGTGTATTCTCTTAAAAAAAAAAACAAATGTGCAAAAATTAGGACAGTAAATCATATTTCATATGATAACTTACCTCGTCTTTATCATGGCTCTATTCCCATCACAAAATAGAGACAAACAAATCTGATTGCAATGTCAGTATCAAGTTTTCTTCCTCTTGGTCATGGTTACTCTTAATTCTACCATGGCCTAATAACAGAATAAAGAAAAAAAGGATTCTTGTGTGTGTAATATTGATATTAGATTATAAAATCTAAGTTGTGTAATTTGTTTCAAGTTTTTATTGCATAAATTTGTCATTATTATTATTATTATTATTATTATTATTATTATTATTATTATTATTATTATTATTATTATTATTATTTAATGTACTCCAATGTAACAACCATAAAGAATTTACCAGGAAATATGGACAGTATTTAAGTTTCTTTGCTTTACAACGTTGTTCTTCTGGAATTGACATACAATGTATTTCTACTGTAAATATCGAAAAGTTACGTTATTTGGAAGACACGACTCGGAATGCGACTGATTCTTTGGTTTGGAAGTAAATCCCGAAAAGACAAAATATATAACTCTTTCGTGGCCAGAACATGATACGATATGGATATATAAAAAATGAAAATATATCCTTCGAAAAGATGCAGGAATTCAAATATTTCGAAGCAACAGTAACAAATATAAAATAACACTCGAAATTAAATTAAACGCAGAATAAATATGGAAAATGTTTGTTATTATTCGATTGAGAAGCTCTTGTCATCCAGTCTGCTCTCAAAAAAGTTGAAAAATTAGAATTTATAAAACAGTTATATTACCGGTTGTGAAACTTGAACTCTCACTTTGAGAGAGGAACAGAGGTTAAGGGTGTTTGAAAATAAGGTTCTTAGGAAAATATTTGCGGCTAAGAGAGATGAAGTTACAGGAGAATGGAGAAAGTTACACAACGCAGAACTGCACGCGTTGTATTCTTCACCTGACAGGAACATTAAATCTAGACGTTTGAGATGGGCAGGGCATGTAGCACGTGTGGGCGAATTCAAAAATGCATATAGAATGTTAGTTGAGAGGGCGGAGGGAAAACACCCTTGGGCAGGCGGAGACGTAGATTGGAGGATAACTTAAAATGGATTTGAGGAAGGTGGCATATGATGGTAGAGACTGAATTAATATTGCTCAGGGTAGGGACCGATGACGGACTTATGTGAGGGTGGCATTGAATCTCCGGTTTCTCTAAAGAGCCATAAGTAAGTAAGGCTGGTATTCATAGTCGACACTTTCGATTAAAGTGCCCTTTGGAAGACGTAAAGTATCACTTTTCCGTTGCACAGTCGACACTTTGGATGAAAGTGTACTTCCGACCACACTTTGAGGCGAAAGTGTCACTTTGTAGAAAAATGGCGGACGTCTTGGAAGCCGTCGAATTATTTATTAGAACGTGCGGAAGAGATGGCACAATATGGACAATGTACAAAAGCGCTACATTAGAGATAGGCCTATAGACAATCCTGTGGAATTTTATAATGATATAGAATTTTAAAAAACGGTTGCGATTTGATAAAGAAACTTATTGAGACTGCTTATATTTTCGATGACTGGTTGACAAAAACGAATAATAGAGGTTTGCCAGTGCCTCCAATAATACAGTTATTGACTGAAAACAGAGAAACTAAGAAATGTGATTTTGTTATTACTGAGCTTCTAATTTTGTATCTTATAGCATGAATAATAAGTTTCCACTGCTTTTTCTTTCAATCCGATTCACCCGCAATACCAATCCTATTCACCCGCCACTGGAGGATGATTCGGATCAATTTTAACAACCAATTAAATTGAAGAAAAATAAAACATAATAACTATTTCTGACAGACTGTTGCGTCAGACTTAAAGTTAATGAAATTATCTTTCAGCGGACAGTAAGAGACGCAAGAATTAACAGCGTATTACCACTTTTATTTATAATTATTTTAAAAATGATCCGATTCACCCGCGTTTACCCTAATCCATTCAGTTTTTAATGTTCTGTTGATTGGTGTTGTCGTTGATGGCGTATCTTTTACGAGTTGTTCATAATCAAACGATTTTCGTGAAAGCTTACCTGCTCCTGATATGGCCATATCAAATGCACCATGGCCATATCAAGTTCATTTCACTTTTATTTTTTCACCTGACAAATTTACATGCCTTATAGCTGGGGTTACGCAAAAATTTTGTATTTTAAGAAAAACAACTTAATTTTTTATAGAAAAACCTGTTTTGACTACACTTTTGAATTATAAAAAAGATTGTCATGTTTATTCACTTTACACCAAAATTATTTAATTTTAGCACAACTGCGCTATCAAACTGAAAACAATCACGATTTATAGAACATGGAACAAGGGTGGCCATATCATGTGCACATGTTCCTGATATGGCCACTAGGTAGACTTTTGGAATTTGGGACTTTTTGGACAATTAAAGCTTTTTTTTTATGGGGAAAGGAAATTGTTTTAAGAAAGTCCATTAGACTGAGAACGAGAAAGAAAAAAGTGGTTTACAATTTTTTTCAAAATAGCGGCTAGAAAAATTCTCAAACTTTAGCATGGACACCTACCTTATACTAAGTTCATTTCTACATTGAGGTACAGTACATGGACTATAAAATAAAAATGGCAGATAGAATAAAATCAGATTTTATTTGAGCAGTGAAATCTGGTACAAAATCTTTTTAACTTTTTTCAAAACCAACAGAGGAGGTAGGTTCTAGTTACGCAGTCACAAAGACCTATATCCAAGCACAACTTGTTTTCAATTCTGCTGCTGACACCCACTTCTACTTGGAGTCGTCGTTTGCTCTCCTGTGGTGAGAGCGCCTTGGCTGGCGGTGTGAGAGCTGCGTCGTCGACGTCCTCCCCTCCTGCGTCTGCTTCCGGATCTAGAGTGGCGACGTCTCCTGCGTCTGCTTCCAGCTCTAGAATGGCGACGTCTCCTGTGTCTAGAGCTCCCTCGGCGTCCTCCCCTCCTGTGCCTGTGTCCAGAAGGAGACCGGCGGCGTCGTCTGTGTGACCTCATGTGCTAAGAGCCATCGTCCAGGTCCTCGAGCTGGTAGCGGCCATTGTCCTTCCTCAGGATTCCCCAAGTCTCTCCTCGTTTCAATGCGGTGTCTACCTGCCGCTTCAGCTTCCTGGCATCAGTGGGGTAGCGTGACATGATATACTTTGCTATCTTCCTTGGAGTAGGACCATAGGGATCTTGTAGATCCTTGATGGCCGATACCACCAACTGCATTAGCTTTGGAGCTTTCATCCCCGTTGACTGTTGAGTTCTCTTTTTTAGCTCTTGATTTACTCTGGACCGAAGTTTGACAGGATCTTAAATATTCACAGTTAACTGACAAACAAATAATTTATCACTCAATTTAACTCATTTTGCCTTATAGGTTCAAAATGTGACGAAAATGTATCAGGTATTTAAGTACTTGTCCCGGACTGTCAAGAAAACACTACATACAATGATTTTAAAAAGTCTTGAACAGTGTGCATTCCTCAAAATCAACGGATGTATAAAGAATTATTTTACGACTAGGATTATCATTTATAGGAAACTAGTGGCTTGTACAGCAAATTCTGCAATCTAAGTTCATTAAACGTTCAAATAAAAATTTTTCAGATTTATTTTCAATGAAGAATACCAGACATTTTGAAAGTTATTTGCTTCCATAATAATGAAATATACTACCTCTGAATGTTTTTTTATGCCAAATACTTTTGCTTGAACTTATTCATCTTCAGTTTTTGAGTTTCAACGCGAAAACGCAAGTAACAATGTCAGGACGATCAGTGGGTTTTTCATGTGGGAGTAAAGAATAGCTATTTCATGTCATTGTGGATTGTACGTAGGTGAAAGCTAAAAAAAAGTCAGGTTTGCTATGTTTTCGAACAATAGACATAGCATCTTGATATAGCTGCTGCATGTAGAGCTTGAAATGTAGAAGGTAAAATCAATATATCCTGCTGAGAGATCTTGCCGAAATGATCGAGAGACTACAAAATTTTGTAGGCCTCTTATTTTATCAGTAAGTAATACCTTTTGGTCTTTCATTAGGAAGTGTAATTTTTGCGCTCTCTAGAGCCAATACTGAAGAGAATGACGCATATAAATGTCTACACCACACCGCCATTAAGTATATGAAAAAGACCCAACCGCGTTTGATTAATAACTATGAAAATATTTGATTTTTAATAACAAAATTATTATCTTACGAAAGTTTTGTAAGTTCATTTGTAAAATAGTCGCCACTCAGTAAATTATAGAAATGAAGATCTAATTTAATATATTCTCTACATCTACTTATATAACCCAAAAACATTTCACTTTCACATCATCAATATAGCATTAATATGTATAATTAATGAAAAATAGTCACATCATGGCATTAACTATAATAATATTTAATTTATAATGTAATAATGTCATCAAACCACCTCAAGTTTTGTAGATTTTAATATCCAATACACAGCTGTACTCAGAAAATTACACACCGCAGAATCGAACCTGTAAATTGCTTTAGCAAGTCTTGAAGTTTTTAATAACCAATGAATTTGGACTCTAAATATGTCAGCAATCCTGCAGGTCATGACTTCCGTATAATAAACCTACTGTTTAGGCCTATTATAGTGTGTGTTTTGTTTTATTCTGAAATCACGGCCGACTGCTGAAATGCAATTCTCAAAACTGACGAAAGATGAATTTTGGAAAATAGGAAAATGATGTAGGAAAATTGACATTTCACTGAAAACTACTATTTTTCTGAAAAACTTTGGGTTCCAAGCTTCAAAATGAGGGGTCATTCATGAAAATCCGTTCAGCCGTTTTCCCCTAATTTCCATTACCAGTTCAAATTATTTATATATAGATACGAGAACATGATATAAAAGTCTTGATGCAGTGAGCCTTTTGCAAGTCACAGAAATCTTATAAAAACAGAAATAAGTACTTTATTCCAGACAGTTAGAAAGGAGGATGAAATGCAAAACACGATTCTGACGTCATACTGATTTTACTTAGCAACAGCTCAATTTCAAGAAGATGTATTTAAAAATTAATTAGGAAAATACACTAAAGTCACAATCTACTATATACAGTCACGAAGCTTGAGGTTTGAGGGTGCTAGAAACAATAGATTGTGACGGTACTATTTTGCATTGCCTCTAATGAGGCGATATTAGCGATCCTAGTGGTGTGCAACTATCTAATGTTTGCATATTTACTACGTATTGAACTTCGCGACTGTATATACTAGACTGTGCTAAAGTGCTGCAATGAATCACTGCAAAATTGAAACATTCTGTATTTGATAACAGAGGTTTCATTACATCGAAATATTATGTTCATGCAACTATAGTGACATCAGTTTCAAAGTTCTGTGACTCTGTAATCATTATAACTGAATTATTATGGTTCTATAATTAATTTATTAGTCGGATATTGTGAACAAAGTTGTGTGTGAATTTATTTATTTGTATTCTAGATTTGACGCAAAATGTAAATACTTGCTGTCTCGTAAAATACGTATTCCATGTCATGTTTAAGACACACAAAGTGAAATATAATATAGGAACGTAAAATACAATGTATAATCGCTTACAATCTGATAATTAAACACTATTTGTCATAACCAGCACATAAATCCATACAAAGTTATGTATAGATTTCAGTAGAGATAAATGACTTTCCTCTTCGTTTGTTTTGTCTCTTAAGCGATCATATTAAGCCCAGCTCTGCACCATCTTCTATTTCTTAGTTCTGTCTACTATGTGGCTGTGAATAACCGTTGATTTGTAAATGCGAATTATACTTAACGTAATCAGAAGCGAAAATTAAACATGACGGAATTGGATACTTTAAAGTAGAAGGGTGCAAAATGCCAAAATGAAACATTGGAGATAAGATAAAAAAATGTAGCTATAAGAATAAATGTACGCATATTTGTGTCATGATGTTTTTACTGATAGAAAACAGCAATAGTACAGTGTTTACTCATTAATAATAGTGGTATGTAAAGACATTATTTCTCCATATTTAATTATATAACACAGATTGTGAAAAGGGTTAAGTAATGGGTACAGTTGCAGTAGAATGGTGCAAAGTCCAATACCTATTTTTTCCTGTTCTGGAGCAATTTTTACTCACAGATCTACCTGTAGAACTGCCTATGCTCCTCATTTGGTAGATAGGGAGTCATTGGTAGTAGATCCCCCTTCTTTTCTTCAGTAATTTCCCTATTTTATGCTTTAACTTGAAACAATGCTGACAGCACATCTTTCATGTTTTTTTTTCCTTTTCCTTTTCCTTTACTAACATCATACTGAATGCAACATGTCTTAGAGATATTCAAGTTCTTGATGGAAATTAGTTGATCAGCAACATCTTGCATATTAAGGAAATATGACTCTAGCATTGAAACGGTTTGAAATGGTTTTACAACTTTAGAGTCTTGTACGATTTTAAGCAGGTCACTAGGAATGAAGGCTTTTGTCACTTTCTGTCGTTTTTCAATCAAAGCGAAATCAGAATCGCATTGCAAGAAACTGTGGCCACTGAGAAGGAAGCGTTGTTCTATGTGCTCAAATAAACCTATGGCAACTGAAAAAGACACATGAAAACCATTACACGATTTTTGTTTTCAGCTGCACAGTTATCAGATTCTTCTTGTTTGTTATGTCCATATTCATCAGTTTTAGTACACACGAGGCAATCTCATTGGCACCTCTACTCGCGATGCTTTCATCCCACATACACATGTAAGACTGCATTGTATCACATGCACAAACTCCAAAGTTATAACGTGAAAGCTGACATCTATAAAACATTTCGCTGTAAGTTTGGGCACAAACATGACCTATTATTGCATTCTATGATGCAGCTCAAGATGGCGCTTACCTTCTGAAACTGAATGGTGCTGGCAACGTAACATCTAAATATCTCGCTTAAGGAACACAAGTGGATGTAGCCTCTTTCATACATCATCCTCCTAGGCACAGTGCACTTTTCTGCACAATAACTTCGTTTTTTATGATTTTGGCACTTTGCACCTTTCTACTTTAAAGTATCCAATTGTGTACCTGCAATATAATTGTAATTATTTCATTATCCTAATCAGAAAGACTAAACAATGTCATTGTCCACTAAACGTTTCAGAGAATCTGTTGGGAATTGAACTCAATATTATTGAGAAATAATTACGAGCTGGTTAATTGACGATTGGTAGCAATTTATCTGCAACTGTATCCCAATTCTTGAAGGAAATGGAGTTGTTGCTTGGACATTTAGAACACAGATTGAATTTTTTCATCTCTTAAGATACACACTAGATCACATGATTTTTACATCTAGACTGTAACCACTCTTTTTTGGACTATTATTATATAGATTGCCCATTGAAATTTAAAATCACTTCACTGTAAATAGAAAATATAATTTAAAGAATGAGTTCATTTCACTAGTTCGCAAGAGAAAAATTCGCAAAACGTGAAGGTAAATAAGTTATTAAAGGAGTAGGAAAAAATAATTCAGCTAAGAAAACTACCAACGTGAACAGACAAAGTATTTAAAGAAAAATGTAAACACGTTATTAAAGGAGTAGAAAAAATAATTTAACGATGAAAACTACCACTGTGAACAGCCTTACTTACTTACTTATTTACTTACTTACTTACAAATGGCTTTTAAGGAACACGCAGGTACATTGCCGCCCTCACATAAGCCCGCCATCGGTCCCTGTCCAGTGCAAGATTAATCCACTGTCTATCATCATATCCCACTCCCTCAAATCCATTTTAATATTATCCTTCCATCTACGTCTCGGCCTTCCCAAAAGTCTTTTTCCCCTCCGGCCTCCCAACTAACACTCTACATATATTTCTGGATTCGCACATAAGTGCTACATTCCCTGCCCATCTCAAACGACTGGATTTAATGTTCCTCATTATGTCAAGTGAAGAATACAATGCGTGCAGTTCTGCGTTGTGTATCTTTCTCCATTCTCCCTTTTAGCCCCAAATATTTTCCTAAGAACCTTATTCTCAAACACCCTGAACCTATGTTCCTCTCTCAGAGTGAGAGTCCAAGTTTCACAACCATACAGAACAACCGGTAATGTAACTGGTCTAATAAATTCTAACTTTCAGATTTTTTGACAGCAGACTAGACGACAAAAGCTTCTCAACCGAATAATAACGGGCATTTCCCATATTTATTCTGCGCTTAATTTCCTCCCGAGTGTCATTTACATTTCTTACTGTTGCTCCAAGATGATGATGATAATAATAATAATAATAATAATAATAATAATAATGATAATAATGATGTCGGTAAATGTGTATACGGTTAGTTACATCTCATACCAAGAGTTACATAACTATAATTTCCTGTTAAATAAGATCATTTGTAACAAAGAAATGATATTTCATAATTAAGGACAATATTAAAAATAAAAACCATACATATTCCACAGAAGTAACATTTGAAGACAGACCATATTCTAGAGCCGAAAAGTAGTGTTTTTGACAATCGACTTTTGAAAGTAGTCAATGTCTGAAATCACTTCATACACTATTATAAACTATTACAAATAACTAGGCTATAGTGTTGTTGTTTGTTTAGTCAACTGTTCGAAGACAGATCTGAACCTCACAAGTGATACCAACATGACACCAAATACCTTACTATAATAATACCGGACAGCTAGCAGTTTTGCGTGCAAACGACGCTGGTGCTGCTACCTAGGCGGCAGGTGTGGAGATACTCGCGAAACAAGCTGTAATCAACTGCAATGTATTTTGTTGCGGGCTAGTTAATAGTTTTATTAATTAGTGCTGTGTTAAAATGTCAGGGTGTATGTGTGCTGTTTATAAATTGTGACAATTACAGCATTAAAAATTGCTCCAAATCGTACTTTCGATTTCCGACTGTTCATAAAACGTGAGTCAACAAAATTCGTTGTTAGGCCTAATGCCTTTGTCTCTGTGTTGATACAACAATAAAAATTAGCTTTTTTATTTAAGCCTAATAAATGAATAGAAGTTAAAACATACTGGAAATTTTAAGGTTATAGCAAATTAAGTTTTATTGTTTACCTAATGACTAGCCGTACCCGTGCACTCCGCTGCACCCGTTAGAAATAAATATAAATTAATTACATAATTAAAATAGGACATTTGATACAGGAAACATTCGTGTTTGATAGAAGGATAAATCGTGTAGTATGTTACTTAATTTAAATTGTATTTTAAAAAATTAATCCAGAGAGCACTCATTTGGTGCAATGACAATTCCTTTAACATGTTTATTAATTGTTATTACGTACGTACAACCATAGTTTAATGAAGATTGATATATCATTTAGTTTTAATGTGTAAGCTTTATGTTACTTGCTATATGTTGCCATTGAATTATGGTAATAACTTAATTTTAACGCTTGTTCTTTACGTCTTCAGTAAATGGCGCTTGGCCCACTATGGTTCTGAACCCTTCAAATATCTTAAATAGTGATACAGCATATATAATTATATGTAGGCCTAATTATATTTCTTTCTTTCGAAAATGTAAGAATTCACGATCTCCTATGTACCATTGCCATGGAATGAATAAATGTGTTTTTACTTCCTACTATAAATTTTATATTTTGCACATAGGAGTTACTGCAGGAACAACAACACTATAATCTGAGGTGGCGGTGAAAATTTGTATTGTTATTTTAAAAGTCTTGTATATCTTTAAATATCAGTCCTATCAAAATTTTGCATAGAATTAAACTTATCGGAAATCATTTTTAAAGAAACGTTTGTCATGTAACATTTTTCACAAAAAGCAATAATAAGCGAGATAATTCGATTTATTTAATTCAGGCCCCTTTAAATAAATATTTTGGATGCCACATAGCCTAAAATCTAGGTTACAACGAACTTAATGTATATTTCAATTTTAATCGAAATCCGTTCAGCCATTATCGTGTGAAAAGGTAACAAACATCCAGACAGACAGACAGACATACAAACAAAAATTTCAAAAAAGCTATTATCAGTCTCAGGATGAATAATTACATATTAACACGAATTATTTTTGCAAAAGCGGAAATTACCATAAAAATTTCGGTTACAGATTTATTATTAGTATAGATTATATTATATTACATTATATTAGGCCTATATTGTATTGTATTGTATTGTATTGTATTGTATTGTATTATATTATATTATATATTATATTATATATTATATTATATTATATTATATTATATTATATTATATTATATTATACTATATTATATTATATTATATTATATTATATTATATTATATTATATTATATTATATTATATTATATTATATTATATTATATTATATAAATGTGTGATGATAACGGATGTACTCCGATAAGTAAGTTTTTAATTGTGAAGGTTCTTGAATCTCAGGAGGAACAACTTTTACAACAGCGCAACATAATCTGCTTGGCTCATTAACCAATTTTTTTGCATTGCATTTATTGAATAGTTTATTCATTTTATGTATTTTAACACGATTCAATTGAGCATAGTTAAAATTTGGATTATAAAATAATGGAATGCTAAGCTAACTTACTATTACTGCATACTAAATCAATACACTCTCGTTGTTCGTTAATTCTCTGAGATGAAAATGAATTGTGTACATAAACATTATTTTAAGAAATACAGGAAACGAATATACAGAATAGCCTATCAAGTTTTCTGTGCATAAGAAGCTATTTTAATCTTATCTGTCCTCAATTCACTCAGAAGTTACTCTAATAACATTATAGCATTATGTCCATCTAGAGAAACTACACTTTCCAATGGTGAATTAATAATTAATTACACAAATGGTTAATTAGCTTTCGATATTACTTCATACAAACGCAGAAACATTCTCTGTAGGCTATGTTTAATAGCTTTTGATTGTTGTTGTCCAAGGCCCCTTATAGATGAAGTCATTTGTTTCCATTTCATTACAGGCCAATAGGTGCCATCGTTATTTTAATTTTAAAACTCATTTATCTCATTAAATATCGGTCCTATCAAAATTTTCCTTAGAGTAAAGCTTATCGGAAATTATGTTTAAAGAAACTTATGTTATGTAACATTTTTCACGAAAATCAATAATAAGGGAGATATTTCGATTTATTTAATTTAAGCCCCCTTATAACCCCCTTTTAAATAAAGTATTTTGAATGTCATATAGCCTAAAATCTAAGTTATAACGAACTTAATTTATATTCCAATTTTCATATAAATCGATTCAGCCATTATCGCGTGAAACGGTAACAAACATCCAGACAGACAGATATACAAACAAAAATGTCAAGAAATCGATTTTCGGTTTCAGGATGGTTAATTATACATGTTAGAACCAATTATTTTTTAAAAGAGAAAATTGCCAGAAAAATTTCGGCTACAGATTTGTTATTAGTAACTTATAGATGAAGGCAATATATATTATAAGTTATAAATGGTGTGAATACTTACTGAAGTATCAGTACAGACCACGCACTGTCATATTTTGTAACTAGCTGTACCCGTGCGCTCCGCTGCATTTGTTAGAAATAAATATAAAGTAATTGCATAATTAAAATGGGACATTTGATCCAGGGAACATCCGTGTTTGATAGAAGGATAAATCGTTTAATATGTCACTTAATTTAAATTGTATTTAATAATTAAAATGCGACCATTTTGGTCCAGAGACCACTCGTTTAGTACAATGATAATTCCTTTAACATGTTTCTTAATTGTTATTACATGCAAATAATTAAAATATGATCATTTGGTTCAGAGAACATCCGTTTTTGGTACAATGTGGTCCCATTAAAATTTTGCTTGGAATGAAACGTATCGGAAATTATGTTTAAAGAAACGTTTGTTATGTAACATTTTTCACGAAAATCAATAATAAGGGAGATATTTCGATTTATTTAATTTAAGCCCCCTTATAACCCCCCTTTTAAATAAAGTAGTTTGAATGCCATATAGCCTAAAATCCAGGGGCTGCAAAAGCCCAATATTTTCGTAGAATGTGTATTTCTCAAAATGGCGTTACGTACATTATAATTTATTTTGATTTTTGGAATACTGTATAGGCGTAATACCATCCGCAGGTTGCACACCGCAAGTATCGTAACGCTTGCTCGTTTCTCGGAGCTACAGGGAAGACGTAGAAATGGCGAGAATATGATGCGCGCGCAAGTGCCTTCCTCCTTAGTCCGTCCTAGGCGCCCATGCTTCTGTTATGTGTTGTTTGAAGCTCTGGTCCGAGAGCTACACCAACGACTATTTAACGTTACACAGAGCAGTATTGACAGCGGGAATGTGCTGTGATTTGCGAGTACAATGTAATTGTGTTAGCTGCTGCATGTATTATTAATTCTTAAACATTAATTTGAAGTATTGCAATGAGTTCGGAATTGTGTGTCATTGAAACCATATTATTAAATACATTTTCCCTAAGGAGTATTCAAGAGAAGACAGACATTACAGAGAATATGTGCGCTCGTTCAGTGCAGCTCAATACAACAATATGCATTGGTTGGCAGGGTCGAAAAAACTAAATAAACTGTTTTGTTGGCCATGTTTGTTATATCATATCGAACTTCTACATCTGATAAGCGAATATGATCCATGACTCATAATGATTTCATAATTATAAAATAAATTATGTGGGTCTGATTATTTTTATTAATTATGAATTATTATATCCTCCCATCTTCCCCTATGAATAAAAGGGCAAGCCTAACTTTCGTGACTAGCATTCGCCCCTGCTAAAATCTAAGTTACAACGAACTTAATGTATATTTCAATTTTCATATAAATCGGTTCAGCCATTATCGCGTGAAAAGGTAACAAACATCCAGACAGACAGACAGACAGACAGACAGACAGACAGACAGACATACAAATAAAAATTTCAAAAAAAGCGATTTTCGGTTTCAGGATGGTTAATTATACATGTTAACACAAATTATTTTTGGAAAATCGAAAATTACCAGAAAAATTTTGGCTACAGATTTATTATTAGTATAGATAATTAACAATGTTAGTATAGAATAAACATATTTTTAATTTCCTGACAAACTGTAAAAACTGACTTACAACATTATTCTAGGCAGCCATTCAATTTTTTATCCTAGTTGCTGTATGTTAACCATTACCGTAGCTTCACTAACAGGAAGTTGCGGAGAAGTTTCATATATAGCATTATACAGTATTTCGTATAATTTCTCAAACCTTGACTTTTAAATTCTGTTTATTAAAACAAATCTCTGTTATGAACAAGAGAATGAATCACTGTTGTGGTTCATATGCATACTTGCTCCTACTTACTCCAACATGTTTAAGTTTCCGGTTGAGAATGCATCCAATTATGAGCGTTATGAATACAAATGAACCGTTTTTACTCTCAGCTAGTAAAAAGACTGCAAGAAGTAGTTTTCTGAGCATTACGGCGAAGAAGACATTCAGAAGGGAAATGTGTATATCATTACGCTCATTGTGAAGGAAAAGTATATTGTACAAGAAATGCAGCAAGCACTCTTTTCGCTGTAACACAGAATGCAATCTCTAATAAAAGCTACAGGGAATTTTTCCTACTCTGGCAGTTTGCTCTTCCTTTATTTGGATTTTAAATTGTATGCGATTTAAACGCCGTACACTGAACAGTTACGTCGCGGGACTTCTAGCCGTGGGAGCATCACATGTTTAGAAACATGTCATAGGCCTATTTATAATGACTATTACACTTTTACTACGTCATACTACTTTTGACCAATAAAACGGTACGAAAGGACGTCTTTCAATCAATCATGGCTGCTTATCGCACAATTTTATAGCGTCCCTAGCATTTGTTTAATTTTATCGCGTCCCTAGCATTTGTTTATTTTTATCACTACCCTAGCATTTGTTTCTTTGTTTGCCAACATTTCAAACTGCATTGGTCTGAACGTCAAAAAAAAAAAAAAAAACAGAAAATTACAAACCACTCCAGTCGATGCACAGCAGTTTCAAATATGACTCGCATTGGCATTCAAGGACAAGAATTAATAGCTATGCACCTTCCCTGAAACCCTATTTACAAATAAATGAGGAGCACCATTCGGAAATCCTGAATAAGTTGAGGAATACACCATGTACATCAACGAGTTCCACTTTTGCGCACACGTCCAATATAACATAAACTAAACCACCAACCACTAAAACATTCAAATTTGAAAATTGTACTTACAATAATTGTTCCTTTTAAAATTATTCATGTTTATTTTTTATTTCATCATCCTTAATTAAAACTTTTCATATTTCATCATTCCTAATTATAACTTTTCAAACACTTTTTTATTATATTTAAGTTATGTTATAGCTTCCGCTGTGTGATATTATGGATAGTCACGTATCAGAGATTTTTTAATGCTAAGATTTATTGAAAATCATTTGTCAAGTGGCGTTGATTACTGGGATCCGGATAATTAAAGTGGAATGCAACTGTTTTAATAAAAATGAAACTGAATCAACAAAGCCTTCTTGACTAGTAACCTCCACAGAGTTCAATGAAGATTCTATAGTTGACACAACTGATAACAAGAAAACAGCTAATCATAACACACTATTGCCATATAGAGGAATACAATGGTACAATAATACATTTGAAGAAAGTTCAGTATTTTCGTAAGTCAATATTTTATTGTATTGGAGTACTTAGTTACTTCTAATCTTCATATACTGTCTTCTAATCGCGTAATAGTCAATTAAATCCTACACGAGTTTTAATTTTCTCTAGATAAAACAAAACCTCTAGTGAGATTACAGTTGATAAAGTGGCATTTTCACGACATCAGTTTCGTATTACATATATCTCATAATTAGGGACCGTATTTTGTCCCAGAAGACTACAAGATTGAGTATTACTGAAATTGTTTTACTGTAGTGGACGACGGGCGTGCATTTATCAAACGAAGTACTTATGTCTGCTCACGCGACTCTTGTTTGGTCATGTTGGACAGAACAAAACATGGACCATTTTAACAATTTTATTACTGAGCACGAGAACACACTCTTTTTCAGGAGAGTGCTAGAATTTTGTAAATTTACAATTTCTTTGTATTGTATTTTTCTGGCAATAAACATTATTATTATTATTATTATTATTATTATTATTATTATTATTATTATTATTATTATTATTATTATTATTATTATTATATTCTTTTGAGAAGATTAACTCCATATGTAGATGAAATTATTGGGGAACATCAGTGTGGTTTAAGGCGTAATAGATCAACTATTGATCAGATATTTTGCACTTGACAGATAATGGACAAAAAAATGGGAGTATAAGGGTACAGTGCATCAGTTATTCATAGATTTCAAAAAGGCATATGACTCGGTTAAGAGAGAAGTTTTATAATATGATATTCTTATTGAATTTGGTATTCCCAAGAAGCTAGTTCGATTAATTAAAATGAGTCTCTGTCAAACGAACAGTAGAGTCCATATAGGTCAATTTGTCAGATGCGTTTCCAATTCACTGTGGGCTAAAGCAAGGAGATGTACTATCACCTTTACTTTTTAACTTTGCTCTAGAGTATGCCATTTGGAAAGTCCAGAATAACAGAGAGGGTTTGGAATTGAACGGGTTACATCAGCTGCTTGTCTATGCGGATGACTTGAATATATTAGGAGAAAATCCACAAACAATTAGCGAAAACACAGGAATTTTACTTGAAGCAAGTAAGGAGATAGGTTTGGAAGTAAATCCCGAAAAGACAAAGTATAATGATTATGTCTCGTGACGAGAATATTGAACGAAATGTAAATATAGAAATTAGAAATTTATCCTTTGAAGAGGTGGGAGCAACAGTAACAAATATAAATGATACTGGGTAGGATATTAAACGCAGAATAAATATGGGAAATGCCTGTTATTCGGTTTGAGAAGCTTTTATCATCCAGTCTGCTGTCAAAAAATCTGAAAGTTAGAATTTATAAAACAGTTATATTACCGGTTGTCCTTTATGGTTGTGAAACTTGGACTCCCACTTTGAGAGAGGAACATAAGTTAAGGGTGTTTGAGAATAAGGTGCTTAGAAAAATATTTGGGGCTAAAAGGGATGAAGTTACAAGAGAAAGGAGAAAGTTACACAACACAGAACTGCAAGCATTGTATTCTTCACCTGACATAATTAGGAACATTAAATCCAGACGTTTGAGATGGGCAGGGCATGTAGCACATATGGGCGAATCCAGAAATGCATATAGAGTGTTAGTTGGGAGGCCGGAAGGAAAAAGACCTTTGGGGAAGATAATATTAAAATGGATTTGAGGAAGGTGGGATATGATGATAGAAAATGGATTAATCTTGCTCAGGATAGGGACCAATGGCGAGCTTATGTGAGGGCGGCAATGAACCTCCGTGTTCCTTAAAAGCCAGTAAGTATTATTATTATTATTATTATTATTATTATTATTATTATTATTATTATATTAGCATTATTATTTACAATTTAAATTATTTACACTATGTACACTAGAATACTCTATTTTTACTATTTACACCAGGATAAAGAATCTAGGTCTACCCATACATTGATCAAACATTATTTACACTATTATGTACATTGTTGTGCATATTTAATAATACTATAGCCTACATATTTTATAAATAGTGTCTAATAGTGTTAAAGTGACTGTCACACATTGACTACTTTCAAAATCCAATTATTAAAAAGACTCTTTTCGTCCCTAGTACATTATCTTCCTTCAAATAACTTACAACTTTCGTAGAATATCTTCATTTTTAATATATCAATTATCCTTCCACCCCTGAGGTTCTGGCTGATATGTACATCTATTATTAGGCAGTACATCTCACTTAACGTTATGTGTCAGAGAAATAACAGTAATTGTTTATATACATCTGAAGTCTGATTATATAATATGCAGCCTCATAAGTGGTGTCATGTTGGTATCACTTGTGAGGTTCAGATTTGTCTTCGGACAGTTGACTAAACTACAACAATTGTCCTTCATTATGTTTATCACTTCTTTGACACAAATAGTCTTATTTAACACTAAGTTGTATTTTCTTGACTCTTGGAAATTACATGTAACTAAACACATCTGCATTTTGAATAATTTCAAGGGAAAAATTGCTCCGGGGCCGGGTTTCGATCCCGGCACTCTTCGCTTAGCGCAAAAATGCTCTACCGACTGAGCTACCCAGGAACTACACCCGACAACGTCCCAATGTAGCTCCTGGGTAGCTCAGTCGGTAGAGCATTTGTACGGTAAACGAAGAGTTCCGGGATCGATAACTGGCCCCGGAGCAATTTTTCCTTTGAAATTATCCTAAGTCTGCTTCACAGAGAGATTTACCTAAAACCCATCTACATCTACATTTTGATTTTATTATTATTATTATTATTATTATTATTATTATTATTATTATTATTATTATTATTCCATTGTTTTCCGTATTACTATTATTTATATTTTAATGTATTTTATTCTGGTTGAGTGGAAGAGAAGGTCTTATGGTCTTAATTCTGTCAGTAAAATTAAATTAAAAAAATTATTTTAATTGTAGGAAAAACCAAGGTAGTATCACATCACTACAATGCATTGAAAACAGTCTAGGATATCTAGTTTTGAATCATGAATAGAAGTAAACTGCAGCACAAACAAGATGCATGTGTTTCCTGATAGCATCTGTGGAACGATCCAAATATGGCGTCACGTCAATATAGTCTTTGAACAGTTAATCTTATCTCAGTGCGCACTGCGCCAGAATACCGTCCCTATTCATTGTACAGACCCAGGAACAAAATTTGAACTCTTGAGAAAAGTGTCATATCAAACCCGCGACCTTCCGGTTTTTCAAAGTTACGCCTTAACCGCGAAGCCACAGCCCGTTCGTATTAAAGCACAGGAGAATTAATTAAACTGAAAATTAATCAGGACTAACAAAGTATATATAGAAGAAGAAACTGAAATTCTAATTCTAATTTATTCACAATTGACCAGCCTCGTGGTCTAGTGTTCAGAGCTTCTGGCTATAGGTCATGAGGTCCCGAGTTCGATTCCCGGTTAAAGCACAGGAATTTTTCTTTAAAGGGGATTATTCCCGTGTTCGTCCATGGTCTGGAATTTAGGTTAAGTTTAGATTTAAGACCTCTCCTGGCACTACATTATCATAATCATCCTATCACATCATCGGGGTAATGTAACTCCGCCTTCCAGGCGCCCCAACCTCAGAAGTGGGTTACAATTAAGCCACAGCCAGGAGAGAAGACCAGAAATGTCGAAAAGACAACCTGGTGGCATTGGATAAAAAAAAAAGTTTATTCACAATTTACATTTGAAATGATACATATGAATTGATACCCGAAATGAGCATATGCTCGTGCTCGGGTACAGTCCAGTAGTCTACATAAATTTTACAGAGATCAATAATAATGTTGATAGAAATAACAATAATAATAATAATAATAATAATAATAATAATAATAATAATAGCAATAAAACAAAAATACTTACAATAATAAAATAAATACTAAGACAGATAAAATAAAATATAAAACCACTTAGCGAGAGTTAATACAATTTAAATAAGCATATAATAGCCAGGAAAAAAATGACGAACTCGAAAATCAACAGTAAAGTTCGTTGTAACGCAGACAGCAACCGCCGTATTGACATTGTGTTATGCATTATTGGTAATAGGGGGGAGCCGAAGGTCTACGTAACTGCCGTTCTCTTCGAATCTTCTCATACAATCATGGGAAGTTAATGCTGAAAAACAAAATGTCTACGAGTCGAACTGTTTACTCGTATTATTACCAGGATAAATACAAATTATACTGAAATATATTAATCGAGTTTCAGTTATAGATCTCCCCTTTTGTGCAAGAGGTATCATATCAAAATAAATAAAATTCAGTATAAAATAAGAAAAAGAGAGAGAAATGTAATCAACATCTAGACAAACATAACATTTTATGTTGAAATAATAAGAAAAGATGTCTTAGATCGGAACACAATACACATATTTTCTTCAAAAAGTCTAAACAGAACTGAAGAATCTGTAACAATCCATCTAACCGGTTTAGTTTGCAACGCGATATTGCGTATTATTGTGAGAAATTAACTCTCTAAGGCTGTCAAGTTGACGTAGTCTGCGTTAAGCCAGGCAGACATCCGTCCGCTGTTGGATCCCCTTTCATAACGTTACTGCGTAACAGTGCCGCGAAGTGAAAGCCTCCGTCCCTCGCCACTCAGAAACATCTGCAATTCCTCAAATAACTGTAACATCTAGCAGAAACTCTTGTAACACCCTCACACCCCTAACCCACTACACTTCTATTTGATTTATTTCTGAAATTCAACATTATGTAGCTCCTATGCTTTTCGTCTTAAGAAATTCTGTTCGCTCCAAAGCAGCAAAACTGTTACTGCTCTTGTATAAAACTAATGGGCTTTCATGTACAGGGACATCATTTTATTTTTACTAACATTTTTAATATTAACCTGGTTATACCTTTTGCTACCCCTTCCCAAGACTGGACTTCGATGATACTGCGTAAAATAAAAACAAATCACTTTACTAGATATAGGAGGGAAGAAAAGTAGTTAATCCATTTACGTAAACTAGGAAATATCGCAATTTCGAGTTTGATAATTTTCATTAAGTTTTTGTTTAATCAAAATACAGTACAGTATTAACAATAAGTGTTTTTACTCACGAACTGAACTGTTCATGCGGACGTATTCATTATGCAGTGTATATTATACTGTCTACAGCACATTAGCGTACACTATAGAGAATGAAGTTAAATTGTAAAATAATCAAAATATGGATATTTAAACACATTTTTTAAAATGGTGACCGTTCATTTCGATACAGGGTTCAGTCCTTTTGTGCATATTATCGCACTATAGACTATTGTACCTAATTCCAATTACCAGTTTCGTCCTTCGTACTAATAACTCACGTTGAAATAATTCTGTACCTACTCTGTAAAAACGAACCTTACGTACTGTAAATTCAATCTTCACTTCTGTCAGATCCGAAAAAATAAAATTACTCAGACATGCTATCTACTGTCCGTCCAAGTAGTTGTGTCGGAGGATCGTAGAAAGGGGGAAATCACGTGACAATTAATTATTTAACGAGGCCCTTTTATTTAAGTTATTTTAAACAGTTGCATAATATTACGTAGACGTCCAATTCCTAACAGAAATTAATGTTTTCAGAAAAGACTAAGACAGCCCAGCCACTAGCCTTTTCAGCGGCGTGAGCAGAAGCAGCTGGGGAAAATCGGGATGCGACGTAGGCAAACGGACGACAGCACCTGTGCGAAAATATGATTCAATATTGAAAGCTGTTTCGTCACTAGAAAACGCGAACATATTTCTGGAACGTACTATACTCAGTACTGCTTGACTGCATGTACGCGGCCTTGGTTGTGTTGGAAATTTACTAGTAGAAGGGGTGGGAGTGAAGTACATTCAAAAACTCAAGTACAATAAAAATTGAAGTAAATAAAATGATGTCCCTGTATATCTGGGGTAAATGACACTACGACAATTTCTTTACGAAAATGAAGTGTGAGCATATTTTTAGTTTTATTTTAAGTGGTGCAAAGTACTATCCTTTAAGCCTAATAATAAACGATTTAGCCATCATTGTATCGAGGTAAAAAGCACCAAGTCCAGTATTAAAAAGAATAAAAAGGATAAAAGTTGAGAGGTGGGTGTTAAAAAGACGTAACATTTTGTATTATTACGTAATAGTTGGGCCTATTTACGATATGAGAATCGTAACGTTTCACATTACAATCTGACTTTGATAACCAATACCCTAATACCCTAATATGAAGTTACGATAAGTATATTCTACAACGTTTTATCCACTTTGATAAAAATTATTTTTTAATAAAAGTAATTGCATATTTTTTTTAGTTTGAACATATCTTTTGTGGAGAAGAGATTGTACTACTATTAGTTTCTTCCTGCGAGAGGCGATTCGTTTATGTCTGTTTTATTAGTTTTGAACACGATAGGTTTTTGTTTATGACAGAAGAACAGCTTTACTAGGAGAAATAAACAAAAATTTTTAACATGAGTTCAAACGAATATTCAGATATTGAAAATGCTGAAAATACTATAATTAAATGTTTAGTACCATGGTGTCACTTGTGAGGTTCAGACCTGTCTTCGGACAATTCACTAAACAACAACAACCTTCTTCACTTTTCTTCCTATGACCATGGACGTCGTCTTGTTTGCATTTATCTTCATTCCATACTGCTCACAGCTGTCATTTAGCTCGAGTAGCATATCCCTTAGTATCATCTCCTCTTCTGCTAACAACGCCATATCACCAGCAAATCTTATACTATACTTTATTCTTCTTCCTCCTACTATCACTCCTCCCATATTCTGAAACAATCAAAGATTTTTATTGATCTGCCTCTCTGTTGCTGTCATGTGTCCTCTCAGGCAGTATTCAAATTTCCAGTACGTAATTGCGGTTTTGTTTGTGTATGACTTAGTTTGGTGATAAGGGCTGATGGTAGTTGTGGAGGAGTTTCTCCAGTGTTGTTTTGTTGTTTGTGTTCGGTGGATTTGCGAAGATACGTTGTGTAATATATAGGCGATTTATTGCCGAGTATGTGTATTTCCTGTTTATGTCGTTGAGAAGTATGATGAGTGGCTTAGTGTTTGTTGTAGTGTAAAGTGTGTTGTTTCTGGTGCGTCTGCGTAGGTGGAAGATATGGCGGAGGATTCATCTTTCACGGGCTTCGAATTTTGATTGGGTCTTTGAGAGGCTTGAGTGAGGAAGATGGAGGATAAAATATCAAAACGATTTTGAAAAATGATTCATTTTAGTGAATTACTATATTCTAGTACTTTTTTTTTTCCAAAATTTGGACGCAATTTTTTTCAAAAACTAATCGGTAATTTAAGTTGTAGCAATGATATTTCTATATACAAAAAATAAATACAAAATGTATACAAATTAGGAAATATATATATTTCAAATTATACCATCTTCACCCCATAAAATACGAAATATCATACTTTAATCAATCTAGTTACCAAATCGGACTCAGAAACTTAACATACCAAGAGCTGTGAGTGTGCTTACAGTATGTAACAATCTTGTTCGTACAGTAATATTGTTATTAAAAATATATAATTTCGTTAACGAAAATATAATTTATTTTAATGGGTTAAATTAAAATATGAAAAAACAATATCTTCTTTTCAGGATATAAATAAGCTTCATCAATTTTTTTAAATCAGTATAAATAAATATACAAAATCAAAGAAAATGTGCACATTTTATGCAATTTTCTCTTCGTACATCTAATCATTTTGTACTTTTCAAAGTCTTAATTGCCAACTATTACACAAAATTAACATCTTGTAACATATTCTTTGCTTTAATAATCTCCTCACATCTTCTTTTCATTGAAGAGACAAGTTTCTTACAAACCTCTGGGGTGATATTCTGCCATTCTTCTGCCACTATTCTTTTGAGCTCCGGAATGGATGTTACGTTACTATTTTGTACCCTCCTTTTCAAAATTGGCCACACATGTTTGATAGAATTTAAATCCCCTGATTGAAGTGGCATTTTGAGTTGATGGGGAACGTTGCAAATGAGCCAGGTCTTGACGATTTCAGCGAGGTGTTTAGGGTCGTTATCATGTTGAAATATATAATTACCCTGGAAGCGATTTTTTTAGCGCTTTCTTTCAAATTTGTCACAAGAATACTCTTGTCCGTCATTTTATCCATAATTCCCATCAATGAAGTGTACGTTTCCGACTCCAGAGGAAGACATACAGGCCAATATCATGATGGAACCAGCTCTGTGTTTTACAATAGGAATAGTATTTTCTTGCCTTCTTCCACACTCTGTTGCAACCATCTGAGCCCAAAAGATTTATCTTCGTCTCGTCGGACCATATTACACGATCCCAATAGTCCTCCTCTTTAGAAACATGTTCGTTTTCAAATAGAAGCCTTTTTATTCTATTTGACTCACTAATAAAATGTTTCTTACATGGAACCCTGTCATGATGTCCGTGTTTTCATAATACACTACGAATGATCTGGTTAGACATTTCTTTTCCTATAGCGTCTTGTACTTGTGAACGCAGTTTTTCGTGTATTTATATTGTAACTATGATTCAGACCTACTATTAATTCTTTAAAATTGTGTATTATCACTACATAATGTATTTCAAATGTAACAAACTACAACCCTAATATACCAAAGGTAAAATAGGTTTTCAATATTTGGATAACAATAATAATAATAATAATAATAATAATAATAATAATAATAATATCTTTGGTCCCTTTCATTTAATTATTTTTCTTTCGGTCTTTGCCTAAAATTCTTCCAAGACCCTTCATAATTAAATTTGTTTACAATATGCTGAACTGTTGAATGTGTATGTCCAACAATTTTACTTATTTCGCTTAAAGATTTGCCTTTAAGGACAAGTTGAACAATAACTTTCTTCAGATCTTCTGAAAGCTGTTTTCATTTCGCTATCTTGTTCACTACTGTCATCCTTGCAAGGTAAAAATGTAAACAAGGGAAGCTACCACTCAGCAGTAGCAAGCTTGGATCGGTCAGTGCATTTTGAAACGGTGAGATATGGCAAGACTTGTAAGTGTACGAACAGAAAAGTTGCATATCGAACACAACGAATAATGGAAATTTATTTTTAAAATAATAACAAATGTTTTAAAGATATATTATAATTAAATCTAATAGCGAATATTATGAATAAACTGCACACAATTATATACGTGAAGAAGAAAACAAAATTTTTAATTTATTTGACAGTTAAAACATACATTATCACAAAAATAAGGGCTGTACAAACAAGACTGTTATATACTGTATATCCGTTTCTATCTTATTGTCTGTGTTAATAGGTGATTGGTACCACTGCACGTGCTTTACATGCAATTATCTGTCATTAAGCCCTCGAAATCATCACAGGCTGTATAGTTTACTTTCGTAATTTAATCTACATCTTCGCATTTGCGTATTGTCCGATATAATGGATTACCTCTAACTTTGACGCTTATCGTGTAGAACAGAGACGCATCGACAACAAAGCTCAGACAGCTACTCACATTAAAGCAATGACGTAAGTTCCGGTTCATTGCTCGTAGATCTACGCATTCAGCACTGATTCTCGGACGCAGTGACCATCTATACTAATAGACCTCGGCATGTATTTCATCAGTACACACACTGTATAATGACTGATCGGATACCCAGATTGTACTGTGTTTGAAAATACCCTGGCCTTGCAATATTCTCTGTCGTCATAGCAACCGTGTCGTATTGGCCAATCCGAAGCTATAATATCTTGCACTGTTGCCAATTCTAATATACAGGCTGAACCGTGAGTAATGTCATTAATTGCAGAGGGTTGTTCTTTGAGATATTTCAAGCAAAATAGTGTAATACAATTTTGTTCGTTTTGCTTCGTTTTCGAGAAAAAATTGTTTTATATCGATGTTGTTCCTGCAATAATTCCCACGTGCAAAATATAAAATTGTTCAGTAGGAAGAAAATAGTACATTATGCAACGAGCCTATAATGGTAGTAATTAAGACGCGAGAATGTTTGTTTATGAAACGAGCGCAAGCGAATTTCATAATTTTCATACGAGCGTCTTAATTACCATTATAGGCAAGTTTCATACGACTTTTTATGCTCGACCATATTTCTAACTTGAAATTATTCATAAGTATTCATGTTATGGTTCTGTAAGTGAGGAGCGGAACTGACCTGAATTGTGGGATGTGCGCAGACGCGAAAGTATTGATTTTTTCCGAGGCACGAATGTCATTGACCTTGATATAATCTAGAGAATAACATGACCATTAGGCTTGATATAACCTGGAAATTGATTTAGAATTGAAAAATGAGATGACAAATTGAATTTATTTGAATATTATTTACAATTAACGCTAATTATTATAGTAACAGAACATAACCTTCTGCGACAGTATTGGATTTTCAGTCTCCGTGACTTTTCGCTAATTGTCTTTCGAATGCATATCCGAGAATAATCGATACTTGCGGTTTCATAATGGTACAATGGTGATTTCTCATTGGCTGAACAAATGAATTATAATGAATAGATGTACTTTAATGAGGTGCATTAAAGGACTATTACCAGGTGTATAATTACTACATTTCGGCATGGTCGAGCATAAACACATTTATTCATTCTATGGCAGTAATACATAGGAAACTGGGAATTCTTAGAGGAGAGTTTGGGTAGTATCGGACATCGGGTAATATCGGACAGTGAGTTTCTTTCATCTACACCAGATGATAGTACCTGAATGACATGGTTACGTTTCTGTTATGGCGCATACAGAAACGTAACCATGTTATCCAGGTACTACCATCTGGTGATAGATGAAAGAAACGCACTGTCCTATATTACCCGATGTCCGATACTACCCAACTCTCTCCTAAATTTTAGAAAGAAAGAAATATAATTACATATAGGATATTTTATTATTTGCTGTATCACTATTTAAGTTATTTAATAGAGGAAAAATCTGAAAATCGATAAATATGTCTCATAGGATTTATTGCAGGAACAACGACGATATGAAACCTTTCATAGCGTGTTTTGGGAAAGCCATTGACTGAATTCCCAACATGCTCTCTGTCAGTCAATTTAACAGAGAGTGTATTATTAAAAATAAATTATTGAAATAATTTTAGTTTTGTCCTTTAAATGTGCAGAAATTTCATCCGAACAAATGTAACTCTTCGTTCTCCAATAGAATTTTACAATGTTACATTCCCATCTTGAGTCTTGTGTACACTACTTTTAACACTTTATTACAGAAAATTGATAAATGGGCAACTTACTAGTGTTATATATTTAAGCACGTGAGCTTACAGCTGTTTCGGTATACACACCAACGTCAGAGCCTACTGGATCATAGCGTCATCTTGATATCGCTGCCTGTTTGTAAGGGTGTGTTTGTGTGTTGTAATGTGAAGTCAAATAGTGAGTGTGTTCTAAAATTGATCTGTGTGTTGAGAATTTGATTTGGGTGTGTTTTAGTGTGTCTGTATATTTCATATTGTTCTAGTGTGTTGTGTTTTTGGTTTTTGGGTTGGATGTGTAGAATTTCCGTATCTGTATTTATGTTTTTGTATGTATGGTTAGCATTAGTTATGTGTTCGGCACATGTAGATGTATTGTGTCCTCTGGTTAATGCTTTAATGTGTTCTTTGTAACGTGTTTGGAATGATCTGCCTGTCTGTCCAATGTAGAACTTGTCGCAACTATTACATGTGAGTTTGTATACGCCTGTGTGGTTGTATTTATTTGTTTGTGTTGTTTAGGTGTCTTTGTAGTGTTTTTTTCTGTTCTGTATGCGATGTTGTATTTCTGCTTTCTGAATGAGGATGCGATCTTATGTGCGTTTTTGTTGTTTTTTTTAAATAAATGTTATTTGACAGATGAATTTTACATTACACTGTATAAAACCAGGATATATATATATGGTGATTACCTTACCAAATATAATTATGTATAATAACTTATTTAGACATTGCCTTATTTAACCACATTAACCACACAAACTGACATATTACAACGTGTACATTACAGTAATGCAACATATTTATATAATTCACATTACTTACAGTGAAATTAAAAGTTGGAAACATAATCTTCTTTGTTGCATTTCTACAATTATTTCAATTAACAAATTGACACTTCAGTCTTTTACTACATGAAACTAATAATTAGAATTGTATTGTTTAGAAACATACGGAGCTACGATATGATGTAAAAAAGAGGAAGTATTACCACTGTACTGTTCTGCATATAAATTAGAGCATATTGTCTTTTTATGACCTCATGTAAATTTTTTCCTCACATTTCAGAAATTGAAGTGTTGTACGATTAGCTATACAAGATTTGAAATTGCATGTTGTTTTTCTTGTTACATTCTACAGTACAGATTATTATTATTATTATTATTATTATTATTATTATTATTATTATTATTATTATTATTATTATTATTATTATTATTATTATTTTTATTATTATATTTATTTCTAATTCATTCTCAAACTTACTGTACATACAAACAATATTATTATTATTATTATTATTATTATTATTATTATTATTATTATTATTATTATGTCAGAAACTACAGACCTATCTCGATCCTAAATAACTTTTCAAAAATTTTTGAAACCATCATTCACAGACATATATCGTTTTATGTGAAAAACAAGCTCAATTCTTCACAACATGGATTTACTAAAACTAAATCCACTGTCACTAACCTGGTCACATATCTAAATCAAATTTTACCAATAATTGAAACGCAGGGACAAACTGATTCAATATATTTTGATTTCAGCAAAGCTTTTGATGTAGTTCCGCACTATATCCTTCTTCATAAGTTAGGAAATATTGGCCTTTCTGTAAGCTACGTAAAGTGGTTCGAAAATTATTTAAGTAATAGAGTTTCATGTGTAAGGCTGTTTAATATACACTCTTATTCTTATAATATAAATTGCGGAGTCCCGCAGGGATCTACTTTAGGACCTCTCCTATTTATTATATTCATAGATGATTTATGTAAAAGAATAAGTTCTGACTGTTTATTATTTGCAGACGGTTTAAAAATTTTTCGTACAATCAAAAGTAGTACTGACTGTCAATCACTTCAGTGTGACATTAATTCAGTCGCTAAATGGTCGGAAGACAATGGTATGAAAATTAACGTATCCAAAACTAATGTAATAACCTTTTCTAGAAAAACTTCTTCACTGAAATTTAATTATTATCTAAATAATGTACTAATTAACAGAACGGATTGCGTAAAAGATTTGGGAATATTCTTTGACAGTAAATTGTATTTTCATAGTCACGTTGATTACATTTACAATCACGCAATCAGAATGCTAGGAATAATATGGTCAATAACTTATTCTTTTTCCACGCCCGATTCTCTTTTAATGCTATACTATACATTGGTACGATCGAAACTCGAATATGCATCTGTAGTTTGGAACTCGATTACAACTACGGACTCGACTAAGTTAGAAAATATACAAAGAAAATTTATATCCTTATGTTCATTCAGATTTCTGCCCATTAATTCCGGGTATAGTTATGAGAGAAAATGTGAATATTTTAATTGTCAAAATCTATATGCTAGACGCCATGAGCTAGATTATCTGTTCTTTTGTAAAGTCCTCAAAGGTGATATATCCTGTGACTCTTTCTTAAACAATATTACCTTACGTATTCCAACAAAAGACATGAGAGCCCACAAACTTTTCTATATTAGAAATTCGAAATTTCTTTCACAGTCTCCAGATGCATTAAAAATGCCAACATGCATGGCTGCGAATTCGACCCCTTCAATGTATAGACTTAGTTTGCTCTTGGCAAAGATTTATCATTTATGTATACTCAATTATCATTGTTTCATAGTATTCTTAGTTATACATTCATCTTCATTATTGTAATTAATTGTAATTATATTTATGTGTAATAATTATTTTTGTTTTATGTTTTTGTTATATTTGTGCTGAACTGTAATTGGCCACTGGCTGTTGTACAGCACATTAAATAAATAAATAAATATATAAATATAAATAAATTATTATTATTATTATTTTTATTTTTATTATTGATTATTATATTTATTTTTAATTCATTCTCAAATTTATTGCACATACAATGTATATAACAGGATTTTTATGCATATACGATCTGAAGTATTTTGACACTATATATAATAGATGTATCCTTATAAATATTAGTAAACACACGCACACGCGCACACGCACACATTCAAACTTCAGTGTTCCCCGACATGACAGCTCAGTTTCAACAGCCGTAACAATGAAAGAGGAATATAACGTGAAAGAAAGAGATCTCAATGCATTAATCCATACTCCACAATTAACCATTGAAGAGAATCCACCAGTTCAAATAGCTGAACTTAGTAACTTACATTTCATGGAAGAGATTACGGCACTTTCCAATTGAATTGCTAGGGGGGGGGGGGGTTAGGAAGTATGCAATAAACAATATACATATATATACACACACACATATACATATATATATATACACACATACACATACATACATATGCATACATACATATATATAGCTTGGGTTTTAAAGATGAGCCCCAACAAAATTTTTCTATGTTAGTGTGATGTATTCTTGTGTTCTTGTGTTTGTGTTGTATTGTCTGTGTTTTTGTGTTTGTTAAGTTTTTGTTTTGTCTTCCTTATGATGTTGTCTGTTATGTTTGGATTGTAACCGTTTTCTTGTGCTATGTATTTGATTGTGTTCTCTTCTTCATTGTGGTGTTGTTGGCTCATGGGTATGTAGAGTAATCTGTGTACCATTGTCGTGAATGTCACATTTGTTCGGATCTAATTTTTTCACATTTAAGGGAGATGACGGGTGAAATTCTGGCCATTTTCAGTAAAAAATCGCATTTTCGTTTTCTTGTTAAAAACGAATCGGCAATCTCTTATTTATATGTGAGCAAATTTCATTGCTCTGAGGGGCTCGAAAGCATAAAAATTACGCAATATATAAATGGCTGCATACTTGAACTTCAATTCCATGCAAATTTTACAGGCTCTCTTCTCACACTTTTTTTTCAGCACATTTCGTCTGCTTCGAAGTGTAAAGGCTCTTACAATTTTGATGCTAGGAACATGAAATTTTTACTGCATGTTCTATACACTGTGATTAACAAAACAGCGCATGGGTCGATTAATTAAAATGTGTCTCAGTGAAACGTACGGCAGAGTCCGTATAGGTTAGTTTCTGTCAGATGCTTTTCCAATTCACTGTGGGCTAAAGCAAGGAGATGCACTATCACCTTTACTTTTTAACTTTGCTCTAGAGTATGCCATTAGGAAAGTTCAGGACAACAGAGAGGGTTTGGAATTGAATGGGTTACATCAGCTGCTTGTCTATGCGGATGACGTGAATATGTTAGGAGAAAATCCACAAACGATTAGGGAAAATACGGGAATTTTACTTGAAGCAAGTAAAGAGATAGGTTTGGAAATAAATCCCGAAAAGACAAAGTATATGATTGTCTCGTGACGAGAATATTGTACGAAATGGAAATATAAGAATTGGGAATTTATCTTTTGAAGAGGTGGAGAAGTTCAAATATCTTGGAGCAACAGTAACAAATATAAATGATACTCGGGAGGAAATTAAACACAGAATAAATACGGGAAATGCCTGTTATTATTCGGTTGAAAAGCTTTTATCATCCAGTCTGCTGCCAAAAAATCTGAAAGTTAGTATTTATAAAACAGTTATATTACCGGTTGTTCTTTATGGTTGTGAAACTTGGACTCTCACTTTGAGAGAGGAACATAGGTTAAGGGTGTTTGAGAATAAGGTGCTTAGGAAAATATATGGGACTAAGAGGGGATGAAGTTACAGGAGAATGGAGAAAGTTACACAACACAGAACTGCACGCATTGTATTCTTCAACTGACATAATTAGGAACATTAAATCCAGACGTTTGAGATGGGCAGGGCATGTATCACGTATGGGCGAATCCAGAAATGCATATAGAGTGTTAGTTGGGAGGCCGGAGGGAAAAAGACCTTTAGGGAGGCCGAGACGTAGATGGGAAGATAATATTAAAATGGATTTGAGGGAGGTGGAATATGATGATAGAGAATGGATTAATCTTGCTCAGGATAGGGACCAATGGCGGGCTTATGTGAGGGCGGCAATGAACCTCCGTGTTCCTTAAAAGCCAGTAAATAAGTAAGTAAGTGGCAATGGGAAATCTCTATTTTTAAGTACGCAGTGGTTATAAAAAATTGTTCCCCCTTTTGCAACAAAGATATAGGAAAAATAATGCTTCATGTTTTTCCTAAATATGCAACTGGTCTTGCAAAAATATACCAAAGGTTTTGCTGAAAAATTGAGCGACACATTTAATTTTGAAATACGCAAATTTTTCAAAATAATTTTGTTAATAACTCAGAAACTAATTGACTGACAGAAATAAAACTTCACCGCATCATTATTTATCACACCGTGATGTGTACAAAAAATCAAGGACGTAGCTTCAAAAATGTAGAAAATATAAATTCCAACTATCACCCCCCCCTTAAGGGAGAAAACAAATTCTTTCACTCATTTATTATATTATAATACAATGCTCTCTTAAATTAACTAGGTATATCGGGAATTAAATCATTGAAAAGTTTGTCATAAAACGATTTTTTTCTCGAAAAGGAAGCAAAAAACGGGCAACATTTTATGTAATTTTTTTGTTTGAAATATCTCTAAGAATAACAACCTGAAATTAATGACATTACTTACGGTTAACCCTGTATGAACAGAGTAGAACTGATATAACTCTGCGGATTTTAATAGCTTCTTTCTTGGATAGAGTATAATAGTACATTATGCAACGAGCCTATAATGAAGGTAATTAAGAAGCGAGTATGGATATTTATGAACGAGCACAAGCGAGTTTCATAATTTTCATACGAGCTTCTTAATTACCATTATAGGCGAGTTTCATACGACTTTTTATGCTCGACCATATTTCTAACTTGATATTATTAATTTTCTTTGTATCTGACCTTGGCCAATGTCCCGTATGTTGTGAGATGTGCGCAGACTCGAAAGTATTGATTTTTTCCGAGGAACAGATGTCCACATTGACCTTGCTAGGCCATAAGAACCTACAGAGATAACATTGAAATAAAATTAGACATTGAAAAACGAGATGACAAATTGAATTTATTTGAATATTATTTACAATTAACGCTAATTATTATAGTAACAGAACATAACCTTCTGCGACAGTATTGGATTTCCAGCCTTCGTGACTTTTCGCTAATTCTCTTTCGATTGCATATCCGAGAATAATCGATACTTGCGGTTTTATAACGGTAGAAAGCTGACCTGTCATTGGCTGAACAGTTGTAACCTGAGCCGTCATTGGCTGAAAGACCTGACCTTTAATGAGTAGGTGTACTTTAATGGCATACATGAAAGGTCTGCTACCAGGTGTATAATTACTACAATTCGGCATGGTCGAGCATAAAAACAATTTTTAATACCATTTAAGACCTAAATAAATACTATGCTCAGAAAAAAAATGTTTCCCCTAAATGTGAACAGTGGTTCACTCGATAAGTACTATTCTTATATTTACCCTTATCATTAGATAAACTGATAACAAATTGTTTATCCCTTCGCAGTTTTTTAATAAAATGAACGGTATTTCAAACAGAAAAATTCAATACAATTTCGCTCGTTTTCGCTTACATTTCGAGAAAAAATTATATTACAGGAAATATTAACATGGCGTGTTTTGGGACAGTCATTGATTTAATTCCCAATATGCTCGGCCAATTTTAGGCAGCAGTGTATTATTACAATAAATGCTTGAAATAATTTTAGTTTTGAATAATTTCAAGGGAAAAAATGTTCCGGGGCCGGGTATCGATCCCAGGACCTCTGGTTGAACGTACCAGCGCTCTACCACTGAGCTACCCGGGAACTCCACCCGACACCGTCTCAACTTTTCCCTTTACATCCACACAACTCGCGTGGGCTGACGAAATGCCAGAGACCCACAACGAGTGCACAGAATTTCTGTGTGACTTGGAATTGTGGTTTTCTGTTAACGTACACAGTAACGTATATATTATGCAAATTTAGTCTTTCAGGTGAAGCTCCCTGTAAAGCAGATTTGAATAATTTCACTCGTTGCACTCGCCGTGGGTCTCTGGCGTTTCGTCAGCCCACGCGAGTTGTGTGGATATAAAGGGAAAAGTTGAGACGGTGTCGGGTGGAGTTCCCGGGTAGCTCAGCGGTAGAGCGCTGGTACGTTCAACCAGAGGTCCCGGGATCGATACCCGGCCCCGGAACAATTTTTCCCTTGAAATTATTCAAATCTGCTTTACAGGGAGCTTCACCTGAAAGACTAGATTGCATAATTTTAGTTTTGTCCTTTAAATGTGCAGAAATTTGATTCGAACAAATCTGATAACTGTAGAGCCCGGATGTTAGGCAAAATGCTTTTTTTAAACTGAGTGTATGTATGAGAGACATGTTAGAGATAAACACTTTTCCACACATTTGGTGACGATAGGCCCAATTTTATTTTGCCTTTTTTGCCTATTTTAGCTCCCGTTGCCTATTTTAAGGTTAAATGTCTTTTTTTAAGCCTTTTTATATCTTTATTGTACATTTTCTATAGTTTCAATGCACTGAAAACAAACACCAAATCAATTATTTTTAGTATGTTATTTTACGACGCTTTATCAACAGCTTAGGTTATTTAGCATCTGAATGAGATGAAGGTGATAATGCCGGTGAAATGAGTTCGGAGTCCAGCACCGAAAGTTACCCAGTATTTGCTCATATTGGGTTGAGGAAAAACCCCGGAAAAAACCTCAACCAGGTAACTTGCCCCGACCGGGAATAGAACCCGGCCCACCTGGTTTCACGGCCAGACGCGCTGACCGTTACTCCACAGGTGTGGACCCAAATAAATTATATATAAAAATAGAAGAGTTGTACAAATTAAAAATTTATATTCACCTCACACAAATATTTGCTGAGAATATTATTCTCCAGCAACATGTTTGCAAGAAGTCGTAAACTTTTCTTCCCTACCGATTCCATCTTTTATGTCACTTAACAAAGATGTTTGAACAGTATAACCCTCAGTGCTCAGGTCACTTCGGGTTTTACCAGCGAAAGAAAGGGGATGAGGGAAGTATTAAAAGCAAGTCCCCAGATCCCGTGACTCTTGTCGTTTGCACGCACAAGTCACGCGTACTTTGAAGTCTCTAATCCCTTCTCACACCTCTCTTTTTGAGACAATACACAGTCAGTTTTTCCCGATTTCTGAAAGAAAGTAGAGACAGTCATTCTGAAATAAGTTGTTTTAAGTTTGTTCCAATCACTTCAGTAGAAGTAGAAAGATCTTTTTCTATCATGAAAAACGTTCTCTCTGACAGACGGCTCACTGTCGGATTCATCTAATTAAAAAAAAGAAACATTAAATTCGTGTGTCTGCATACATATCTATCAAAACTTTCATGGTCGCATGCAGAAAAACATAAGTTTGTTCTATGACGGTTGACAACTTATGTAACCGTAACCAAGGAAAGTGAGTACCGTATGGGATAGTTTATTAAGTATTTGTCTATTTTTGTCTGTTTCCATGAATAATAAATGCCTATTTCATTGCCAATTTAACTATTTTAGTGCCTCTATGCCTGCCTATTTTAACCAAAATAAATGCCTAAACATCCGGACTCTAGTGATAAGCAATGGCTTATTGAACTCTGTATATTGACCCTGACTTAGGTCGCTTTTGAGGAAGAGAATCCTTGTTGTGAAGTCCCGGGCTCTGACAATTTGTGATGGCTCCTTTCCCGTCCCATACGTCTTCGTCACGCATGAGATGAAACCTTAGACCTTAGAGGAATATAGGTTGTATACATTACATGACAACGGACTTTGTAATGAACTTAACAGTGTCTCTTCTCTGGAAGATTCAGGTTGCTCGCTTGATTCTGCGTAAGCTGTTATCCATATACAAAAGCAGAACAGGCGATATACAGAAGGCCAATAATACTTGAGCTTCATATGTGTATCTGCATATTATGTGTATGCATTTATTAACACCTCAAATGGGTAAACATGGTGGCAGTGGTAACTAATTACACTCAATAATGACAATAATAAACACAATTAATAATGCATTAATAATACTAATAATACTTTTTAAGTAGGTTATTTTACAACGCTGTATCAACATCTTAGGTTATTTAGCGTCTGAATGAGATGAAGGTGATAATACCGGTGAAATGAGTCCGGGATCCAGCACCGAAAGTTACCCAGCATTTGCTGATATTGGGTTGAAGGAAAACCCCGGAAAAACCTCAAACAGGTAACTTGCCCAGACCGGGATTCGAACCCGGGCCACATAGTTTCGCAGCCAGACGCGCAAATCGTTACTTCACAAGTGTGGACCTAATAATACTAATAATTAATATTAATAATAAATAATAATAATAGTATAATATTAACAAGGAGTAACCTAAATTAAATGAAGCACGATCACTTAAAGTAACATTTAAAGTAAATCTAATTTGTATCTTAACCCTAAGTTGCAGAAGTACCTTTCAGTACTACACTCAATTCGCTGTCAACTCACTCACTGCACTGGAACGACACATTTCACTGATACTGTCCTGATTTCACTAACATTTCAAAAACACTGTTCAAATACTTTTCTCTACCACTGTAAACTATAAAACTTCACTGACACAACACACTTCACTAACACAACACACTTCACTCTTCACGGACACAACACACTTCTTCACTGATACAACACTTCAAATAACAAAACATCAATTACACCCTTTAAATAGTGTCCATAATATAGTACCGTCTATTAGTAAAGTCCTTTAGCCTATTTTTAAATAAATTTTTGGTTATTGGTAAAGCCTTTAGTAAGTCTGCAGGTAAAGCATTCCAGTCCCTGATAGTACGATTGAGAAAATAGAACTTTCCAGTGTCCGTCCTCTGTCTTCTTTCCCTCCATTTATATGAGTGGTCGTTCCTTGAAGAGTAATTTGACGGCTGCAACCTATTTTTTATTTCTCTCCAGGCAGGCTCACCTCTGTATGTTTTGAACATTGCGCATAATCGAATTCGCGTTTTCCTGTCCGTGAGTGTGTCCCATTTTAATGTTGAATTATTGTGACAACGCTTGAGAGGCCGTTTTTGAATCTTTTCCAATGTCTTAATATGTTCTAATCTGTAAGGATCCAACATGCAGCACCATTACTGGACGAATTAGGGACTTATATGCAATCTCTTTGGATTTATCAGGGCCTTTTCTTACTACCTTCATCACGAAGTGTAACGCTCTCCATGCTTTTCCCGCTGTGCTAGTAACGTGTTAACTCCAGCCGAGATCGCTGCTAAAAGTTATTCACAGGCTATCTTGTTATATAAAATACAGTACGACATGGAAGTTTCATGTCTTACAAGTATATAAATCTTACATGTTAATTAATTTTTTTCTATAATTATAACGAAACATCGGAACGAAATTTGCTATGGCCAAGAGAGAGAGAGAGAGAGAAACAGAGACACGAGAACAGTACTGTTGCTATTGTTAAGCATGCATGACGAAACTTATGACAATAATGAAGCAAGAATAAAAAAATATGTTACTGCAATAAAATTAAGTAATCCATCTTCTTTATTTCGTATTACCTTTTTTAGTTTCTTCATTAATGATTCATTTTTTCGTTATTGCTCGAATTTTTATTTGTTATTTCTATTTTCAATTTTTTCTTTTTATTCACTATATTTTTGTCATTTTTTTTCCTTATTTCATCTTTTCTACTCTTCTTTTTATTTCTGTATTTTTCCCCGATAGTGTTTGTTATTTGTATTTTTATTATCTGTTTTCCTATTCTCCCTTACTTTCTCTTTGATTTTTATTTTGCACATTTCTTCATATCTTAATCATAATTTGGTTCTTTTTTCTCTTTCTCTTCCTTCATTGTTAATTTACTTTCCTTTTTTTCACGGCTATTTATTCGTCATTGTTTTTTAAATATAATTTCGTGTATTATATTCTCATTTTATGTAACATTTCCTTATATTCCCCTTCTACAGTATTTGCTTTTATTTTAAAATTTGTTAACTTTTTTTTTATTTATTTATGAACTTTCATAGATTTATTTCTTTCTGTTCCTCTTCATTTCCTTCTTTCTTTCTTTCATCTTCTTTCCTTTTTATTTCTTTCCTTCCTCTTTTCTTTCTCTCCTTCCTCTTTTCTTTCTCTCCTTCCTCTTTTCTTTCTCTCCTTCCTTTTTCTTTCTCTCCTTTTTTCCTTCTTTCCTTCTTTCCTTCTTTCCTTTTTCCTTCTTTTCTTTTTCCTTCCTTCTTTCTTTTCTTTTTTCTTCTTTCCTTCTTCCTTTTTTCCTTCTTTCCTTTCCTTTTTCATTCTTTACTTTTTCCTTCTTTTCTTTCTTCCTTCTTTCCTTTTTTCCTTTTCTTTTTTCCTTCTTTACTTTTCCTTCTTTTCTTTTTTCCTTCTTTACTTTTCCTTCTTTCCTTTTCTTTTTCCTTCTTTCCTTTTCTTTTTCCTTCTTTCCTTTTTCATTCTTTTCTTTTTTCCTTCTTTCCTTTTTTCTTCTTTCCTTCCTTTTTTCCTTCTTCCCTTCTTTTCATTTTCATTCTTTCCATCTTTTTCTTTCTTTCTTTCTTTCTTTCTTCTTTCTTTCACTCTTTACTCTTTTCCTTCTTCCTTTCCTTCTTTCGTTCTTTCTTATTTCTCTTCCTCTTTCTTTCTTTCCTTCTTTCTTTCTTTCTTATTTCTTCTTAATTTATTATTTTTTCCTTCCACTATTTTTTCTGTTATCAAGTTATTCATTGTTAAATTTGCTTTATCTTTTTTCCTGTTCTCTACCTTTCTTTATTTCTTTATAGTCTCTTTGTTTATTTTGTCGTTCATTTTTCCATTTTCCTATCTTTATTTTCTGTCTTTGCCTCCATTCTTCCGTATTGTTTTTCTTCTTTCTTCTCAACTTTTTCTTTCCTTCAATCCATCCTCCCACAATTCCTTCTATCTTTCCATCACTCCTTCGATCCATCTTCGCCTCTATATTTCCATCCTTTCTTCTATCTTTCTATACTACATTTCATCTTTTCATACTTTTATCCACTCTCCTGTCCTTCCTTCCTTCCATTCTTCAATCCTTCCTTCGATCCATTTTTGCTTCTCCACCCTTCTTTTCATCTTTGCATCCTTCCTTTTATCCTTCCATTCCCTTCACATTAATATTTCCACTCTTCCTTCCATCATTTCACCCTTCCTTCCATCCACCCACCAATCCTTCCTTTCATCCTTCTATCCTTTCATCTTTGTTCTTTTTTCCATTTTTCCTTCCATTGTTCCATCCTTCCTTTTATCGTCCCATTCATTCATCTATCGTTTCATATTTACACTCTTCCTTCCAACTTTCCTTTAATTTTTACATTCTTCTCACCATTATTCCACTTTACTTCCATTCTCCCACCTTTACATCCTTTCTTCTCTCCTTCCTTCCATCTTTTCATGCTTCCTTCCTTATTTGTTCTTTCTCTGTTTATTATATCCTTAATTATTTGTTTGTTTCCTTTTCCTGCTTTCTATTCCTATCCGCCTACGAACCAAACGTCAGAAGGGGAGGCCAGCAGGATCTCCTCCGTGTGGAAGCCTTGTTTATCACAGCCTTACCTTCGCATCTCGCCTCTCTTCTGCCGCCCGCCACACTATGGCAGCTCTTCATAGAAACTCAATTACGGCGTATTGGAACTTGCCGGTTCGCTGCACGGATCCTCAGGAAACTTGATTAACCGACTAATACAGGAATATGGGACGTGGCCCCAGAAGGACACTTTGGCTATACGCCTTAAAATGTCGCTGGCTATTCACTCACAAACGCATTTTAACCGCACAAAAATCCGCTAATTGGATTCTGTTCTCCCTTTCATCAGTTTGTCCGTCGGCCCGCACTACGGTACATGCATGCAACAAGTTTCGAGTGGATCTGTGACTCACTTAACTAACGAGTTCTGTCGAGATGAAAACGTTTATGTAACTTCTTGGTACAATTTAAGGGAATGTACCAGGCAGATATCGTCACAAATTTTCATGACAAATCGAATTACAAGAGAGTTATGATAGTGTTCCGTGGGTATCAATACATCGAGTTCTGAACTAATGTCAGAGTAGGAAATTGTACTGGGTGGATGGTAACCTCTGCACCAAAATGAATCTTGTAATAGATCACGAGGAGAGATATGAAAAATCTAAATACGTTTTTTCTCTAACATTCACCGTTTTCTATGAAGCATTTGGCAACATTACGGCTGCAATAACTCTAAGCAAGCGCGGCTTGCACTTCTTGCCTTCCCCTACCCGTCTATTGTACTCAGACGGTAATATGCCACAGCGCTGCGTTGCAAGATTTATTTCAACGATTTTCGCTATTGTTCAGTTTAAATTCATGGCTAAACGGTTTAAGTAGCAAAAAAAATTATTCAAGACGTTAATTGTTCAGATTATTTTTACCTACTTGCTTGTATAGCAATGAGCCATTTCTCTCGGGCCATTAACGCAATAGAGCGCTGAAAACACGGAGCAAAGACTATTCTTTCCTGCTCAAGTTTATATCTCATTCATCTCTCTCACGCTCTCATATATCCCTCTCACTCGTCTTTCTCCCTCTTACTCTCACTCATATCTCTCCCTCTCACTCTCACTCATCTCTCTCCCTCTCACTCATGTCTCTCCTCCTTACTCTCACTCATATCTCTTCCTCTCACTCTCACTCATCTCTCTCCCTCTCACTCATATCTCTCACTCTCACTCATATCTCTTCCTCTCACTCTCACTCTCACTCATCTCTCTCCCTCCCACTCATATTTCTCCCTCTCAATCTCACTCATCTCTCTTCCTCTCACTCTCACTCATCTCTCTCCCTCTCACTCATATCTCTTCCTCTCACTCTCACTCTCACTCATATCTCTTCCTCTCACTCTCACTCATATCTCTTCCGCTCACTCTCACTCATATCTCTTCCGCTCACTCTCACTCATCTCTCTCCCTCTTACTCTCATTCATATCTCTTCCTCTCACTCTCACTCATATCTCTTCCTCTCACTCTCACTCATCTCTCTCCCTCTCACTCATATCTCTCCCTCTCACTCTCACTCATATCTCTCCCTCTCACTCTCACTCATATCTCTCCCTCTCACTCTCACTCATATCTCTCCCTCTCACTCTCACTCATCTCTCCCTCTCACTCTCACTCATCTCTCCCTCTCACTCTCACTCATATCTCTCCCTCTCCCTCTCATTCATCTCTCTTCCTCTCACTCATGTCTCTCCTCCTTACTCTCACTCATATCTCTTCCTCTCACTCTCACTCATCTCTCTCCCTCCCACTCATATTTCTCCCTCTCAATCTCACTCATCTCTCTCCCTCTCACTCATCTCTCCCTCTCACTCTCTCTCATCTCTCTCCCTCTCACTCATATCTCTTCCTCTCACTCTCACTCATCTTTCTTCCTCTCACTCTCACTCATATCTCTTCCGCTCACTCTCACTCATCTCTCTCCCTCTTACTCTCACTCATATCTCTTCCTCTCACTTTCACTCATATCTCTTACTCTCACTCTCACTCATATCTCTTCCTCTCACTCTCACTCATATCTCTTCCGCTCACTCTCACTCATCTCTCTCCCTCTTACTCTCACTCATATCTCTTCCTCTCACTCTCACTCATATCTCTCACACACTCATCTCATCTCATCGCGGATGTATTGTAGACCAGCCTCTTATGGCTACCCTGGACAACGACTCTGTCGGTAAATTGGTCTACACAACTGGCTTCAAATGGGTGAATGACGAACAGTTAAGTACCCGCCATTAGTTGAGTGGCTCAGTGCCAGAGTTACTTAACCCACAAATTTTTAAGCCTTAATTTCTGCATAAAATTACTGTAATTTGTAATTTATATGTGTGCCGAAGTACACACCAGATAAATATTAGATGGTGGTAAATGAGAAATAATTTACAATTGAGAGCATATAATTTTAACAAACGGCGTCTAAGTTTAGATTTCAGTAACTTTTTTTCGGCGTAATTGTGGTTTAGGCAACTCTGGCGCTGAACCACTCAGTTAAAAAATAACGAATTGACGGATGCATGGGTAGATTCATGTATGAGAGGAAGAAAGAAAACGAGGAAATAGAAACAAAAGAAACATAAAATAAGGAAAGACTTAGAATCAACGTTAATATGAAATATGAATAACACTAGCAATTCTGAAATATGGATAACATAATGTAGTTATAATCGATGTAAAGATGGATAAGCCGCACAAAATATTTGACGTCCTGGACAGGGGTAAATGAATCAGAAGTTCTTGGCTGAAACAAACACCAAGGCGGTTTGATGTATTGGGTTCATTACTGACAGTAAAGGCGGAAAATCGTGATACATCACATTGAAGTGGACTCGTTAGTCTCTGTCTTCCAATCAAGGATGTTCATATTTCTGTCGATGTGGGGATCCTGAGCCTATTTCTGAGTTTCATTTTTTAAATCTGACATTAGACAGACACGTGGAGAGAGATCCGTGACGTGCAATGGACACGATGTCTGTGCTTCACGTAAGCATCACACTGACAACGGACAAACATACATGCCTGGAGCAGGACTTCCAATGTCCATTGTTCCCACGCGGCATCCAGGCTAGCTTTAACAGTTGCGTATAACATGGCCGTACACCTTAGAGCGGAAAATAAATAGAAGTTGGAAACAATAGTAATATGCGTTACAAGAGCGATATGTTGAAGTTTCCATGTTCGAGGAAAAGTTTGAAAAAGCGAAACGTAGTTGAGCTTTTTTAATTTCCGAAAATTGAAAGAAAACATACCGCTCGTGTATCGTACATTATTTTGTGCGAAGATCGTTTATTATATACCTGAAAGAGGAATTTCTAATTAGTTGCAATGAAATCTCCATCTTGGTTTCTGTTCAATGACGGCAAATTTGCAAAAAAAAATATATCTCTCTTCAACATTGTTGCTTTAAAATGTTTTCTGTGTTTACTATACTCCAGCAGGCCGTGATATACGTCTGTCTTTTTTTCCCCCAGTCTATAAATGCGAACTTAAAACAAACGGTAAGGTTATGTAATGAGTCTGGAATCTTGTTGATTTTTTCACGGCTTCCTTAATGTTACTTGCATCACGAATGCAGTAACTTTAGTGGAGTTGTAGAGTTTACTTAATTTTTGCACATATTTAAAAACAATAATTAACATTGCAATTTAGGTGAAATTGCAGTGGTAAGTTTCCAATTTATAATTATTACTATATTGAACGTCTCTAAAAAATAATATGTTAAAAGCCTAAAGCAGTAAAATGAATATGTCACTTAAGCGGTAAGAAGAGGGAAATTGTTATGTGTGTTAGGTTGGGAATGCTGAATGTGGAATTTTAGACTTTCTGCGGATTGGTTTCGTGCGGAAACCGAGTAAATACGCACGATCTCGCACAAAAGTATTAAAGGAATTTGTTAGTAATAAGAGGGATTATGTATGTCATCGCCGGCGCCTTCACCACCACCATTATCATCATAATCACCATCATGATCATTATCATGATCATCAAAATCAATCTTAAACTATGAGCATATAATTCACCTCAGAGGAAAGTTCTTTAATGCGGTTGGTTACAATCTGCTAATATGTAATATCGACTACCTTAGTTTATAGAGGATATTCAAATATGTTATGGGCATAATTATAAACATAACTAGGGACCGTAGTTTATCCCTGGAGACTACAAGGCCAAGTACTGAATGGAATTTACGGGAGGGGGTACTATGACACGGCACTGCCACCTGTTAGGATCTATTGCGCTAACCCTCAAGCTAGGCGTATTCCCAACTCATACCGATGTACCCAAGTTTCGAGCAGTTTTGTTCCTAGGCCAGCCCCCTCCGTGCGTCGCCAGCTGGCGATCCGAGAATGCTATGGAATGATGATAAAATGGAGAAATGATCATATAAATGTCGAATATGGGAAGAACCCCGAGGAAAAGCCCAGCTGCAACCTTGTCCGTTTGCAATGCATTCTAGTGATAAAGACAGGTAGCTACTACGATTATATTATCTTTCCTACTATTTAAATTATTTGTTCATTTATTTAATTCATTATTTTTACTGGTAGTGTTAAGACCATAAGGCCTTCTCTCCCATTCAACCAGTATAAAAATACATAGCAAATATAAATAACTGCAATACAGAAAACAATAGAATAATAATAATAATAATAATAATAATAATAATAATAATAATAATAACAGGAAAATGTAGATATGTTTAGTTACATGTAATTTCAATAGTTAAACAATTACAACTTAGTGTTAAATAAGACAATTTCTATCAAAAAAATTATATTTCATAATGAAAGTCAATTTTATTGATATATTAAAAATAAAAGCCATGTTCTACAAAAGTTATATCTGAAGAAAGATCATACTCTAGAGACGAAAAACACTCTTTTTGACAATAGGCTTTTGAAAGTAGTCAATGTCTGAAGCCCATTTATTTATTTATTTATTTATTTATTTATTTATTTATTTATTTACTTACTTACTTACCTACCTATCTACCTACCTACCTACGTACTTACTTACTTACTTATTTATTTATTTATTTATTTATTTATTTATTTATTTATTTATTTATTTATTTATTTATTTATGTCCATAACAGGGCAAAGCCCCAATTACAATAGACAGCACAGATTAAAAAACATAGAATTGCATATAACACGAAAAGAGAGGTAAAACAGATACAAGTGTAATTACAAATTAAAAATGGAAAAGAGAAGAAAAAAAACAAATAGATACGACCTAAATAAAAGGTACAGATACAGATATAAATGAAAAACACCAAATAAAAACAAATCAAAAAGAGCCAAGTACAGACATCACAGCCAAAAATGCAAAATGTAGGCGTAGCCATAATTGGCAAATTGCAGAGCAAATACAACACCATGTTAATAAATTCAATATACAGCACTACACTGCAGGCCCAATAGGCTCAATTCATTTATTCAAAAACTCACCAACACAGAACATGTGTTTCAAGTAATGCTTTACATAACTTTTTCTTGTACATATTGTACGATAACGAAAAATCTAAATCCTGTTTATTTGATAGATGATTGTAAGTTCGAAGCATTAATAAATTTATATACTATTTACAAAATAACATATGATAAGGGTTGCAATCGCATTCGTCTTCTACGAAATAAGTTGGCTGTAGTATTATGAAATAAAATACCTTGCATTACATTACACAACAATGTGCATAATATGTAAATAATATATGGTCAATTTTAATTGATTTTACGATGCTTTATCAACTGCTGAGGTCTGAATGAGATGAAGGTGATAATTAATTCGATCTTTAATCTTCAATCGTCACAATACCCGAGACACATGTAGGCTCCATTTCTAGCTCTCGTTGCCTAAACCCAGAATATGTTATGGACCAAACAAACACGCATGCTTGTTCCTTAAGTATTCAACTACAACTGACATAATTTGCATTGTTGTTGCTTCATCCACTTCACAGTTCTACTAACGTGTGCATTTATTTATGAAATGACCCTCGTACTATCGACTACTTTAGTTTGTAGAGGGTATTCACTTATGTTAAGGGTATAATAATTATTGCAAACGCATTCGTCTTCTACGAAAGCACTTTCGTATTTTTGATCCAAGGGAAATATTCTTTTTACAATGCACTTTATGTTTATTTGGTTGCACATTTCGTCTCGTACGAAAGTACTTCTACTGTTTCCTTCTTTCAGATGCATTATTTTGCAACTCGTGTGAAGAAGACAAGATTTTTTTCAGTGAATTTCATGAAAACTCAACATTTGAGTTTGATATTCAATATTTCCTTTCTTGTGATCGTGGCAAAGTTAATGGGGATATGAAGGAAAGTACCTTTTTCTTAATTCTAAAAGAGATGTTATAAGTGATTTGTATGCTGTAAAGATGCTGCATGTTGGTAATGTTAAATCGTGGTGCATTCTCATAGCCATTCGAATGGCGTCCCCAAGCTTTAATAATGTCAGTTTAAAAATGTTTCATCTTCGTCGTACTACTGCTAATGCAATCTTGTGTCTGGGTTTTACACTTCGTTGTCTCTAGTATGCATGTATATTTTTCTTGTGACCAGCATTACACAGGCTATCTTGGCAGACTTCTCTACTCATCTAGGTTTTATATCCAGAACTTCATATTCTTAGCCTTTGAGGGATGTTCTTTTAAACCATAAGGTAGGTGGAGTAGCACTTAGTTAATGTCGTTGCTTCGTCGCCATATTACAGTGACGTAGCTTGACTTGAGAGATTTTTAATGAGCGCAATCTCGTCGCAGTCTGTCTCAAGTCAGTGGCGGTTTCAGCGGTTAGGCCCTGCACACTAAAAAAATCTTTAAATTTCCTGTTATTATTTTCGCGAAACTGCAACTACCTATATGAAAACGAAAATAACGTCCCAATGTAATATCCTTGAAGTTGTCCTCTAGGGTGACAAGATAAGTGTGAGAAGAAAAGGTTAATTGTTTTTCTTTAAATAGAACTATCATGCCTTTCTTCAAAAGGGAAGTAAAGTTGTTCTGGCACAAATCACATGATCGTCAGAAAATCATCTTGTGGAAAGACAATTCGTAGTTAAGAGTTCCAAATTAAGAGAGTGCTGCGGGAGGGAGATTTAATGTTCAAAATATCTCTAAACTTTTTACTTCCATTTGAATTTGTTTATAGTAAGTTCAATTTGAAATAAAAGTGACAGAGGATTCACTGAATCCCTGTAGTTGCGAGAAATGTTTATGCTATTCGTAATTGTTATTGTGAGCATGGTTGGGATTGTAAGGATGTTTTGGATATGTGACATGAAATAAAAGTTTATGTTTCTTTTCATTTCTTTCAATATACAGGACTCTGACCAATATACTCTCGAAATAAATACAAAGAAAATCAATTAATTCTAACTCCATATCAAGAAGCTTTTTCTTCTTTGTATGTGTATACACTTTCAGTCTCCTGTAAACTCTCAACCCTTCTTTTACTTCTTAGCCCCTGTCTGCTCCTTTTCCGTACAGCGGCCGAGCGTTCTAAGTAATCTGCTCCGCTCGCGAGTTGCGAGTCTGCTCAGTGAGTACCAGAGGTCTACATCGGACGTTTTCGCTCGAGCGCCAAGTAGTTCATAGCATAATCCGATAGGTAGCGCACGTGCATGATGGGTAAAATTGTCACGAGCGATAACTCCTCGAACGGTATAAGCCGAGCGTTAGACATTCGTTCTTGTTACAGTGAGGAACTGTGTAATAACATCATAGATGTTTATCATTTCAAAACTTTGCATTGTTTAACTAACCTCGCCATAGTACAACTACAAAACTTGCTTTAAAATGTAATATAAATGTTGTAGGTAAATGTTCTTTTCCCCCCCCACACAGGAGTGATTTTGTTTTTGCCACATCTGATAGATGTTACTGGATGTAAATGTAATTATTATAAACGGAGAACACAATCACGATAATGCAAGAACTGTATCAAGTTTTCTAGTAGTAATAATAATAATAATAATAATCTCTAATAATTAGTGTATCAATCTTTACATCTGTAACAGTTGTGCAGCATGACTAGTCGTTTTATTATATTTTCTGTGACGTTATCTCTGTACTAATATTGTTATTAATCTACTGCTATAGGCCTATCAATAATATTTTGTAAAACGTTTCTACATTGTCGCAGTATATAGGCGGAACACTATGTATGGACCTGTCATATTATATATGTGGTAAATCAAATATTGAATAATTATTAATTAGCAATAATAACTGCATATCGAAGTTTTTCATACTATTTAATTTATAACTTCATGTTCCTGTTTTGGTACGTTCCATTGACTGTTCCATTAAACGTTTGTCATAAACGCAGAAAATAAAGCCTTATTTTTACTGTGTGAGCAAAACATATGTGTATCTTATCTGTCGCCTTCCATACAAGATAAGACATGTCGGTGAGATGACCTTGTACTGGTGCTTCTATTTATTACGAGCGTATCACGACCGATCGTATCTCACTCGAGGGTGCGACACTCGATCGAGTTCAAGCGAGCGATTTAACTCCAATGCAGCACTCTGGTGAGTACAAATCGTGTACAGTCCTGATCTAACTGATATGATGTATGTATGAGGGGAGGGACTACCTTGCAAGCTGATTTGTAAACACTGTATTATTCTGTGTGTACTTAACTTCAGAGTAAATGTGTCTCAACTTCGAAGTCTAATAATAAGTATACCTTGCGCATTCCATTTGATCAATGTTGTAGTTTCAGGGAACGGTGCGATGCTTAGACCTACAACTATAACAAATGCATTGAGGGTGGCATCGATGCCACTACCATAAGGAGCAATGTTGTAATTTTTGTTACAAATTTTCTTGAGTGGTAGACTATACAGAAAATTGCTCCACACTAAAAGAGTTTAAAAGAAGTATTTTAATTAGATAATTTCATTTTATCAACAACAGTATCAGGCAGAATGATAGAGGGGTTACTAATGGTGAGCTTGTAAGTATTTGACAGGTTCAGCAATGTCCTCGTGAAGCGACCACGTTGATCGATCTGTGGGCTTTCCAATTGAATAAGAACATTGTATCCTCAGACTTAACCATTCAGTGCGAACAGAAAAAGGAATAAGAAAGATTGGAGGGAAACGAAGAAGTTTTAATGGAAAAAGAGATCTGAGGTCAACGTTAAATTCCTCTTCTTACTTTTCATTACGCTATATAGGAGTGAAAGTCCTCGGACCAATAAATAAGCTTCCATCTTGTTATTTTCATTTGTTAGGGAAATTCATTAAGGTACCAAAAAAACAAGACCGTGAAATATACAAAATCATTTCAGTAAACAACTTGTGAAATGGTAGCTATAAAATGAATGAAACTGTAGGAAGAAAATACGAGTTTTTAATACATTCCGTGTTCACCGCTATGGAGTAACGTTTAGCCTGTCTGACCGTGAAACGAGCGAACGGACCCGGATTGAAATCCTAGTTGGGACAAGTTACATGGTTGAGGTCTTTTTCGGAGTTTTCCTTGAATCCATCAAGAGCAAATGCTGGGTAACTTTCAGGGTTAGATCCCGGACTCATTTCGCTGGTATTATCCCCTAAGAAACTGGCCACCCTATCCCATTATCTCCTGGCCTAGTTGCCTCATAAGCGATGCCTTCTTGGTTTCACTTGTGAGGTTCAGATCTGTCTTCGGACAGTTGACTAAACAACAACATCCCCTAAGAAACCATCTCTACACTTGAATAGACTGACCTTTTTTCTATGGCGTTCTGCTCACGCTTAAGTTGGGTTCTGCAACTAGTGTTGAATAGACGACTGCGATCACCTGATAACTTAATAGAGTCTAGGAAGAATGGATGTTTCTACTGGAATTAATGATGATTTGTTTAATCGTTTTCAGTCATTTATAATTAGACGGAGTTACGCAATAATAGACCAACCGACAATTTGAAAAAAAAAAAAAAAAAAAAGATAGAGATATTTTCACAAATCTGTTGATGGCAGGCTAATTTAACTCAGAAAAAAATCAAGAATTCGATATCTGAATTTTGTTTGCTATTTCTAAGCAAACATTCCTTTATTGCATAAAATTCATTTATTTATTTTGCTTTGAAATATTAATTCAACTGCTGGTCTTACTTACTTATAAATGGCTTTTAAGGAACCCGCAGGTTCATTGCCGCCCTCACATAAGCCCGCCATCGGTCCCTATCCCGTGCAAGATTAATCCAGTCTCTATCATCATATCCTACCTCCCTCAAATCCATTTTATATTATCCTCCCATCTACGTCTCGGCCTCCCCAAAGGTTTTTTTTTATATTTTTCTTTTTCCCTCCGGCCTCCCAAGTAACACTCTATATGCATTTCTGGATTCGCCCATACGTGCTACATGCCCTGCGCATCTCAACTGTCTGGATTTAATGTTCCTAATTATGTCAGGTGAAGAATACAATGCATGCAGTTCTGCGTTGTGTAACTTTCTCCATTCTCCTGTAACTTCATCCCGTTTAGTCCCAATTATTTTCCTAAGAACCTTATTCTCAAAAACTTTAATCTCTGTTTCTCTCTCAAAGTGAGAGCCCAAGTTTCACAACCATACAAATTAAACTGCTGGTCTCTTATCAAAAATCCGTTAGTCTTTTTTATATTATTTGTGCTATTTTTTGTAATAGTATGAATGTTATAATACTTCTTGCATAAAATGTTTTATAAAAAAAATTATTTCAATGGCCAATATCTCCAAACAGGTTTTTGGCGCTTGGTCTCTTATTCCGTAACTCCGTCCAATTGTATCATTTTTTTTTCTTCTCCATTGTTTTCTCTTTTCCATCATATTGTTTGTCTTTTATTTTTTAAGTAATTTTACAGCAAGTTCTGTCTTTTAAGTAGCCCCCACTTGGAGAAAGCTGAATAAATAGAGTTTGTTCAAAATAAAGAGACACTTGACAACCATAGAAGTTGATAGAGAGTCGTAAAATAACCAATTAAAAATACAATCCCGTCATTTCTATTGCTTGGATATGGCAAGCAGTATCAAAACATAGATGTTATAAATTGGGTCCATTAAATGGATACTTGAAGCTCCAATTACTATAGGCCATATTTTATATGGTATAGGCCTATTATATTTTCATTTTACAAAATTAGCTTCCTTTAGTTTTGATAGCTGGTGTAAATACATAATACACCGCTACCTCTAATTGAGGTTCTGGTTGATATGTACAAATACGGAAATAAAATTTGGAGCTCCCTTATTGTATAAGTTTCGTTTACTACACATTGCGTGCAGTAAACAAGAGTCCCTGTATATAAACCACTTGTGGATAGTCATGTGAAATTGTTGCCTACATACAGGTGGACATCCTATCAGTGTACTGTAGTTATTTTCACTACACCTTGAGGAAGTACTTCCTCCTCAACGTCATCGTTTCAAACACTCAGTTTCTACAGCTCCCGTCTCATTCTAAACATGGAAATTAATGTTTAATTTTATTACTTCCTGTGTTAATTCACAGCCATTCATAGTACATTTCATCTTTCATTTTGTCGTATGTTATGATCGTGGGATGGCTGGTTTTCAGGCAAATGAATTCTCATTTTAACAGTAAATTTGCAAAGTTTTGTAAAAATTACTACGTTTCTGGCGAATTGAACGCTTCTGGCCGCCAACTCCGTCATATATCTTGACGCACGTCATTGTTCGCAACCATCGGACCTCTCACACTCTCTATAATATGGCCGTCCTGTGGTCAGCTGTTATGTGAATCGCCGACCTGTAAAAATACAGCCAGAGGGAGGAAGACTCACTGGAGCGAGCAATGTAAAACGCGTAGACGTTTGATGTTGGATTTCTACTCTGAATGTAACAGACTGCATATACATAAAAATATTTCAATATTGTGTTAAAATTGTTTTATTCATACATCTGATTCCTTTCCGAGCTCATGCGAAAGAAACGTGATTCGTTCTATCCCAACAGTTATGAAAATTCCTTCACATTTAAGAAGAAGACGAAGAAATCAAGGAAAAGGGAAATAACATTAAGAGGTTAAGAACAAAGAGAAAGGAAAGAAGGGGAAGAAAACATTAAGAAGGAGCGTAATAGGAGGAGAATTAAGAAGAAGGAGCGTAATAGGAGGAGATGGAAGCGAAAGTAGTACGACAAGAAGAAGAGAAAGAAAGTGACAGGGAAAAGAAGACAGAAATAAGAGGTATATAAGAAGCAAAAGTTACAACAGAAAAAGGAAAAGTAATACGAAGATTTATGGAAAATGAAGACGAGGAGGAAAAACAACAAAAAACCTAAAAGTTATAAGGAAAATAATAAAGAGGATGAGTAGAACGGAGGAGAAGACGAGGCGTGGAAGACGAAAAATAGAAGGATATATTGAGGAAGACGATAAGAATGAGGAGGATGAGAGGAAAGAAGCGACGATCATAAACAGAAGAGGAAGACAAACAACAGGTAGAGATAAAGAGGGAAAACGACGAGGATGAGGAGGAGAAAGAGGGCAATTATAAGAAAAAGATGTAGGCCTAGAAACAACAGGAAGAAATAAAGAGGACAAAAATGATGATGAGGGGAAAGAGGGCGACTACGAGCAGAATAGGTAAATAAAGAAGAGGAAGAGATAGAGAGGATAAAATTGAGGATAAGGAGCAGAAAGAGGGCGACTATAAACAGTAGAGGTACAGAAACAAGAGAAAGAGATGAAGAGGACAAAAATGAGGATGAGGAGGAGAAAGAGGGGGACCATAAGCAGAAGAGGTACTAAACAAGAGAAAGAGATGAAGAGATAAAAAAATGATGAGAATGAGGGCGACTATAAACAGTAGAGATACAGAAACAAGAGAAAGAGATGAAGAGAGAAAAAAGATGAGAATGAGGGCGACTATAAACAGTAGAGGTACAGAAACAAGAGAAAGAGATGAAGAGGACAAAAATGAGGATGAGGAGGAGAAAGAGGGGGGACCATAAGCAGAAGAGGTACTAAACAAGAGAAAGAGATGAAGAGGTAAAAAATGAGGATGAGGAGGAGAAAGAGGGGGACCATAAGCAGAAGAGGTACTAAACAAGAGAAAGAGATGAAGAGATAAAAAAATTATGAGAATGAGGGCGACTATAAACAGTAGAGATACAGAAACAAGAGAAAGAGATGAAGAGGACAAAAATGAGGATGAGGAGGAGAAAGAGGGGGACCATAAGCAGAAGAGGTACTAAACAAGAGAAAGAGATGAAGAGATAAAAAAATGATGAGAATGAGGGCGACTATAAACATTAGAGATACAGAAACAAGAGAAAGAGATGAAGAGAGAAAAAAGATGAGAATGAGGGCGACTATAAACAGTAGAGATACAGAAACAAGAGAAAGAGATGAAGAGGACAAAAATGAGGATGAGGAGGAGAAAGAGGGGGACCATAAGCAGAAGAGGTACTAAACAAGAGAAAGAGATGAAGAGGTAAAAAATGAGGATGAGGAGGAGAAAGAGGGGGACCATAAGCAGAAGAGGTACTAAACAAGAGAAAGAGATGAAGAGATAAAAAAATTATGAGAATGAGGGCGACTATAAACAGTAGAGATACAGAAACAAGAGAAAGAGATGAAGAGGACAAAAATGAGGATGAGGAGGAGAAAGAGGGGGACCATAAGCAGAAGAGGTACTAAACAAGAGAAAGAGATGAAGAGATAAAAAAATGATGAGAATGAGGGCGACTATAAACAGTAGAGATACAGAAACAAGAGAAAGAGATGAAGAGAGAAAAAAGATGAGAATGAGGGCGACTATAAACAGTAGAGATACAGAAACAAGAGAAAGAGATGAAGAGGACAAAAATGAGGATGAGGAGGAGAAAGAGGGGACCATAAGCAGAAGAGGTACAGAAACAAGAGAAAGAGATGAAGAGGTAAAAAATGATGAGAATGAGGGCGACTATAAACAGTAGAGATACAGAATCAAGAGAAAGAGATGAAGAGGACAAAAATGAGGATGAGAAGGAGAAAGAGGGGGACCATAAGCAGAAGAGGTAGGCCTACAGAAACAACAGGAAGAGATGAGGAGGACAGAAATGAGAATGAGGAGGAGAAAGATGGCGACTATAAACAGTGGA